>NC_058133.1:353863113-354034692 GCF_016433145.1 Gracilinanus agilis
ATTTTATTTTAAGTGATAGTTTCCCCCACGTGTATTTTCTTATAGTGATTAAAAAGGGTGTACTTTGAAATTTTCAAGGTTCCTTCCATTTCCACTTCACACACAAAAAGCAGGCCAGAGAGAGGAGGAGCCACACATGGCTGGCTAGATCTTTCTTTTTTGAGGGGGGGATACTTTTTTTTTCTTTTTATTTATTTATTTATTTGTTTTGAAGATTTTCCCACAGTTACATGTTTCATGTTCTTTCCCTCTTCCCAAAACCCCTACACCCACCCATAGCTAAAGCACAATTCCACTGCTTTGTTACATATAACATTGATTAAGACCTAATTCCATATTATTGATAGTTGGACTAGAGTTATCTTTTAGAGTCTAAATCCCCAATAATATGCCCATCAGCCACTGTGTTCAAGCAGTTGTTTTTCTTCTGTGTTTCTACTTCCACAGTTCTTCCTCTGAATGTGATTAGTTTTCTTTCTCATAAGTTCCTCAGAATTGCTATGGATCCTTCCATTGCCGTTAGTAGAGAAGTCCATTACATAGAGTGTGCCACAGTGTATCTTTCTCTGTGTATAATGTTCTCCTGGTTCTGCTCCTTTCCCTCTGTATCAATTCCTGGAGGTCATTCCAGTTCACATGGAATTCCTCCAGTTCATTATTCCTTTGACCACAATAGTATTCCATTACCAACAGATACCACAATTTGTTTAGCTATTCCCCAATGGAAGGACATTCTCTCATTTTCTAATTTTTTTTGCCACCACAAAAAGCGTGGCTATAAGTATTTTTGAACAAGTCTTTTTCCTTATTACGTCTTTGGGGTATGAACCGAGCAGTGCTATGGCTGGATCAAAAGGCAGATTGTCTTTTAAAGCCCTTTAGGCATAGCTACAAATTGCCATCCAGAATGGTTGGATCAATTCACAACTCCACCAGTAATGCATTAATGCCCCAATTTTGCCACATCCCCCACCCTCCAACATTCATCATTTCCCTTTGCTGTCATGTTAGCTAATCTGCTAGGTGTGAGGAGGTACCTCAGAGTTGTTTTCATTTGCATTTCTCTAATTATAAGAGATTTAGAACACTTTTTCATGTGCTTGTTGATAGTTTTGATTTCTTTATCTGAAAATTGCCTATTCATGTCCCTTTCCCATTTATCAATTGGGGAGTGGCTTGATTTTTTTGTACAATTGTTTTAGCTCCTTATATATTTGAGCAATTAGACTGTTGTCAGAGTTTTGGGCTATAAAGATTTTTTCCCAATTTGTTGCTTCCCTTCTAATTTTTGTAGGATTGGTTTTGTTTGTACAAAAACTTTTTAGTTTGATGTAATCAAAATTATTAATTTTTATATTTTGTAGTTTTTTCTAACTCTTGCTTAGTTTTAAAATCTTTCCTTTCCCAGAGATCTGACAAGTATACTATTCTGTGCTCACCTAATTTACTTATAGTTTCCTTCTTTATATTCAAGTCATTCACCCATTCTGAATTTATCTTGGTATAGGGTGTGAGATGTTGCTCTAGACCCAGTCTCTGCCATATTATTTTCCAATTTTCCAAGAAGTTTTTGTCAAAAGCAGGTTTTTGTTGCAAAAGTTGGGTTCTTTGGGTTTATCATAGACTATCTCGCTGAGGTAGCTTGCTCCAAGACTATTCCACTGATCCTCCCTTCTGTCTCTTTGCCAGTACCATATTGTTTTGATGACTACTGCTTTATAGTACTGTTTAAATCTGGTACTGCCAGGCCACCTTCCTTCACAGTTTTTTTTTTTCATTATTTCCCTTGATATTCTTGGTCTTTTGTTCTTCCAAATGGATTTTGTTATAGTTTTTTTCTAATTCAGTAAAAAAGTTTTTTGGTAGTTTGATAGGTATGGCACTAAATAATTTATTAATTTGGGTAGGATGGTCATTTTTATTATGTTATCTCATCCTACCCATGAGCAATCAACGTTTTTCCAATTGTTTAGATCTAGTTTTAATCGTGTGTAAAGGGTTTCATAGTTGTGTTCATATAATTCCTGTGTTTGTCTTGGCAAATAGATTTCCAAGTATTTAATATGGTCTAGGGTGATTTTAAATGGTGTTTCTCTTTCTACCTCTTGCTGTTGTGATGTGTTGGAAATATATAGAAATGCTGATGATTTATATCCTGCAACTTTGCTAAAGTAGTTGAATATTTACATTAACTTTTTAGTTGATTCTCTAGGATTTTTAGGGAGACCATCATATCATCTGCAAATAGTGATAGCTTGGTCTCCTCACTGCCTATTTCAATACTTTCAATTTCTTTTTCTTCTCTAATTGCTACTATTAGTGTTTCTAGTACAATGTTAACTAATAGAGGTGACAATGGGCATCTTTGTTTCACTCCTGATCTTATTGGGAAGTCTTCTAATTTATCCCCATTGCAGATGATGCTTATTGATGTTTTTAGATATATGCCGTTTATTATTTTTAGGAATGGCCCTTCTATTCCTTTACTTCCTAGTGTCTTCAGTAGGAATGGGTGTTGTATTATTTCAAAGGCTTTTTCAGCATCTATTGAGATAAACATGTGATTTTTGTTGGTTTGCTTGTTGAAATGGTCAATTATGTGAATACTTTTGTTAATATCGAACCATCCTTTCATTCCTGGTATAAATCCCACCTGATCATAATGAATAACCCTCGTAATCATTTGCTGGAGTCTTTTTGCTAGTATTCTGTTTAAGATTTTTTACGCCTATGTTCATTAAGGAGATTGGTCTGTAGTTTTCTTTCTCTGTTTTTGTTCTATTTGGCTTTGAGATCAGTACCATATTTGTGTCATAAAAGGACTTTAGTAGGACTCCTTCTTTACTTATTATGTCAAATAGTTTATATAGTTTTGGGATTAGTTGTTCTTTGAAGGTTTGATAGGATTCACTTGTGAAGCCATCTGGACCTGGGGATTTTTTCTTAGGGAGTTCTTTGATGGCTTGTTCCAATTTCTTTTTCTGATATGGGATTACTTAACTATTCTATTTCTTCTACTGTTAATCTAGGCAATTTATATTTTTGTAAATATTCATCCATCTCACCTAGATTGCTATATTTATTGCCATATAATTGGACAAAATAGTTTTTAATGATTGCCTTGATTTCCTCTTCATTAGAGCTGAGGTCTCCATTTTCATCTTTTGTACTGATGATTTGGTTTTCTTCTTTCCTTTTTTTTAACTAGATTTACCACTACTTTGTCAATTTTATTTGTTTTTTCAAAGTACCAGCTTTTAGTTTTATTTATTAATCAATAGTTCTTTTAATAGTTTAATTTTATTAATTTCTCCTTTAATTTTTATAAAATCTAATTTATTATTTAACTGAGGATCTTTAATTTATTCCCTTTCTAGTTTTTTGATTTGCATGCCCAGTTCATTGATCTTTGCCCTCCATATTTTGTTAATATATGCACTCAAGTATATAAATTTCTCCTTGAGTAATGCTTTAGCTGTATCCCATAGATTTTGGTAGGTTGTCTCATCATTGTCATTCTCTTCAATGAAATTATTAATTGTTTATATGATTTGTTCTTTAACTAACTGATTTTGAGAGTCATATTATTCAATTTCCAATTAATTTTTTATTTTCCTATCCATGCACCCTTACTAATTATTAGTTTTGTTGCATTTTTATCTGAAAAGGTTACATTTATTATTTCTGCTCTTTTGCATTTGTTTGCCATGTTTCTATGCCCTAATACATGGTCAATCTTTGTGAATGTACCATGTGCAGCTGAAAAGAAGGTGTATTCCTTTTTGTCCCTATTTATTTTTCTCCACATATCTACTAATTCTAATTTTTCTAGGATTTCATCCACCTCTCTTATCTCTTTCTTATTTATTTTTTGGTTTGATTTATTTAGATCTGATAGAGGAAGATTTAGTTCTTCCACTAGTATAGTTTTGCTATCTATTTCCTCCCTCAGCTCTGCCAGTTTCTCCTTTAAAAATTTGGATGCTATACCATTTGGTGCATACATTTTGAATACTGCTATTTCTTCATTATTTATACTACCTTTTATCAGGATGTTATTACCTTCCCTATCTCTTTTAACCAGATCTCTTTTTACTCTGATTTTGTCAGAAATCATGATTGCAACTCCTGCCTTCTTTTTCTCAGTTGAAGCCCAATAGATTTTGCTCCAGCCTTTTATTTTTACTCTGTGTATGTCTGCCTGTCTCATGTATGTTTCTTGTAGACAATATATGGTAGAATGTTGGTTTTTAATCCACTCTGCTATTTGCTTCTGTTTTATGGATAAGTTCATCCCATTCATATTCAGAGTTATAATTATTAACTGTGTATTCCCAGACATTTTGATTCCCTCTCCTTGTCCTCCTCCTTCTTCTTACACTATTTCCTTTCAAACCAGTGGTTTGCTTTAAATCAGTCCCCTTTTTCTTCTCCCTTAGTTTACTTTCTTTTCCACCCCCTCCCTTTTTTTCCCCTCTTATTATTTTTTAAGGCCTAATGAATTCCTTCCCCCATCTCCTCCCCTCCCTTTTAGAACTCCCCTCCCCCCTGCTGCCCTTGATTTATCCTTTCTGACTTTCTCCCTAGGGTAAGATAGAATTCAATATCCCAATGGATCTAGCTACTCTTACCTCTCAGGATTAATTCTGCTGAGAGTAAGGTTTAAGGATTTCCTATTAACATTCTCTTCCTCTCCTTATAATAGTATTTATCCCCTCCCCTTCCCATGCCCTCCTTATGTGGTATAGATTATCCTATATTTCTTATTCCTTCAAGTTTTTCTTGGTGCCATCTTCTACTCCCCCTCCCCTTTTTCCCCTATAGGCCATTTAGTACTCCAACCTCTCCCTGTGAATAATTCTTCTAATAACTATAATAGTGAGTACAATTTTTGAGAATTACACATAACATTTCTCCATATAGGAATACAAATAATTTTATCTTATTGAAGCCCTTAAAGATGCATATTTAAAAATAAGAATTTTCTTTCTTTCCCCTCTCTTTCTTATTTATCTTTTCATGTTTCTCTTGATTTTTGTGGTTTGATATAAATCTTTCCTATTAGTTCTTTGCAAATCCTTGGAAATCTTCTATCTTTGTTGAAGTTTATAGTCAGTTTTGATGGGTAGGTGATCCTTGGTTGTAGACCCAATTCTCTTGCTTTTTGAATGTCATATTCCAAGCCTTGTGGTCTTTTAGCATGGACGCTGCCAGATTCTGTGTAATTCTGATTGGTGTTCCTTGATATCTGAATTGTCTCTTTCAGGGGTAGGGCTGATTAGCTTGCATTTTATTGGGAGCTATTTTACCCCCTTATAGCCTGGAAATGCCCAAATCTCATGTACCTTTAATGCTGTGCCCTATTGTGGAGTCATCTGGATTTGGTTTTTGTGTCCTTTTGAGGTATCATGTATAAGTCAGTTAGGAGAGTTAAGCGCCCTGCTTCTACTCTGCAGCCATCTTACCCCGAAAGACTGGCCAGTTCTTTCAGCCACCTCCTCTTTCAACAGGCTGAGACAGCCCAGATCCAGACCTCTTCCTCCTGAGTCCCTAGTTCCAGGAAAAAGGGATGACTTCCTGTATTCTCTGTCAATATAAATTGACAATAAAATAAAATGCTCTACTGTATTGTCCCTTTAATGAGCCCTCCAATTTGGAGGCCTCAGACCTCAATCAGGACAAGAGGAGAGTCTTCTACACACCAGGGGTAACTACTTAGCATTTTAGACTGGCAACACAGTGTATGCACACTATTCTCCTTGTGGTTCTGCCTAGCTTATTTAATTACTTGGCCATCCAAGAGACTTCTTGTTTATAGAGAAACAAAGAACTTGTCTGTACTCTGCCTCAGCCTAGAGGGAGAAATCAGTTCATAGCTTCAGTCTATGATCAAACTAAACTTTAAAATCAAAAGGTTTGTTTTGGGGAACAAAAAGGAGTAGAAATTAATAACCATTTTTATCCATTCTAACTTTGCTTCAAATCAAAATGTATTTTCCTATGGAGACAGTCTTGTAAATGTATCTAGTTTCCAAAGCTAACTCATAAATATTTTATCTCTTATATATTTGAAGGGTAGTACTAATAGTATTAGCCCTTAATTATGGGACCTGGGAACAGATGGTTCATGAAGTATAGAACAGAGGAACATGAAAGTTTCCTCATCTTTTCTGAGTACAAGATAGTATTTGCCTTAGGTAGACTTTAGGTAGAGGTTATCTATCTTTGGCATTCTTCCACCTACCTTCTGACATGGCTGATGATGACATTGTGCCCAGGTCAATTCATGTTGTCAGAAATCATCTACTAGGCTAATAATTATCTCGTACAAGCAAATACCATAACTCCCTTAATATGGCCAAGAAAAACTACTTCAAGATATTCTTTGGATCAGTATCTGCTCAAATATGCAGTTCTTGAGGTCCTAGTCAATGTTCCTTTTTTTCCAGAACAAATGAGATCACAAATTTATACAAAGGAAAAAGTCTAACAATGTAGACAACACGGAAGAACTCTCCCCATATGCACAGGGCCACGATTTCCTACAAATTCTATTAGGAATTACTATTTAGCAGCTAAGTGCACAGTTGCTATAGTGCCAGACTTGGAATTAGGAAAAACTTGAGTACAAATCCTATCTGAGACATTTTATTGGCTGTGTGACTTTGAGCAAGTCATCTGTTACCCCTACCTCCCTGGATTGTTATGAGAATCAAATAACATAACATGCAAAGTCATTGCAAACCCAAAAGAACAAAAGAAAAGCTAGCAATAACTAGTAGTAGAGTAGTTCACTGAGTCATGTAAGGGTTAAATGAGATAATGTGTATAAAATGACTTCAAGACTTAAAGTTCTATCATAATGAAAATGATGATTATGATGATCATGATGCCAAGGGGAAAGGGAATAAATTCAGATGACTGAGGTTCACAGGATTTGAGTAGTCATGTATCAGGGCTCTGCCCTGGCACTTTCCTCTCAGATCTGTAAAAGCAACACATGTTTACCTAAGGCAGGGCTATGTCCATCAAGCTATAACAGCTCCAACAACTAAAAAAATTCTCTGCACATGCAAGTCAAGACAAGTCAAATCTACCAATTCCAGGGACTTCCTATTGAGGTTAGGATCAAATACAAACTTCTTTGTTTAGCTCTTAAAGCTTTATAGATCCTAGCCCCAACCTATAATTCAAGATTCACTGAACATTACTCCTCCCATGCTCTTTGAACCAGCCAAATTGGCCTTTTCTTTCTCCTCACACTCAACAAACACTAACCTCCAATAACTAAGATTTTGTCTTGGCTTTCCTCCATGACTGAAATGTACTCTTCCTTCCTTCTTCCTCTTAGAGTTCCCCTCCTCTTTAGGATGCAAGTCAGGTACTATTGTCTTCATACAGCCTTTTCTGATTCCCCCTAACTGATAATGTTCTCCTTCCCAAGTGCCCTAATTTAACTATTATCTACTATCTATTTAACTACTATTTGCATTTATTTATTTTGTTACAAAGTAATAAAGTTGTATAACTACTTTGCATTTATGCTAAGTATTTTTTAATATGTACTTCTCCTCTACCCTATTAGAATGTAAATTCTGTGTGAGAAGGGATTGTTTCATTCTTTGCACTTGTATCCTCTGTGTCCTAGCACACTGTAGCTCTTTAATAAATACCTCTTGATTGATTGATTGACCCTTTGCTAGTTTCCCTCATCAGCTTCAGCAGATTCTGAACTTGAGCTTTCCTCACACAATTTTTACAAGACTGTGCCATAGTCATGTTCATCTTCCATTTCTTGGCCTTGATTCCATCTTCTGTGTATTTCTTTCTTAAATCTAAGTTGATTGGTGAGTTCCCTATGATGCATATCAGTCTTTTTAGATATTCCTTTTTTTACTCCTTATTGGAATTGTTTTCTTTTGTGTCTTGAGATTTTCATTCTTGAATGTATCCTATATCTCCTGAGCTCATTTCCCCCAAAGCATTTTTGTTCATGCAATCTTAATTATCTTTCATCTAAATGCTCTAAAATCTACTTTCTCAAGATCTAGTGAGAAAACAACCTATGCCCTGTTTTATTCTCTATCTCCCTTATTAACTTTAGAACAGAATGGTTACTGTCTCCCAAGTCTCTCTAATTAAGCTCCCAGTCCATTAGTAAAAATCAGATCCAAAATAGGAACTTTGTTTGTTCTTCCACCTTTTGAAGAATGAAATCACTAAGCTAAGTGATATTCTGTTTTGGGACAGATAAAGGGCTCTAGCATATGTCTGGATAATAAAGTCCCACATTACTACTATATCATGCCTCTATGCCAGGCTTGTGATCTGTTTCCAACATTGCTCTTCACCTATTTCTTTTTTTCTGTCCATATGGTCTATATTCAACTGACAAAAATAACTTCTATTTCTCCTTCTTTCCATCTTCATTCAAATACTCTCTGAGGGGGCAGCTGGGTAGCTCAGTGGAGTGAGAGTCAGGCCTAGAGATAGGAGGTCCTAGGTTCAAACCCGGCGTCAGCCACTTCCCAGCTGTGTGACCCTGGGCAAGTCACTTGACCCCCATTGCCCACCCTTACCACTCTTCCACCTATGAGACAATACACCAAAGTACAAGGGTTTAAAAAAAAAGAAGGCAAATACTCTCTGAGATATTCTACCCACATTTCCTACATTTCCTTACATATGTTTGAATTCTAAATATACTATGCTATCCCAATATGTACCTACTTCACCTATATTATTTATTTTGAATAAGATACACTTATCCCTGGTTTAATCAAAGATTTAATTCCACCAAATCTCAATGATATTTATGAAATCAAATTTGCTTCTTTGAATTCAGATCTCTAGTTCTTTCTCTTGCCTAAATTATCAACATTTGCATATAGACATTTGAAGTCATGGATCTTACTATTTTCTCCTTTTGAGGTTGTCTCAGCTGTTGTTTTATTCATTTATTTTTAACCCTCACCTTTTGTCTCAAAATAGATACTAAATATTGGGTCCAAAACAGTAGAATGTTAAAAGTTAGGCAACTGAGGTTAAATCATTTGCCTAGGGTCACACATGTAGGAAGTCTTTGAGGCCAAATTTGAACCCAGGACCTCCCATCTCCAGACTTGGGTCTTTGTCTACTGAGCCACCTAGGTGCTTCTTGCTGTTCTTCTTCATTCTTTAAAGCTACTCTAACTTTAGGCATATGCAAAGATAGTCTCCTTCTTCCCCCTTCTTTTTTTAAGTCTTTCTGAGTATAATTTCAAGACACCCAGCAAATATATTTTTACCAGCTTTTGTTAGATGTATTCTGTTTCTGGACAGAAAGGAGCATGTCAGCCATATCTTGTAAGCAATGATCTTGATATTCAATTCCCATTGGCCAACTGTTCCCTTATAAAATTAATTTTTCTCTCCAAAATCCTTTACTTTCAATGGCTAGGAAAACAAATATACCCTGTTTTCTTCAGTTTCTTGTCCAAGACTTCATAATCATTAGCAACACTTTTTTAATGGTTTGTTCCCATATATATCACCAAAAATTGATAGTTGAAATCTATTTTGATAAGTCTTAGGAAGTTCCCTGTTGTATCTTAGTATATATCCCCTAGGAAGACAACAGAACTCTCCATTGTTCTTATCAAGTTGACAAAAAGCCACCCAATACCCCTAAGCAGGAATCACCAGTCACTACTGTTCTCTTCTTTCTCTACCTTTCATGGATTTAATATCTCACCTGATAACTTCTGGCATTCTATTATAATATTCTTGGTAGCAAAAGCAGCATCCAGCTCTCTCCTCTTCAGAAAAAGTCTCAACCTAGTTTTGAAGTTTTCCTTGCATATTCCTTCTTTCCTTTCCTTTTCTTCTCTATTTAACATTTTTCCAAGCTCCATCATCCTAACAAGAGCCGTCTTCACTCCTCTATCTCAGAACCATTTTTACTTCCCCATTAAAAACTTGCATTTGTTTTCTTTAGGAGAACTTCATTGAGAGAGAAATTCTTTAAATCTTTAAATCCTTTCACTTTTACCTCTAAGAAGGAGATCAGCTACACCTGGGATACAGATAACAAGACTTGCAGAAATACAAACATCACATACTCAGTGCACATTCAAATAAATGTGGAGATTTACAACCTTGTTTCTAAAAACTACTCAGTAGATGTTTACCCTCAATCCTAAGCAGTTGGTTAAAACTTTTTACAGCCAATTATCACTTCCTTAATAACTTGGCTACCTTAATTAAATTCTTTCTCTTATTTCAAAAATTCATCAGCCACAACCATAACTATCTCCCCCTTTAGTCTTGATTTCATCTCCTATTTCACTAATTTGTCCATCTACCAATTTGTTTAACCCATTAATGTTACACTAATCCTTCCATGCTTACTTTTCCTAGTTTTGTCTTATAAATTATCTTTTCCTGATCCTTCTTGAGTCTAGCTCTTCAGGTTCTCCTCCCTAATCCTTTACAATCCCTCTTTATCTTTGTAAATTCTTTTATATACTCCTTATTTGTCCTTTATCCTGCTTCTCTTAAAACGTGAAATAGGATCTAGACCAGAGTCTAGGTCTGCAGATTTTTTCCCCCAAATTTTCCTCAATTTCTCCCAAATTTTGTAAAATTTCTCCTTGCCAAATTCAATCTTTGACATACTTCATTCATCATTTTCTTCTTCTTATTTGGTCTAAGTCCTTCTATCTTCCATACAACCTTCTCTCTCAAAAGAAGTTTCTTTTCTCTCACTTCAATATATAGCTTCACTTTCTCCATCTTCAAGTATATTCTACAAGTCTTGTCAGAAACAGGGTCCATCTTCTGGTCAAACTGGACTGACTTTTAAAGATCACGCAGATGTGTAGCCTCTAATTCTCCATCTGATGGCTTTTGCTTCCATTCTTATTTACTCAAAAAGTTGTTAATCTAATTTTTTTTTCTATGGTTAGGATTGTGAAAGAAGAATTCTTTTTCTTTATGAATAGGGACATAAAGAGATTTGGAATACTTAGATGGTGTCTAAGGAAATGTAGAGCACACATTTAAGATAGTAAAGTAAACTAGCTTTATTGAGGGGATGCTGGAAGTCAGTCAGCAGCTCCAGGGGTCTGGAATGGTGTCTGGTTTCAGTGAGAAAGAACGAAGCAGAAACTGGGAACTGTTGAACACATTAGCTCATGACTGCTCCAAAAGGCCTTGAGCTTATGGTTTATTTTATACATTTTTTTCAAGAACAGTTTTTTTTTCTATACAGTACATTTGAAATCAAAACCTGTATGGAAACACCCAAGGTTATAAGAATTACATCACAGCTGGCATATAGCATACAAATTTTTTCTCATGTAGATTATACCTGGACAAGACAGTGTTGAAGGTTGAAGAATGAGTCTTTAAGATTGTGGGGTGGGGCAGCTGGGTAGCTCAGTGGAGTGAGAGTCAGGCCTAGAGACAGGAGGTCCTAGGTTCAAACCCGGCCTCAGCCACTTCCCAGCTGTGTGACCCTGGGCAAGTCACTTGACCCCCATTGCCCACCCTTACCAATCTTCCACCTATGAGACAATACACCGAAGTACAAGGGTTTGAAAAAAAAAGATTGTGGGGTACAGCTCAGTGTGGGAAGGTACTAAAAGTGAGAATAGAATTTGCTTAGACCTGCCATGTAGTGTCCTTTTTCTCTGAAGCAGAGAGAAAAAGATACAAGCAGCTTCTGCTATTTTCTGACAGAAAGGGCTGTTAACTCATTAAATGCTGGTTTACTATAGAGTACTTAGAGGCTTTCTATAGGACTTGAAGCTATCCTAAAAATCTAGATTATAATGCTTTCAATAATAAAAAGAGTTGATCAAAAGGGAGTCACAGAGAGAGGTCAGATTTTTTGATAAGCCATCCATCCTATGGCCCAATTTTTCAGGCCATAAGAATCAGTACAGAGCTTTGCCAGCTGCATTGATACCTTGATGGGATCCAGATAAAAGACCCTATTAAAGACCCTATTTCTCTGAGTGACTCCCAGCAAAGGGACATATTAATAAAATAAAGGACAAGTGGAGAAGATGGTGGAAACAGGTGAACTCTGCTAGGGCCCTGAAGATAATGGGACATTCTTAACCAATAAAGTCTGGTATTTGTTTTTTTTTAATGCAAAAAAAACCCCACCATTTTATTAACAGGTAGATGTCAGTATCTGTCCCCTTCTTTAAAAGAAAAAAAAAAGAAAGTTCAATATTGTAAAATCAAGTTTCCTATTAGAACTGTCCTGGGTCAATTAACCTTTTGCACTTTACTTAGCCTTATTGCTGGCTAGCTTGGATGAAGGACTTTGGGGGCTTTTCCCCAGTTTTCTTGAATGCTTTAGAGGCCTCAAATTTCTTTCCCTTGCTTTTAGGTTCATCTTTGACCATGTCCAACTCCCTAGACACCTTAGATCGTGATTGCGAGGTGGAAGGCTTGATGGCCACATCCAACTTGCCCTTGTTCTAAGTAGCTATATTTGTTTCGTCCCTGACTTCATTAGCTCCCCCAGCCCCCCTAGCATTGGATATGACAACTGTCTCTTTGGATTTTGCTTGGATGCTAGATAATCTCTTTTGATTTCTGGTTTTTGGTGCCCCTGGCTTTGGCTCTCACCCCTTTCACATCTTTTTTGGCTCTGGCACCTTTTAGTTTTGAGTCCCTCTTGGTCATCTCCACTTTGGTAGCTTTCTGAGCCTCCTTAGGAACCTTTTTTGTTGAAGCCTCTATAAGATTCTTCTATTTGGTTTTGGGAACATTCCTCTTGGTCAAAGCCTCCTCAGGCACTTTTTTGATTGCAAAAACCTTCCTTTTGGTTGGAGCTTCTGTAGGAATTTTCCTCCTAGTTGGAGCTTCTGCAAGAACCTTCTTCTTGGTTGTGGGATCCTTCCTCTTGGTTGTAAGAGCTTTCTTCTTAGTCAAAACCTCCTTGGGTAACTTCTTGGTGGCAGGAACCTTCCTCTTGGTTGAAGCCTCCCCATAGGTTTGCTCTCTGGAATTAGCAGGGCCAAGAATTGGGGAAAGAAGGGAGGAGCCTGGACCTGGGGAGTGATGGTCATTAAAGCTGGGTTTGCAGGGGGGGAAGGTTCTCCTGGAAAATTTATAACTAGTTGATATTTAAATTTCCCTGTGGTAGAAAAGGGGCTTTGGCTAGCTACTAATAGTCTTACTCTGACTAGGTAGCTCAAATATTTTGAGCTTTACCTGGGCTTCCTCATTTAGTGGAATGGAAAGTCTGTAGGAATCTTTATTATTTACATAAATCCAGAATAGAATTTGGGATTGGACTTGTGATTTCATTTTAAAAATTCCCTGTACATATGCAGGTTGGCATCTTCTCTGCAACTTATAGTCTTAAAGGTTTACTCAGAGAACTGAGAAGTTAAGGAATTTCCTAAAGGTCCCACAGTCAAAATATGTCATACATAGAATTTGATCCCAGAATTCATCACTTCTCAGGAATCTCACTCTATTTTTGGACAACTCAAATCATTAGAAATATTTTCCTGACACCAACTTGTATGACTTCTCCTGTGCAATAATTTATGAGTAATTGGCAGCATCCTGTTCAAGTATACCATGAGTCTGTCACTCTTTGGGTGACAAGCAAATTTACTTCCTCCATGTTTTACAGACATACGATTCTTCAACAGAAGATTAGTGATGTTAAAAAAGATGGCTCTTTTAGGAAAAACTTGATACCTTATCTCCTCCTTTTCAAGGCTAGGACCAACTCATTGCACTGAGATTCTGCTCATCTTTCCAAGGTCTAGGCACTGATGGATGAGTTCAATGCACTGTTTATCCTATTACATATTGCACACTGCACAAGAAGTACTCTTCCACTTGTTTTTTCCTATGTGTGAATTGAATTCTTGAGTGACTTTAGATCTCACTTAAGAGGCTCTGGAATGTTTGGGGTCATGTTGAACTCATTAATAGGACTGCCACAAACAGGAGTATCTAAAAGGACCTTGCCAATCTAGAGGGAATGTCTCTTTCATATGGATTTTGAGGTGGACATTCTCCAAGAGAGTGAACAACATATTTGGTGAGTATGTCTACACAATATTTCTAATCAAAGGATCATTGAGGTTACCTCAATTGTCACATCTTTCAAGGAATATTAATTTGATCTTTAACATACACATTATAGAAAAGAAAGAAATTTTTTGCTCTGCCAGTTCTAGCATTTTTTATGATCAACAATAAGCACAGTATGAATTAGTATTAGTCAATTGTATGGCTATAAAGAAAGTCAACTATGGTTACTAGTATACCCTAGACTACCTTAGGTACATGTGACATTTATTTTCATAAGAATTTGTTTCAATTTAACTTAATAAGTATTTTTGCTACTAACCTATTATGTACCAGGAACTGTGTCCACTTCTGGCAAAACAAAGACAGAAGTAAAACAGCCTCTATCCTCAAGGACCTTACATTCTCCTGGGGGAGGAAACAACATGATCTTAAAAAATAATATACAAAATGTATTGAGCTAATTCCAGATGAGGAATAGGAAACATCAATAACTAAAAGGCTCAGGAAAAGCTCCTAAAAGGCTCCTAAATGAGATGTTACTTGAATTGTACTTTGAAGTCATTAGAAATATTCAGACAGGAATAGGGAAGGAGCATATTCCAGGCATATATGCACAAATGGGAAGCAGGATATTATATGAAGAAAATAGTAAATAGGCCAGTTTGGCTGAATTATAAAATAAAGGAGGAAGAGTAATATGTCACCAATCTGAAAAGATAGTTTGAAACTAGATTGTGACAGGCTTGAAATACCAGGAATTTAGAATTTGGAATTTATTCTGGAGAGAATAGGGAGCCACTGAAGCTTCTTGAGCTGTAGGGATAGTCAATATTATTCTCTAGAAAAATTAACTTGTCAGTTATATGAAGGGAAATTGGAAAGAGGAAACAATGAGATGCAAGGAGGAGAGATGCACTGAGACCAATTAGTAGGCTATTTCAGTGGTCAGCAGAAGAGGGGATTAGAACCTTAACTAGAGTGATTTGTAAGCCTCATTAGCCTTCCATCTGCTATACAAAGAAGCTGCGAAGGAGGTTCAAATTCCCTGAGCCATCCAGTCAAAGTGAGGTCTATAGTAATGGTATTGGAGAAAGCCCCTTTCCCCAAAAGTTTAGAGTTTAAATATCAACTAGCCACTAATTTCCTAGGGGTATCATCCTCCCACTAGCATGAATCCACAGTCCATGCTCCCTTCTCCCTTCTTCTAATACCTGGTCCTGCTTGACCTGGATAAGAACCCTATTAAAGACTCACCAGTCTTTTCTGTTTTGGGGTATCCAATTCTATCCCAGAGAGCCTAGTGGATTTAATTGTCCTCTCTGACCACCTTCTTCTTATGGTGAATATTTCTCCTCAATAAAACTAGTTTGATTTTCTTTCTCGTTACCTTGGAAACCCAAACCTCAATCAAACTGTAAAGAGCCTAATGTTCACATGAGTGGAGATAAGTGAATGGTAGGCAGGAAGGTATATAAGTTGAATCAAAAGGATTTGACAACTGATTGGATACAGGGGATGAAGAATCAAAGATGACCCCTAGGATTCAAACCTGGATGATAGTGTCCTTGACAAAAGTAGAGAAGTCTGGAGAAAAAGCACATTGTTTTGTTTTATCTTTTGGGGGGTAAGAAGGAGAATTCTGTTTTGGATGTAAGATCATAAGTTTTAAATAATTATGGGACATCTAGGACAAGATGTTCAGGAGGCATCTGATAATTTGCAAAGGTGCAGAAAGGGGCATAAGGATAAATAGTTTCTGATGTATGTTTTACCATCTTTTTTTAAAAAAGAAATAATATACATCTAATTTTTTCCAAGAATTTGTTATCCTTTTCTCTTTCAGATATTCTAAGAATTGATCCCTCAATGTTCCCAATATTATGTTGCCTGTAATTGGTTTAATTCAGCTACTCTATCCATTTTTATCTTCTTTAGCATCCTATTTCTTCATTTAATACATCACAAAATATGATATTAGAATTCAAATGGGTTGGATTTATTTTAAATGATTTCAAATGATGGGTTGGTTCATTAAAACAAAATTATTCTTAAATAATAAATGTGATATTATTTGAACTTTTAAAGCTTGAATTTCTACAGTTAACTACTGTCATAGAAAATACTTGAACATTTAAAAAACTTTCTTTTAACAGTTAAACAACTTTTTACATTCATAGAAGGAAGTATGTAGTATCAGCTTTCAGATAATTGTCAGAGACCTTAATTTTTGTCCCTTTTTATATTTCTTCTTTATTTTCCTTTCTTTCCATATGAATCATTTGTCCATTGGTCAGTTTCTTTTCCCCATTAGAATGTCTGACACTGTGCATAACAATTTTAAATGGGGACTTATTTGTGATATATTGAATACTTCAAACTAGAAAATGGAAAAAGCACTGAAATACAAGCCAAGAGATACGATTTCTAGTCCTGGCTATGCTACCAATTGGCTATGTCACTTAATGTCTTTTTGCCTAAGTTTCCTAATTATTTATGACCAGGAGCCTTAACTAGTGTTCCACTGCTGCTCAATATCCCTTAAATTTGTGAGATGGTAATTTCTTATCACCTTAATCATAGTTACTATTTCAAACCTTCACTTTTCTCCTCAAGCCTCCAATTACATTTCTACCCACCCCACATTCTCACGGCAAGTGACCTTAATTACTACTTTTTAAAGAAAATATATCCAGACTACGTTATCTTAACTCTTATCTTTTTCAAAATTATTTTTAATGTCTCCATACATTTTCTTCTCTTCCCACCAGTCTCAAAATCACTCTTTTCTGGAAAGCCAACATTAAACTGTCAAATTTTTCACTTGATCTCATTGCCTTCCATTTTCCACCAAAACTTTGTTGAGTCAATAACTAAAGACAAATATACAAAACCTGAAGTAATTCAACAAATTAATAATCCTCCTAAAAATACAAAAAAATGAAAATCTGAAGATTGAAGAAGAGAAACAAAATTGAAAATCTAAAACATATTCAAAATGATAGTGAAAAATAGACCTGGGCTTTTGGCATTTTTCCTTTGTCCTTTTCTACTTCTGATGCAGGGAGTAGAGTCTCCAGCTCAGGAACTCAAGCTACAGGAAATCAGAAAACCAAGAATATTGCAGTCAGCTCAGTAGGAAGCCATAGTGAACAAGGTTCAGGAAACTAGCCCAGCAGGGGTTTGAACTTGAATTTGATGGGGACTAATATTAGGAAGGAACTGAGCTAAGCTATGAGCCTAATGCTCCTTAGTTCTTCAGAAATTGAGGTAGTATAAGGGGTGGGAAGCAGAGAATTAAACTACTAAGATGTTAGGGGAAATATTTGTATGTTTGTTCTTCCTTTGTCTTTGAAATAAATATTCCTTTGAAAGAACTAATTTTATGCTAAGTAGTTAAATAGAACTGAGATGCTAATCACTCACCCCTAAAAATGAACTCAATCAGGAGAGGTTTAAGTTATTGGTAGAACAAAGAAAATACTCAGCCCTTTAAGAGCAGCAGAGAATCCTGGGGTGAGGGGTTAAGGTAGGGTAATGTAATAGGTCTGGCCCTTAAAAAAGGACCAGAATCCATGTTATACATCTTTAGATGAGGTTTAAAAGAGACCCTAAAACACCGCAGCAGATTATTTAGTCAGCTAGCACAATGAGATTTGCCAAACATTTTGTGGAAATAGTGTAACTTCTCTTTTTCCTCATGTTTCTATTTCCATCTCTGCCCCTCCATCTGTCCTCAAAGTGGTATCTGTATAGTTTCTTCTTTCAGATTATTATAAGCCAGTCTTACCTTTTCTTTGGGTGGGAATGATTTATGAAAAAAAGTAATATGACACGAAATTTTAATCCTACACTGAATTCTTGGTTCTACTTAAATAGGTAATTCTGGCACATAATTTCTTATTCCAGGTACTTTTCATTTGATCTTTGTTGCTACTTTTCTTAAGAGGTAAAATATAGCTTGAATAGCTTGTTTATAGATAGAACATCTTTAACCATTATTTAAGTTAGGTGTGAACTCAAAGTTGCTAAAAATTTGCAAAACACATTTAAAATTATTGCATAACTATATTTAGTTATAACTTCAATTTGAGCTATTATGCAAATTCAGCCAAGGAGTCACATGATATAATGAATAGAAAGCCAACCAAGAAGACCTGAGTTCAAGCGTCACACCTGATACACATTGTTTCTGTGACTCTGGACTATGGGAAGCCATTAAGAGAAATTAGAATCTCAAATAGATATTTTTATCTGGACCCCATCAAAAGATCAACACAGACCTACTTATGTATGTATATACAGATATAAAAATATGTTATACAAAAGGCAAAGTATGTAATAATTAGCAAACAAAAAATAAACTACACAATGCATAAAATATTTCTTTTAAATTATAGCTCTTCTTTAATAATAACAATAATCCATATACTTAAGAGTAGTCATTAAAATGACAGTGTAAACTAGGAGAAAAGTATTTTTGGATAGCCTTAAGGATCTGTTCTTGGTCCTATTCTATTTATCAAGTTATTTAACAAATTGGATAAATGCATGCTTGTCAGATTTACTGAATACATGAAGCTGGAAGGGACAACTCCCACTTTGAATGAAAAAATCAGGATTCAGAAACATCTCAATAGGCTAGTAATTATGGTTTGAATTTTAAAGATGAAGTTTAATGGGGACAGTTGTAAAATCCTACCCTTGAGTTAAATAAATGTCAGAATACAGGATAGAAGAATTATGGATAAAAAAGTACAGTGAAAAAATATCTGATGGTTTGAATATGGGCTTACTTTGAATCCACAGTGTGACATGATAGCCCATTAAGAGATTGACACTATTCCAGAAAAAGAGGCAGATAACCCCAGTATAGCCTGCTTTTGTCGGAACATAGCTAGAGTGCCACATTCATTTTCTGGATGCTATACTCTAGGAAAGTTACAGAGTAGAGTGCATTCAGAAGAAGGCAACCAGGTTGGTTAGCAGTCTAGAGATTATGACATAGAAGGAAAAAGTGTTGGAACTGGAATTGTTTAGCCTAGAGAAGAGAAAACCTAAGTGGTACAAGAGAGCAGTATTCAATTTCTGAAGAGTTATCATTTGGAAGAAGTAGTAGACATGTTATGATTGGCTCCAGTATTAACAAGCCTCCTAGACTGGGAGATAAATCCCAAATATCTATGAGCTATTAATTCTGCTGCATCTTCTGAAGTTGTCAGTATGCAAAGACTACTGTAATCTTCTGGTCTTGGTCACAAAATGACTACCAAATTTTATTCTAAGGAGAGAAGTATTTAATATAAATTTAATATAAATCATCAGAATATAGGCAATAGGTAGATGCTTAGTTCAATAATGGACCTGCCTATCTACTAAGTACAGGGATCATGGACAATCTAAGGGATCTTTAGCTCAACGATAAATAAACTTATCAAAATAATATCTTATATAATAAAATTGGAATGATAAAATCATAGAAATACAAGGCACTTTCAGAGAATGGCACTATATTTATAATTTACCTCTCCTAGCTTCAGTTGAGTATTTCTGGGGTAAATCTGTAATGACTTTCCTAAAGAAAGGGAGATGAGGGGAAAAGAGAGCATTGGAGAGAGAAAAAGAGAAATAGAGAGAAGGAAAGAGAAAAGGAAGGAGAGAAGGGAGAAGAATGAGGAGGGATTGAGAGAAGAGGGACAGGGACATGGGAGAAAGAAAAGGAGAAAAAATTGTACTGAAATTCTAGCCTTCTGTTCCTGAACTCTGTTCTAGGTCAGAACAGACCCTGGTCAGCAAGCAAAGCCAAGAGGAAGACGAAGAGTTCTCCTGGCTCATCATTTCCTCAGTGAGGAAAAAAAAGTAGGAGCAGAGCTATCAAGCTCATCCTCCATAAGTGTTCCATAGACCAAGGAGTAAAAGTAAAAAATAATTTTGCTAGCAGAATGTTCCCTTAAAAGTCCACAAGAAAGAGAGAGAGAGAAGTAAGGATCAAAGGTCAAAACTTGAGAAGTCTACTTCTGGTCAAATGAAAGACTAGGTTTCCTCTCTATATATATCAAAAACTTGGAGGTGTTGCCATGCTTTTTGATGCTGTCACACAGCTACATGGTTCAGTGCATAGGGTATGAAATTTCTATTCAGGAAAATCTGTGTTCTAATGTTGCCGAGTTGATTAGCTATTAGTTCTTGGGCAAGTCATTTAACTTTTCTTCAGTTTCAGTTTCCTTGTATGTAAAATGGTGACAGCAGCACCTACCTCATAGGGTTACTGTGAAGATCAAATGAGATAATATTTATAGAGTTTTTTGCAAAACTTAAAGTGTTGAAGAAATGCTAGCAATTATTATTGTTAACAATAAAAACTGTCAGCAGAAGTCAGTTTGGGAGTTTTCTGCTCCCTCTCCTATTCCATTAATTGAACAGAGATTTATCTCCCTCTTCCACATTCATAATATTGAATCATGAAGGTCTTGCTGTATGTATAGGAAGAAGATGCCCCCTCAATCCACGATTCTTTGGGGAAAATTTCTACAATGGCACAAGTTAGATGAGGGAAGAGTAGGCTACTCAACCCCAATAAAATAACCAAAAGGTATCAGTCTTTGACTGTGACATCATAAAAGATAATGAAGCTGAGAACATTTTATTGGTGGGTTAATGAAAAATATCACTAAACCTACCATATTATTTTTAAAAAGCAAGGAATTAAAAATACCCAATAACATCAGTATACAGATATAGGAAAAATATGTAGCAGTAGAAAAGATAATTTAGGCTTAATATAAGGAAAAACTACCTACTGAAGTTCAAAAGTGAAGCAATCTGATTTGGGGTGATGGATTCCCCATCTTCAAGTACAGATTGAATGACCAGTTGTCAGTGTTGTTAAATAGAGGACTCTTATCCAAGTATGGATTAGGCTAGATTATCCCTTCATACTCTGAGATTCTGTGAGATATAATACAGAATGTACATAAAGCCCTGATAAGAAAATCAGTGGTTTCTGTGGAAGAGAGAAAACTTATTAGCTCTATCAACTAATTAGGCCTATAACACATAGGCAGCCTATGTTGGCATCCTTGCAGTATCAGAAGTAATCAAGGGAAGAAGCAGGATGGGTTAGATTTTGCACACCTTAAAGTGGTATATAAATGCTCCCTTTTATCAATAAGCCACAGGGAAAACAAACATTTTTGACAATGAATAAAGTGATATATTTAGGCATGAAGTGATATAGCATTAGAATATCTCAGCAAGACACTCATACCCACAACAAACTATTTCACATAAATGTTTTATCTGAAAAATTTTGGGGTGTGGAAATCAGACCTGTGATTCATCGGCAGACAGAGCATCTGATGAGGAAACACTGTCTACCAATTACAACTTGCACCTACTTTTCAATTTACAGTCTTAGATAGTTGTCTTGAGCACTGAGGGTTAATTGGCTTGCCCAACTTTACAGTGTCAGGAGGCATCCAAAGTGGGTCTTGAATCCACAACTTTCTGACTCTGAAGGTGGAGACAAATATGCTATACTATATTACCCCTCTCTGAGAAGAAGAGAGTCTTTTAATATTGAGCATGGATTTCTACCCAGGCTTTTTAAAACTAATTACAATTTTATTTTCACCATTGAATAAGATTAAAATTTAAAATGCATGCTCATCGAATTTTCATATAGCATGCTGTTGGAACTACGAGTCTCATACCAACAAAACTCTTAGTTAAGGCTTGATTTGGCAGGAAATGTGACATTCAGGTCACTGACTGCTTAACAAAGGAGGCTTTCTTTCCCCAAATGCAGCAAGGAAATAGTGGTATTTATATTCTTTGGTAGGTGAAGCCTACCTTACATCCTCATGGAAACCTCTATGATCAACAGGTCTACAGAATATGGTGACTCTCATGATCTTAGGCATCCACCATGTCTGAGAGTTTGACTTTGTAAGGCTGAGATTTTTTTCTTTCTCTAGATAACCAGAAAACTTCATTAGGGAAGATGGGGCCAATCAGATCCCAAATAGCCTTATCCTGGGACTAACCCATGTTAGTTTTGGGTGAGATAGGTAAGAAAAAGAAATTGCTTCAGAGAAAATGGGGTCAAAGGAAGCTGCATCAAGAAAATAATACTGGTTCTATCACATATGTAGTTAAAACCACCAACTAACTAATAGAACCAGAAACTAAAACAATCTCAACAAGCTAGGATGGAAGGAAAACCATTTATTTTAAACATTGACTATGTACTAAGTACTGAGGTTACATAGAAAAGCAAGACAATACCTGCTCTCAGAAGCAGGAGAAACAACACAAATGGGAGATTTTTGGTTCAGGACAGGTGGTAATGCTTGGTGGAATTAAGGCAGATGGCACCCAGCCAATAACTACTGAGAAAGTAGTGTGTAGTAGGATAGAAGATAGAATGCAAAGATGTTCTGGGTTACCTTAAGGAGAGATATTGGGGTAAGAGTATCAGAATCGAGCTTGGTTGAGCATCCAGTGCTTTCTGGGAATTGAACAATGAAAATAGAGATGGAGAAAGAGAACTCCTTGAGTTCTGTTCCGTCTGGGTTCTAGGGCAACTGTTTGTATGTGGGAAGTAGGTGGGTTTGAGAAAAGCAGAGGAAAATCACAGCTTTCTCAAAAGGAATGTTACTATTGGTACATTAGAAGACTCCTTCCGTAACATTACCCATCTTTTGATAGGATGAATAGAAGATTTAATTGAATAGGATATAAATATAAAGTCCTGCATTCAATTGAAACAAATCAAAGGCACATGATGGAGAAACATTGCTAAGAAATAGTTTAAATGAAAAAATCTCATGATACTGATGGACTGCAAACTCAATATGCAACAATAAAGTAACATTACAATCTAAAACACTCGTGTGCTTTTGGACTGAATTGCACCACACAGTTTTCAGAAAGAAGCTTCTCTACAGTCTAATTGATCTCTGCTCTGATCAGATCACATCCAGAGTTTGAGCACATAAGAGATTTTTAGTATTGAATCGAGGGGTGAAATGATACTAAAAACATGTAACATGACAACTTATTTAAGAAAATGAGTATGTTTACCCTGGAGAATAAAAAAATGATTTATAAGGAACACAATAGTAGTTATAAAGTATTTGAAAGACTTTTATATAGAAGGATTAGACTTGTTTTTCTTGGATCCAGAGAGCAGAATTAAAATCAGATGACAATTTCAACAACAATAAAAATTTTTCTAACAATGAGAACCAGCAAGTGGAATGGATTGGCTAGGGAGGTAATGAGTTTCCTGTCACTTATAATATCTTTTAGCTGACAATGGACAGTCACCTGTCAGAGATGTGGTAGAGGGAATCACCCAATTTGGATAAATGGTCAACTCTGTAAGTTGAAAGTTCTTCAGTTGTGATTATACGATCTTCCTACTTTAGTTAGGTAGAGATTGCTTTATAGCCTGCAAGTTCTATATTGGAGAACACAGACACACATAATTTACTCTAAAACCACTAAAATTGTTTGATTACTCAAATGGATGTGGTTGTTCCCTCAAAAGATGTAGATGTCTACTCATCCATGCCTGCCAATTCTATGCAACCTTTATCTAAATGCTCTTTAAAAATTTCACACAGGGAATTCATACAATAAGCTTACTTTCCCTTGACATCACAAGGATACCAAATAGGACACATAGGTCATCCATCAGTTATCTCTTGTTCTCATTATGTAATAATCCCCTCTTTTCAAAAATGTTATATATGTGTATACATAGAGATAGATAGATAGAAAGATAGATAGATAGATAGATAGACAGACATATATATATATATATATATATATATATATATATCTTAAATAACATTGTTTATTTCTCAGGCATGACCTCTCATTTGTAATCTGTTGCAATATGGCCTTGCTGAAACATGAACCTCTCTATTGTCTTTTGGAGATGACTTTTAATTCCAGTTCTTCAGAGACCATAGTGTTCCATCACTTGCAGCCATATAAAAATATAAATAGCACATTAGTATTTAAAAGATGTTCCTTTGTTTCAGGTAGAAACTTAGGGTCATTAAAATAACTTGGCAGTTTTCTAAAAGCAATACAGCCTCCCTTCTTCCTCCTTTTCAATTATGGTTCCAGCTCATGGCCAAGATAAATTCTATAGATTGTCAATTCAATGGCAAATTGGAATTCATACAATAAGCATTCTTCATCCATTTTTTCTTGAGTGAAAAGATAAGCCAAACTCTTTAGAGCAATTATGAATTTCATTTAAGAGACTCTGCAGTTTGGGGGGACTTGATGTAACTATCATATTGTCATTTGCAAAAGGAATATCTGTAAAATCTTTAGGAAACTCCACCTCAACTTAGATTTTATGCTTGATCTCCTCGATAACAGTGGCAAATACCATTCATTGGCAAGAACACTCTTTTTATTTCATAAAATATTAATGATTAGATCATCAAAGTTATAAAGTCTGTTTTTTTCTTTCAAACAATTACATAATTTTGTTGTACATATGAGAAACACTTTTGGAAAAGACCCTTTACTAAATCAAATGTTTTCTTATTGTCAAACAATGAACACAATGGAATCTTGTATTCTCTCCATCTTTAAGGTAGTTAGTTATGTGAAAATAAAAATGTTGTCTTTTTTGGAATATTTTGTAAAAACCCTTCCAAATTCCATTCTAATACCCTTCAGTCAAGCATTCCCTTTATATGTATGCAAATTATTCTCATAAAAATATACAGATGGACAAGTAATTGATAAAAAATTTAATATATAGATGGGAATGTAGGCATGTAGGTTGGTAATTCTTTATATTCCCTTATATATCCCTTTTTTAATGATAGAGTGAATTTTTTCTACGCTTTTGGTATATTCATTTTCTCCACATACCATGAGAGAACTGAGAATCCTCAACACCATTAAAACTGTGTTACCTCCGGAAGAGATCTCCCCTTCATATAGTTGGTGTGACTATATTCCCACAGCTGATTTTTTCTCTTCTTTGGTTTATTTATTGCCATTCCCACTTCCTCGACAAGCACATCTGGGAAGATGTCATTTGAGTTCAAATGGGGTATTCCTACTATCCTTGATGATTAAGAGTTCATTATAAAGAATCTTCCCACATTTTTTCCATCTTTCATTCATTTGTTGACTTCCATTTTAATCCTCATACTCTCTTAAGTTAACTTTGCTTATTTTAATCTTTGACCAAACTTTCTTTAAACTGTTTTTCCCCTCCATTGTTTTGGATTACTCAGAAAAAAACTGAAAAACAACAAGAATTATGGTGAGGACAACTTTATTTTTCCTTGACAGTTCTGAGAGTCCTTTGAGTACTGAAAAGTCCCTTAGATACAATGGGCATTTTAACTACAGGGGCATTTTAACTAATAAAAATCTTCATGACAATATTGGATACTATACATTTCAAATTAAAATGGCCAAGCTAAATTTAAATAAAATCTAATTAAGAACTAATTATTTTCAATCTCATTCTGGAGTATTTCTTCACATTAATCTTTTTTGGTCTCATAAACTGTGTGGGGAAGGAATCGCAATAGAATACTGGGACCATATGGCCATATCTCAGTTTCTCCTTTGATTTTTTAAAAACTCTTACTTTCTGTCTTAGTTGCAACTCTAAGGCAGAAAGGCAAGGCCTAGGCAAGTGTGGTTAAGTGATTTGCTTAGGATCACACAGGACCTAAAGTCATATTTGAATCCAGGTCCTCCTGACTCCAGGCCTGGTTCTTTATCCCTTAAGCCACCTAGCTACCTCTTTCTCCTTTGACTTAAAGAAGAGTTCCCAGAATCATTACAAACATTTCTCTAGCAATTTCATGGAGGATCTTTTTTTAATTGATTAAAGCTTTCCTTGATAAATCACAGAAAAAGTCACTTTATCGATTGGCCCTAAATGATTACCACTTTGTTGCTCAAAATATATCATTGCAATTGTATTTTGTTGTCTTTATAAAACTGTGTAAGAAGTTCTTAGCAATAATTTTTTCCCATATATGAGAATAGAGTTGCTAATCTTATTCTTCTTTACCTTACTCTCATCCCACCCACAACTCCTTTTAGGAAGGCATCCTTAGATTTTTCAGGGACCTTAGGATCAGAGATTTAAAGCTGTCTATTCCAACCCGCTCATTATACAGAAAAAGAAACTGCAATCTGGACAGATCAAGTGATTTACCCAAGATAACACAGGGAATAAGGATTAGAGGCAGGATTAGAACCCAAGCCATCTTGACTCTCTAGCCAGTGCTATACTATGCCATATAATACAGTGATAGAGGAATTTTCATAGTGAAGATATTAACATCTAAAGTGTGCAGAAAACTTTTTTCAATAGGTTCATAAGTACACTTCAGTCAGTCAATAAGCATTTTTTTAAAAAAAAAATCCATACTTTCTGTCTTAGAAATGATACTAAGTATGAAGGGTAGGTGATTTGTCCAGGGTCACACCACTAGGAAGTGTGTGAGGTCAGATTTGAACCCAGGACCTCCTATCTCTAGACCTGGTCCTCAATCCACTGAGCCACCAGCTGCCCCTCTCAATGTCTATTTATTAAATATCTACTCTTGCCTAGCACTGTGCTACATACTGAGGATATGAAGAAAGGGAAAAGACAGACTCTGCTCTCAAAGACCTTAGAGTCTAATGACTAATTCTCTTTCCTTGCCTGTACTGCCTATACTCCCTTCCAGCTCTAGCTCTCAACATTTAATTAAAATTCTGCTTCTCCACGAACTGAAAATGATCTCTCTGACCACTAAATACTCCTAACATTTTGTTTATTCCTTTGAGGAACTTAACATATATTGTTTCGTACTGAAATTGTTTTGTTTTTGTTTTGTGTGGCTCATTTTCCCCTACTAGATTGCAAACTAAAGGAAGGTCTTTGTCTAAATGACCTCAAAGATTTCTCTAAATCCTGGAATCCTATAACTGTGTCTTATTCATACGTGTATCACACTCCATAGTACCCAGGGCAGGCTCATGCCAAACAATTGTAGAATGAACGAATCTTAAGTAAAACTTTCGTACATCGCATTTATTTAGTTGACACGATGCATATTATAGAAATGATTTACTCTCAAAGTCACCAATGCTACATGCTTTTTCAATATACGAGGTTTTTATTGATCTTAAAAATCTCATAAAAAGTGTTTATTTATGGTCTATTGTTTGTATTGCTCTGCCCTTTTGGAACTGATTTAAGCATGTGGCACCTTTTGAAGTTTCTCCCTAGATGCTGTGTGCTTGGATGAGCTCCAGGCAGAAGTGAAGCAAGATGAGAAACAGGCCTTTGGTTCCCAGGAATAATATTGACTCTAGTTCAATCATAAAAATATATAGATGCCCATTAGTTGAACTTGGGTGTTCTTTATTAGGGACAATTAGATACGTATTTAGTATAAAGCCTAATCCCACAATATATCATTCAGCATGAAAAGCCAGAGCTCAATAGCACACTGGCACAGCTAATGTGTTAACTACGTTCCTTGAATTCAAGTTACCTCCATACAGATCCCAAGGGGACTATGGCAAGAAACAGGATGGAATCGGGGTCAAAGGCATATTATTTTAATAATCCTCAAGGTGTCCTCTATACAGATATAAAAGCAAACCCCTCTGCACACCACATGTGTGTACCAGTATGTGTAGAGGTGTCATCTGTTAAGTTTCTATGTTATGTCTGGAATAAGACAGCCAACACATTTTCCTTTCTTTTTTTTTTTTTTTGGAACATTGGGTGTTTTTATCTTCCTCTTCTATAAAAAGAGGTTAAATTGGCTGATTACCATGGTCCCATTCAGCTCTAAATCTATGATCCTGTAGTATTTTAACTCTGAGATGAGCTACTAACTTGCCGGGGTTACTAACTTAACTCTGAGATGAACTACTGTATACAAAGTACTACACTAGATGCTAGGGATATTAAGGCATTCCCTTCTCTCAGAGAATTTGCCTGCTACTAGAAAAATGCAAATGTCCAGGTAAGTAAAGTTAAGGTAATTTGAGGAGGAAGAATGGGTTAGCAATTGAGGAGAATAGGGAAGGCTTTACAGCGGAGGGGAGGCATCTTAGCTGAACTTTAAATGAAGATAAATATTATAAAAGGTTGAAATTAAAAGAGTGCATTCCAGGCATGGAGGACAATCTCTCTGAAAGCATGGAAATAAAATGCTGAATTTGGAGGACACATAGGAAGTCAATTTCACCAAAATGTAGAGTGAATGAAAGAAAGCAATACGAAATTTTGGAATGGTAGGACAGATTCAGATTGTAGACAGGTTTAAATGCCAAAACAAATCTATATTTTATTCAAGAGGTGACACAGGAGTGAGGTGGTCAGAGAAATGTAGACATAATTTTGGGCGAAGGAGGAAACAAAGGTGAGAGAATGAAAGCTGAATGACCATTTAGGCATCTATTATAATAACATAGAAGAGAAGTAATGATGACCTACATTCATATAATGACTGTCGGAGCAGCAGAATGGTATGAATATGAGAAATGTGATAGCAGAATCAACAAGATTTGGCCACAGGGTATGTAGGGTGAGAAAAAGGTAAGGTTCAAAGATGACTCCAAGGTTGCAGATTGAGGAGAATGGCAATACCTTAAAAAATAGCAATGCTTAGAGGTAAAACAAATTTAGGAAGAAGATCATAAGTTCTGCTTGAACAGTATGAGTTTGAGTTGTTGATGGTCTGGGTAGGGATTGCAGAAGGTGTTTGATGATGCAGGGGAGAGAGATCAGTAGTTCTGGCTTTATAGATTATTGTAGTCATCTATGTAGACTTGATATCTGAACCCAATTAATTGATGAGACTAGTGGGGCAGGGAAAGAGAGAGAGAGAGACAGAGAGACAGAGGCAGAGAGAGAGAGAGAAAGAGAGAGAGAGAGGGAGAGACTCTAAAAAGATAAGAGAAAATGGCCCAGGACAAAGCTTTTGGGGACACTCATGTTTAAGGGGAAGTTGGAGGATGATAAATTCAGAAAAAAAGATTCAGTTGTGAGATTGAGAGCACACATCTAGTTCCAGAGTCTGTGCTCTTCTCATTGAACCATAGTGACTTTCCATGTTATTGTCTTATTTGCCTTTTGCCATAGTGGATGATGTTTCTCTCATCATCTACATTCTTTTTTTTCCCTTTTCGCACCTTTACCTTCTGTCTTAGTAATAACTCAGAGACAGAAGGGCAAGTGCTAGACAAATAGGGTTAAACAATTTGCCCAGGATCACACACCTAGGAAGTCTCTGAGGCTACATTTAAACCCAGGTCCTTCAAAATCCAGGCCTGGAGTTCTATCTACTATGCCACCTAGCAGTCCCCACCACCCACATTCTTATTTGAGAACTACACTAACAGAACTCAAGTATTGCCTTTTATCTCTAAAATAAGATAAAATAAAATAAAATATCTCTAAAATAAAATTCTTTTATAGCTACATATTCAATCAATTTGATAAGCTTTGTGTTTTAACACTAAGAATGGTTTTTCCCGTTTTAAAAAGGAACTAGTCTTAACCATGCCATATCTTCCTTGTATTGGATAAAGTATTTACAGAGAATTCCCTATATATTGAAACTCCAAGTTGTTTGGAAAAATCAGGAAGAGATTACTGCTGCCTTGTAATAAGCCAAATTTTCCTGAGTCCTACAACCCAAGTTGAGAGCTGGCAATGTCAAAGGAAGTAGGAAAGAAGACTAGGGAGCTATTAGAACCTGTACTTAAACCTGGCTAATGTTATGATAGTGTCAAAACATATGATGTTCCCAAAAGCATTCTACCCCTTAATGCTCATTTCTATCACATGAAAATCCATGATATCTCAACTGCAAGATCATGGAGGCAATTACTTCCATCTTTCCCCATCTAGTGAACATCCTGAGGCTTGCAGTCGTTTCTAACTTTCTGTCTCTCCCACACTCCATGCTTCACTTCATTTGACTAGGCAGTTGTCTATTTATGGAAAGCTATATAATAGTTACCATAAGTACTGAGAAGGAGAATGGAATGTCATAAAAGGGATGTGAGCTTACTGTGATAAATAACAGTTGACATTTACATAGCTCTTTAAGAATAAAAAGGCGATAGAAAAATATCTACCACTGATAATACTTTACATTTGTACAAGCCCTTTTATTTTACAAAGTACTTTCAAATGCTTCCCCCATAAAGGCGTTTATTACAATACATCAACAAGGAGATGCTCCTAGGTTGTCAAGGTCGATCCCAGCCCAATGAGTGTTCTGGTAGGTGCTACCAAGCTGCAAAGGGCTCACTGATAGTTAAAAGACCAGCCTAGCTACTTAGGACAGGCTCATCACCAAACTGATGACAGCAGGATGTCTATCCAGATTCACATTGTTGATTCTATGAAATCTCAGACATTCTATTAAATTGTAGAGAGATATGATCTGCATAAAGTACCCTCACCACAAACTAAGAATTCCTCCAAGTCCTAAGATAATTTTATATTGCCTCATCTGAGTGTCATAACCACCTTGGGAAATAAATAAGTCAGAGTGATCTTCCTCTTTAAGAAGAAGAATTGGTACCCAGGGAATAAGAAATGACTTGTCCAAGATCACACAGCTAGTTGATTGCAGAGCAAATGAAAGAACCAGTGGAAGTCAATGTATGTGACCAGTCTGCTAAGGTAGGGAGTGAAGTAAAATGCTGGCCAATAAGAAAATTTTAGGGGAAATGTTTAGACTACATAAAACCAGCAGAAGAAGGGGTAGGGAGTGAGTGAAATAGGCAGCTGTCTCTGCCATTTTTTCTTCTGGAACCAGTGCTCTCTCTCTGGCAAGCATTCTTGCTCATATCTATGTAAGCCATCTCTGGCAAGTGGTGGTTGGAGCTATCCTCAAAGCCAGGAAGATCTAAGTGCAAGTTCTGTCTCTGACATACGCTGGCTGTTGGATCCTGAGCACTTGACCTCTCAATGCCAGAAACTCACCAAGATTATAAATTGAAAAAAATGCTGGCCTGAACTGGCAGAGGAAATTTCTCCAGCTGGAAGTTAAATGCTCCAGAGGTGGCATGTGACCCAAAACATTACTAGTTGATGTTGGAATCAGACTAAAATGTAACAGGGAAATATTTAACACAACAAATAAACAAATAAACAAACAAACAAACAAACAAACGAATGAATGAATGAATGAATGAATAAATAAATAAATAAAAACAATAAAATTAAGATATTACATTTAAAAACTAAGTGAATATGTAGCTGGCAGGGATCATTATGTAAGATTTAGTGGCCCCCATTTTTGTTCAGTACCACTGTCCTACACCAATGAAGTCACAAGTCCCATCCCTATCCCTATGTAAGCCTTATACTCTTAAAATATCAGCAATACAACTTAAAGTACACTCTGAAGAACAGATAGCAAAAAGACAGAAATGCACTAGTTTATAGTAAGCTGACACTGATCATGAATAAGAAAAGACAAAGAAAAAATGTTTTAAGGTATTTTGAAACATTTATGCTGCTGGGTCCCAACAATGGGCATACCCAACTTTTGTATATCAATCAGAAAATGGGTTAGCTTAAAGGAAGTATCCAAAAGATTATATATGGTTATAAATAAAGGAGAATAATAAAATCAGACATGATTTTATTTCTGTGGTTCTAAAAGATTGACCTATGAAAGGAAAATATTATAGCCCAAAGGACAGAATAGAGGCTATAGAGATCAATGTGAGATATTTGTGACTACATCAAAAAGTCTTTGTTTAGAGGCATTACATTATTTTGTACCTTAACCCACTTTGCATCCTTAAGATTGCTTTTCTATCGGTTTACATTCCCAGGTGCTGAGTACTAGATTTCTCTATTATGATTAAATCAGGCCTTACTGTGTAAATATGGTGCAATTCATGAAACCTACTAGGCTGTCCTGTTGCTTACTGTATGGACTGACTGATAAATTTGTGCTAATTCAATTGGTATGTTGTATAAGAAGTTCACAGATACATTGCAAGGAGGCAGCCTCAGTTAGGACTCAATGGACTTAACCTGAGTATTAGGTTCCTGATCTATAAAATGAGGTGTTTGGACTAGATGAATCCTAAGAATTCTACCAACTCTAAAACCAGTTGGTGAAAACTGACAGTATTTGTGCTGTTATACATGCAACATATTTGGGAAGTCCTGACACTCAAAGTTGTGACTACATGGCATAATTATCATATATTATTTTTAAACCCTTTATTTTCTATCTTAGAATTAATGCGGTATATTTGTTCCAAGTCATAAGAGTGGTAAAGACTGGGCAATAGGAATTAAGTGACTTGCCCAGTGTCACACAGATAGATAGTAAGTGTCTGAGGTCACATTTGAACTCAGGATCTCCCATCTCTAGACCTGGCTTTCACTCCACTGAGCCACTTAGCTGCTCTTATTAGTTTATGTTCTTGCATGTATTTTCGATCCAAAACAAGTAGCATATTCCTTTATTAAACTCTGATCTCTAGGAATTTATTGCTCTAAATAATGCAGAAGGATGCATATTTTGTGATTTCTGTTGCTTGGAATTCTATGGTCTTAAATTAATGAATGATTTTTTAATTTTAAAACTCTTACCTTCCGTCTTGGAGTCAATACTGTGTATTGGCTCCAAGGCAGAAGAGTGGTAAGGGTAGGCAAGTGGTAAGGGGGGTCAAGTGACTTACCCAGGGTCACACAGCTGGGAAGTGTCTGAGGCCAGATTTGAACCTAGGACCTCCTGTCTCTAGGCTTGGCTCTCAATCCACTGAGCTACCCAGCTGCCCCCATAAATGATTTTTATATGTATTCAAAAGAAAATATATATTTCATTATGGTTTTCCCCATCTTGGATATAGATCTACTTTTTTGTTTACTGATAGTAATAAGGCAAAATTTGTTTACCGCACTCATTTAGTTTCTTCCTTCTTACATTTTAATTTTATATTTCAGGAAAAGGAAATAATGTAAACCTACAAATCCCAGGTCCCTGGCACCCTCCACATTCTTATTCACTGATGCTCTGCCATTTGCTAAAGTATATCTAAAGTGTGCTTAATCTTTAGTGGGAAATATTCTATATCTAAAACTTTATGGTGTATTTTCCTTTGTTCCAGTTATGATTATGAAAAGCCCTCCTTTAAAAAAACTCTGATCAAGGAATTGCAATTAAAACTCAGCAGGTAAAAGTTTCAATTTCTGTGTGCTAGCATGTTAATAAGACTTTTTTTTTTCAAAAAAGGAGAGAGAGGAAGAGAAGATTTGCCAAGAAACACAACAAAACAGTTCCGAAGGCAAGTAGCAGAGAGGTGCCATTAAATCAATTTTTAAAGACAAAATTATTGATGGGGGAGGAGAGACCTCAGACATTATAACACAAGGCTCCATGGAGGGATAGAAGTTAAATGCCCTCAAGGTGACAAGGTGACAGGGTCTGAGACATTGTGACCTGTTGCCTATGGGTGGGAACCACTACAGGGGATGTCAACAGGGAACTTAGCTTGAGACATCCCTTAAGGTTACACAGTGAGAGAAGAGGAAAAAGTCTTAATTTTTTCTTGTTAAATACTAGGTTTGATTTTTTTGTACCTGAAGAAAAAGAAGTTCTATCAGTGCCCTCTAAATTCTAGCGCCTTGAGGGGGGGAATTGTACTCAAATGTATTGTTTTATTTTAAGTTTTGGATTTAGTCTTGTTTAAGAAGTCCAGGAAACTATTTCAGACCTTGATTACGGTACCTGACTTAGAGTAGGAGATGTATTTGAACTTAAAACAAATATCCTTGTCCAACATTACTTATTATTAATACCAGGCCATGAGAAGCTGAAGGTCAAAGCAGGTTAGGAAAACTAAGATTAGGAGCTAAGCCAGAAAAATTATTTATGTAGAAAAGGGTTGGTAGTTAAATCCTAAGATAAAACAAAGACAATACTCTAGCACATCATCTTTTACATAAGGTAAAAGAAAAAAGGCTCAGAGTCTGAATAAGTATGCCAAAGTTGGTGTCCAGAGATGAAAACAGAGTAGCTATTACAGACATAAGTATAAGCATAGAAAGACTAGAAGTAAATATTCAGAGATCCAAGTAATGAAAGATAGGAAGGAAGGAGCAGAGTTAAACAATAGGGCCCTGAATAAGTGCTTTAGTCTCATGTCAAGAATCAGATCTTGATTATTTAATCAAGAAATAGTTTATCAATCAATTGATAAAATTTATTAACCATCTACTATTGCTAAGCAGTGAGGAATAAATAAAAGACCAAAATACAGTTTCTGCTGTCCAGGAGCTTATATATACATAAGGGAGGCAACATGTAAACAAATTTATACAAAGCAAGATAAATACATGATACATAGGAAAGAGATTGGAAACTACCTCTAAAGAAAAAAATAGGCAAGTAGCATACACACAAGCATACAAAAGGAAGATAGAACTGGATCTCACAATAAGAAAAACCTATCCTTTGTCCTGGTTTTCAGCAAATTTCTCCCTGTAAACCAGAGATAGGCACGATCCTTATTATAAAAAAACCTGAACCTCTCTAAGCTTTGGTACAGAGTGACGCTGTCCATGGTCCTGATAATGTTGAGCCTTAGAGGACTTGAATGATTCTAGTGTGTCTAAGGAAATGGCTATTACTGCCAGGAGTGATTTAGGTAGAGTGCTAGCACTGCTCATCTAGGACATGGAAAAGTACTTTGTTACACTATAGAATAATTTCTTCAATTTTTAACCCTCAGAGTTCTGAGAACTATAGCATTACTTGCCAACCTGAAAGCACTTCATTCCAGGAGTTACTTTCTTCTAAAAATCTTTTGTCAAAACAGTCTGGTAATGTGGCCCTTTCTTTCTATCATTATGAGTTTTATGTGTTCTGTTCTTGATTGGGAAGCTGTCACTAACTGGAGATAGATATATTGTGTCTTCTCTGTAGCCTGAAGGGCAAATTTTATTTATGAGGTTTCTTTTTCTTTTTTTTTTTTTAAATCCTTACCTTCCATCTTGGAATCAATACTGTGTATTGGTTTCGAGGCAGAAGAGGGGTAAGGGCTAGGCAATGAGAGTTAAGTGACTTGCCCATGGTCACATAGCTAGGTAGTGTCTAAGGCCAGATTTGAACCCAGCACTTCTCATCTCTAGGCCTGACCCTCAATCCACTCAACCCAGCTGCCCCCTTGATGAGGTTTCTTGATTTTCATATACCACAGAGATAGAGCAGAAACAGGAACCTGATTGATTCTTGGCTAGTAAAGTGACCTATCAGTAGGTCAGAGGACTGGAATGATAGTTGGTTCAGAGATAAGTCAGGTTGTTGACTTTTGTGTAACCTTCCATACCCTGAGTTCCTACTCTCATCTTCAGCAGAGAAAGTAGATTGGTGGAAGATACCAGTTTTGGTTGAAAGATTTCTGAACACAAAGTCAGGAAGTCTGACAACTTGTCATAATCACCAGATTCACTTAACTTCTCTAGTCCTCAGTTTCCCTATCTATAAAATAAGGAAGATTTGACCATATGATCACTAAAGTCTTTTTAGGCTTTAAAAATTCAATGATTCTAGGTGTGTACTATCCCTAAAGGTGAGAAAAAATTCTTCATGAAAGGACTAAGACTTTACCAACTTCATTGCTCATTCTCACTGGTAATACTCAGAGGGGGAATCTATGTTTACAGATAGGGAAATATAAGAAAAATACAAAGTAATTAGCGGGGTGCATACTGACAGCTAGTGAAATCAGGAAATGCCTCCTATAGGATGCAGCACTTGAGATGATTCTTGAAGGGAATTGAGAATTCCAATTTAGTTATGATATGATACTGGCACATAATAAAATGTTTATGTATTCTGTTTAATATTCGCTTATGGATTGTCTGCTTAAGTGGTCAGTGTCATTTTCACTTAAGCACTTATAACAGGTGAGATATTGAATTTTTTATTTTAAAACTCTTTTTCACTTACAGTTCCACAATCTCTCCCTCCCTCCACTCTGATTCTATCCATTGGGAAAGGGAAAAATATGATAGCCATATTTCTGTATTATCTATATCCCTCCTCCCCAAAAAGCAAGAAAATACATAAAGTGGAAAATATGTTTCAATCTGTACACTCAGTTCATCCATTTTCTATATGAAGGTGCATAGCATTTTATATTTTATATCATGAGACTCATGGAGTTGTGGTGGGTCATTATATTGATAAGGTACTAAGACCTTCCAAGTTGACTCCAGAAAAAGAACTGCTAGAGTATGAATGCAGCTGGAGACATAACTGCCTGTTCATATCCTTTGACCATTTGTCAGTTGGGGAATGGCTTATAGTCTTATGAATTTGACTTAGTTCTCTATCTTTTAGAAATGAGACCTTTAGAGAGACATTTTTCATAAATTTTTTGTTGTTTCCATCTTAATCTTGGTTACATTGGTTTTGTTTACAAGAAAAAACCCTTTAAATTTAATATAGTCAAATTATTCCTTTGACTTGTAATCTTCCCTATCTCTTTTTTGGTCATGAATTCTTCCTTTCTCCATATAGCTGACAAGTAAACTATTCCATATTCCCCTAATTTACTTATGGCATTACCCTTTATGTATAAATCATATGCCAGTTTTAACCTTATCTTGGTATAGGATGTGAGAAACTCAGCAGGTTTTATGTCAAATAATGAATTCTTATCCCCAAAATTGGGATCTTTGGGTTTCTCAGTCACTAGGTTCCTAAGGTCTTTTACCCCTAATCTATTCCATTGATCCACCATTCTATTTATTAACCAGTACCAGCCTGTTTTAATGATTACTGCTTTATAATAGTTTGAGATCTGGCACTACTATGCCACTATCCTCATTTTTTTCATTAATTCCCTTGATGTTCTTGATCTTTTATTCTTCCAGATGAATTTTGTTATTATTTCTAGTTCTATAAAATAATTTTTGGTAGTTTGATTGGTATGGCATTGATAATTAAATAATTTAGGTGGAACTGATATTTTTATTATATTAGCTCAAGCTGCCTATGAGCAATTAATTTTTTTAATTGTTTAGATCCAACTTTATTTGTGTGAAAAGTGTTTTATATTCTGTGTTCATATAATTCCTGGGTTTGTCTTGGCTGGTAGATTCCCGAGTATTTTCTATTGTCTATAATTGTTTTAAGTGGAATTTCTCTTGCAGCTGGACTTTTTTGGCAATATGCAGAAATGCTGATGACTTATGTGAGTTCATTTTGTATCCTGCAACTTTGCTAGTTCTTAACTATTTCAACTAGATTTTTGCTGATTCTCTAAATATATTGTCACATTATTTGCAAAGTGATAGTTTAATTTCCTCATTTCCTACTTCAATTCCTTGATATAGTTATTCTGCTTCAGCCCATCACCTTCAGTCTACATGTATCTCTCATTCGTAGTGTGCTTCTTTTAAATACTACATTGTCAGATGCTGTTTTTGATCCTTTATTCTAACCATTTTCTTCCCATGGGTGCAGTTAGTTCCTCAAATATAACAAATAATATTTTTTTAGAATGAGGAAAAATACAACACAAGTGATAAATGCATTGAAAAAGTCTAAAACTATGTGCAATGTGTAACATGTGGACCTCCCATTTCCATGAAGGTATATGTTGAGGATGTCTTCTTATATTTCTTCATTTTAGTCCTAGTTGATCTTTTAAATTTTGTTATATTTACATTTAAAGAACTGTTTGTTACATTAAAAAAACCCAGTTAACTCTCTCCCTCCCTCCCGTCCTCTCATTAGAGAAGGTATAATTTGACAAAAAGATTATGTATATAAAAATTATTATGCCTCACTTATTTCTATTTATTGGTTCTTTCTCTGGAGGTGGAATACACAAATCATTCTTTAAACTATTTCTGTTGCTGTATATACTTGTTGTGTATATTGTTTTCTTGGCTCTGCTTACCTTACTTTGCATCAGTTCATAAAGATTTTTCCATTTCCCCCTGTATTGATCACACACATTATTTCTTAGAGCACAATAACCTTCCATTACATACATAAACCACAATTTGTTTAGTCATATCTCAATGATGGGCATCTACTTTGTTTCTAATTCTTAGGTATCAAAATAAAGTGCTGCTATAAATATTTTATGTGTATAGGGACTTTCTGCTTATCAATGGCTTCCTTGAGATATAAACTACAAAAATCCAAATTGCTTTCTGAAAGCTTTATACCATATCACAGCTCTACCAATAATGCATTAGTGTGTCTATCATTCTACAACCCTCCCAACATTGACTATTCATAATTTTTTGGCCATTTTTTTAACCAGTCTACGGGTTATGAGGTGAAACCATGAGGCTGATTTGTATTTCTCTTATTATTAATGTATTTGGAGGATTCTTTCATATATTTGTGAATAATTTGCAATTCTTTTGAGAATTATTTGTTCATATCTTTTGACCACTTATCTATTTTGGAATGACTATTAATGTTTACATATCTTGATATCAAATCTTCATTGGAGATATTTGATATAAAGATTTTTCCCATATGCCCATTTAGCCTTTTATCCTAAATGCACTAATTTTATCTGTGCAGAAAATTTTTAGTTTCAAATGACCAAAGTTATGTCTTTTATCTTTTATAATAGTCTCTTTTTTGGTTAAGAACACACATATCTACATGTGTGAGAGGTATATGATCTGCTTCTCTTTTAATTCTTCTAATTTTTTTGTAGTATGATCTTAAATATTAAGGTTGCATATCCATTTAGAATGTATTGTGGAATATAGTTTAAGATATTGATCTAAACCTTATTTCTGCCAGATTCCTTTCCAGTTTTCCTTGCATTTTTTTACCAAATAAATTCCCTCTATATTTACCATTTTATCAAACACTGGGTTATTGAGTTCTATTGTACCTGATTATCTCTTGTTTATTCTATTCCATCAATCTATTTTTTTAACCAACACCAGATAATTTTGGTGACTATTGCTTTAATATATAGTTGAGGTCAAGAATTGCTATTCCACTTTCATCTCTACTTTCTTCATAATTTCCCTTGATATTCCATGTCTTTTGTTTTTCCAAATGAATTTGTTAATATTTTATCAAATTCTACTAATCTCCTTAGCAATTTGATTGGTATAGTATTAAAAGTATAAATTAATTTTGGTATTATCATCATTTTTATTATCTTGGCATGGCCTCCCTATAAGCACAGAATACTCCTTCAGTTATTCAAGTTGGTTTTTATTTTTTAAGAAGCACTTTGCAATTAATCCTATGAAATCTAATAGGTTGATACCAAAATATTATGCATTTTGTAGTTCTTATAATGGAATTTCAATTTCTATTATTGTTTCTTCTGTTTTGTTACTATTACATAGAAATGCTTTTGCTTTTTTTGGATTTATTTTGTATCCTGAAACTTTGCTGATGTTATCGTATCAATTAGTACCTTTGCTGATTTTCTAAGTAAACCACTTGGAAATTGCAAATAAGGATAATTTTTAACACATCTTTACAGTATATCTTCATGGCTTTAATTTTTTTCTACTGTTGTTGTTGCTAGCATTTTCAGAACAATATCAAGTAGTAATGGAGAGAAGAGGCATCTTAACTTGCCCATATATTTATAGAAAAAGTCCCAATATATAACCATTGTCTATGATAATTTGTTTTTGGATTTATATAGAGACATTTTATATTGAAAAGGTTCCTCTACATCTAAGCTTTGTTGGGTTTTTAGTATATTTGACAAATGTATTTTGCCAAAGGCTTTTCCTGCCTCCATTGATATCATCATGTGCTTTTGTGTGCTTTGATTTAATGTAATTAATTATATTGACTGTTTTTCAAATGTCAAACCATCCTTACATTCCTAAGATAAATCCCACTCAGATAAATTGTATTAGTCTTTTTGGCAGGATTTTATTCTAAAATTTTGAGCCAATGTCCATAAATTATATTGATCTATGGTTTTCTTTCTGTGTTTTATTCTTTTCTTTTTAGGTATTAGAACTGCTATTTGTTATATAAATGGATTCTAATAGAATGCCTTTTTTAAAGTATTTGAGAATGATTTGTGAAGTAAGGATATTGACTCCTTTAAAATTCCATAGAATTCTCCTGAACACATCAAGACCAGGAGTTCCCCACCTCCATCCCTTTCATAGTTCCTTTTCAGCTACATGTATTTCCTTTTCTGAAACTGGTTATTTAAGATTTAAGATTTTTAAGTAGTCTTCTAAGAGTCTAGATATTTTATAATTTTGAGGCTATTCCTCTATTCTTTTTGTGTTCTCAGTTTTGTTTGTAGATAACTGTCAAATATATTCTGATTCTTCTTTTCATTTCTTTTGGTTTTGCGATAAATTCATCTTCCTTATTTGCTAATTTATTAATTTGATTTTCTGCTTTCTTCTTTTCATCAGATCAAGGGTTTATCAATTTTATTAGTCTTTTTAAAGACTGAGTTTTTAATTTCATTGACATTCATATAATTTTTTTTCTAATTCATTTATTTGTCTTCTAGTTTTTAATAAATTCTCTTTGAGTGTGTGTCATTTAAAATTATTGTAAGCCCTGGGAGACTACAACTCCCAGGGCTCCCTGCTACAACTTCCCACAACACCTCCCACTTCCTTTGTGGGAGGTGTTGGAGAAAGTATAAAAGAGAAAGTTTGGTGCCTTTTAGTTTCTCTAGCCCGGAGGCTCTCAGATCCTGAGCTCTCTCTTAATGCCTTTTCCCCTTCTATCTACCTCCTAGTTTTCCCTAGACCTTCCCTTTTCCAATTTAAATAAAAGCTTAGCTATTCTAAACCCTAAATTGCTCTCTGATCTTTTATTTGAGCCCCTGAAGGGCTCTGGTCAATTTCCCCCTGCCCAGGCTGGGGACCTCTACCTTTCTCTCTCCTTTCTCACATACATCCTTTCTCCTACCTATCCTCCCTTCACCCCCTCACAAGTGCATTTTAAGTTTATTTGTTGCTTTCCTGTTTTTAATGAATATTCAGTTTAATAATTTTATTTTTTCAAATTTATTAATGTATGCTCAAGCATGTAATTTTTCCCCGAGAACTACTTTAGCTGCATCCTTGAAATTTTGGCATATTATTTCATCATTGTCATTTTCTTTAACATATTTATTATTTCTCTGATTTGTTCTTTAACCTATTCATAATTTGGGATTTCATTGTTAAGTTTCCACTTAGGTGTATATCTTTTGTTTGTAATCCTTGAATTGTTTACTATTTTTATTGAATTATAGTCTATAAAAGATGAATGAATTATTTCTTTTTATGTTTGTTTGCCTCAGTTTTTTGTAGATGTTCCATAGGGTGCTAAGAAATATGTATTTTTCTTTTACTTTCTCATTTAGGAGATATCTTGAATATTTTACCTTTTTGTTTCTCCAGCAATTTATTAAGTTATATATTTTCTCTTTTATTATTCTCTTCCATTAAACTTATTCAAAACTGAAAAAGGATACTGAAATCTCCCGTCTTCAGGTTAAGGTGTTTGGAGCTTATAAACTTATTACTAGTACAGGTTTATTGACTATGGCTTCTTTAATCATAATATAGTTTTTTTTACTTATCCCTTTTAGTTTTTAACTGTTTATTTTTGCTTTGAAAGATAGTAAGATTTCAACATTTCAATTCTTGCTTATTTGGATTCATTTGATGCATAGTAAAAAAAATTTTCCATCTCTTCAGTTTTGTTTTGATATGGTCTTGTTTTATAAATGTGTTTCATGTAAGCAACAAATTGTAGGGCTTTGTTTTCTTATCTAATCTGTCACATTTACATTTTATTAGATTGTTTAATTCATTCACATTTAAAGTTAGGAAACTTTGATTTATATTTTCCTTCATCTGTTTCCAATATAGTTCCAAATTATGTTTTTTCTCTCTTCTGCTATAAACCTAATACTATGTTCCTTCAGTTACTTTACCTTTGTATTTTTTAAGGTGGCCATTCTCCATTGATTTTCTTCCCCTCATCTTTCCCTTTCAGTTTTTGTTAGTTTTTTTTTCTCTCCTGCTATTCTCTGATTATATACAATCTTTCCCTTTCTTTTTTCTCTCAGTCAAGTAGATTCCCTTTGCTGTCCTCTTCAACTCACTAGTTCTTAAATTTCATTTTTGTGCCCCTTTCCAGAAAATATTTCTCTCACTTTATTATAAATTCTCTCTTCTGGGCTACTCTAGAAACTCATCCTCTGAATTACAATCCTTATAATTATCTATTCTCTTTCTTTTCTCTGTATTCCTCATTCAACCAACACTTCCAAAGTACAGAGATTCTTTCCTATAGATAGTTTCTGCCATTGTCTTGTAGAGCTTGCCTCCTGGATTTTCCTTTTCTGTTCTACCTCACTCTCAGAAGACTTTAAATTATTATGAGTATCAGATAGTTTCTCAGCCCATGGCAGGGGTCCCTCCTCCACTACATCCTCACTTATGTATATTACCACTGTTTAATATTCTTTCCTGGTTACATTTCCACTGCATTTGTCTCAAAATCTCCTTCCTAAATCAACTCTTTCCTACTACCCTAGATGCCAGTTGACTACAGGAGTTCCATCTCCCACCTACCAAAGTAAAATGAGTAAACTTTTTCAATCATCAAATCCACCCAGCCACAACCAGCACAAGTTCCACATCTCCCTTCACAGACTATCTCTCTTCATCAGCAGAATCACTTATCTTTGGAACTCCCTCTCACCATTAAAGCAAGGCATCCTTCCTTTCCTCCTCTTTTTGAACCTTTCATCCTCCTCACCCAGTATGCTATATGGTCTTTTCTTTCTGAGATGAAAGAGGTCAACTTCCTCTTACTGCTAGTCCTAGATTTGACTCCAACACATCATGTATTCCTCTCCATCTCTCTCTTGCTGTTATTGTCCTTGGCTGCTGCATTTATTCACTCCTACTGCCTTTCTATTTTGAGGAGTGTTTAAGAAGCAAATAGTCTCTCCATTTCTGGTTTTCTTTCTAAAAAGGAATCAAGTGAACATTTTATTTTATCCTGTATGGTTAAGCTCAGATTTGCAGGGTAGATTCTGAGATCTATTGCTCTTTATGTCATTCCCTCCTATGTTTTCAAGTGTGTGAGAAATAATCTTACATTATTTGAATTTCCTTTCCTTTGAATTTGAAAATCTCTTCTGTTTGCTTGCAGAACTTGTTTCTTAGCTGAATTGTTAAATTTAACCTTTATTTGTCCTGGAATTTTCAGCTTTGAGTTTTGTTTTGTTTTAGTTTTTTTTGTGCAGGTGATCTATAAATTCTTTGAACTGGTATATCATTTTCTAGGTGCAATAGTTCTAGGCAGTTCTCTTCTATTATTTCCTGCATTATTTTGTTAAGGTGTTTTTCTCTCTCTCTCTTGTGTTCTCTGTGACCCATAAACTTTAGATGTTTTTAAACCATTACCTTCAGCCTTAGAATCGATGTTAAGTACTGGTTCCTAAGTAAAAGAATAGTAAAGGATAGGCAATTGGGGTTGAGTGACTTACCCAGAGTCATACATCTAGGAAGTGTCTGAGATCAGATTTGAACTGAGGACCTCCTGACTCCAGCTTGGCTCTCTATCCACTGAGCCACTTAGCTGCCTCTTATGATTCTTAGATTGTTTCTATGCATCCTGAAGATAAATATGTTTGGATTCCATGGTGAGCATATTTTCTTTTAATGTTATTTTTTGCTTCTCCTCTTTAAAACCATTCTTCATTTCTGTATATTTGTATTCTCAAACTTTTGTTCTCCTTTGTTTCTTTGGTAAGATCTGACAGCCCAGATTCTAGTTTTTCTATTTGGCCCATTATTTTTTTCTTCTGTTCAAGTCATAAATTCTGCTCTCATAATTCTCATTTCTCTTTTGAATCAAGAACAGAATGTAAGGTTTCCATGCCCTCTTTATATTTCCACAATATCCTTTGTCTAATTAATTATTGGATAATTATTCTTTGTTTTGCAATATATATCCCCAAATGCCTAAACTTATTTACTAGAATGAAACCATATTTCCTTCTGTCATTAATGTTTTCCCTGTTGATTTATCTGTTTATGTTCAACATCTTTGAGTTTTCTGTTTCCTGAGATCTCTGGTAATTTCAGCTCTACCACTTTCTCCTTCCTGTTTTTTCCCTGTTCAGTTTCTGACTCTATCCTCTTTGGTCGTGGTTTTATTGGGGGCCATATCTCAAAGCATCTCAGCCTCCTCCCATGCTGGGCAATTGAGTTCACCAGCCTAGGTCTCTAAATGAACTTTGGGTGGTCAGAACTGACCCACGCGCTTTCCCTCAGGCTTAGTGGAGTTCTGCACAGCCTTCTTCACATATACATGTATTTTACTGATGTCCTCTCCAATTCCCTCTGTTCCTCAGTTCTCTGGCTAGCACCAACAATGAAGACCTTTGCAGCTGGTGCTACAGGGTTATCTTCCCTAGTGCTGACAGTTCAGAGCTTTACAGTACTGGCAGCCCCCTTTTGATCCTGAAGGACTATCACCTGCTATACTAATTATCTGTCACTATCAGAGAGCAAACTTCCACAGCCTGGATCTGGGGTCTCCACACACTGGAAAGAAGAAAGGAGAACTAAGGTATAGGGTTGAGTTTTGTTGCAATCCTTGACCCACATGTTAGGTCCTTGGGTTGCCTAGTGTAGTGATGCTATTGGTAGTATGGGAGGTAGGGGAGGAGTGGTGATGAAATCAGGGTCAGCAAGCGTCATTCAGAGGTTTTTGGATGGGATTGTGTTTTTCTGAATTCTCAGTACCCTAGACCATGGAGACAGCTGAAGTTGCTTTATCTTTGGTGCATCTGTTCTGTTTTGGAGAGGTTTCCCAGGTCATGGAAATCAAAGAAAATGTTAAATCTTCCATCTTGTGGCTGATGTGTCCCAGAAGTCCAGTGTGCTACATCTTATAATCAACAACTAAGCAGGCATTTATTAATCACCTTCTATGAGCCAGGCCCTATAAAACTGATGTACAAAGATAATAATATTACTATGATTATAATGCTCATATATAGGGATAACAATGGAGAAAATTGGTAGGTGTTCTCGGAGCACATACTTTTGAAACAAGTATCTTCAGTGAACAATAGTAAAGGCCGACAATAGGTACACACCACTAAATTTACCTAATGTAAATGAAAATTATTTTATTTCCTGTAGGTTCCTATGAAATGGCTAAGCTCTGAAAGCGAAATCAAAAGGTTGTTCCTAGGTGACATCCAAATGAACTCAGCTAACAAAGATGTTGAAAAAGAAGCAGTTTTTAAAATGCTTGCTGTCATGAAGATTTGTTTATGAACACAAGTGATCTTAGGATGACTCTCATTATCACCATAAATTACTGAAGAATTATTAAGAAGTTGATGTTTAGTGATCAATGAAGATTATACAAGGAAATGGTATCAATTATTCAAGATATCAGTATAGACTACAAATTTTTCATGCCAACTTAGCAAGACATGAGTTGTATAGGAGAATTATTTGTTAGAATCTTGTTGTCTTTCAAGGGCTGACTTGCCACAAAACCCTGACCTACAAATAGAAACCTCAAAATATCCTGGAGAACTCAACATCTTTGGTTATTAAATGACAGAGTTGGTTTAGGTGACTGCCAAGGTCTCTTTCACATTTAAATCATTGATGCAATTATCTTACAAAAAATTAGATATGAAAGAATACAGGAGAAGACTTGGTCTAGAACTATTTAATCTGAACTTTACTGAAAAGGTAAGAATTAAATAATAATAATGATGATAACCAAATTTTATATAACACTTTAAGGTTTATGAAACACTTGACATATCTCTGTTCCTCACCATGATATACCTGGTTATTATCAGTTTATAAAAATCCAATCACCCCCTTATAAAAGATTCTCTATAAATGTATTTAAGTTAATTAAAATCATTCTCAAGATGATGCTATTGCCTGCTAAAAATGGATCCCATATGTTCAGTTATCTTACAGCACACAGAAACTATATAGAGATTAGGGTAATGACTTGGATGAATGAACAAATAGGTCACCTAGAGATGAGCAAACTGATTTGTCTAATATTAGAACTGAGCCAGACAAAATCTTTCCCTGAATTAAACCATTCAGCTCATGCTAGCTCATAAGAATTCCAAGTAACTTTCTATATATCTTAGTCTTTCATTTTAATCTACTGAAGAGTTTTCTAGCATGAGAACTATAAAGATGTGTTGTCTCAAAAGGCTTTCACTCTCAGAAATTTATATAAAGTTTGTAAAAGAAAGGGCTCTGTAGCAACCTACATAGCTTTCCAGATTTCTCCAACATTGAGGATAGAGAGAGACTGTGAACTTTAGCAATTGGTTCACAAAGAACACTGAATATGGAGTCAGAGAATCTTATTTCAAAAACTAGCCAGCTTTGCCCCCTGTGTGATTTAGAAAAATTCTGTCTCATTTTCCTCATCTGAAAAATGAGAGGGTTAAACTAGATGACCTCTAAGGTCTCTTCCAGTTATAAATCTATGATCCTATGGATAAATGCCAAAATGCTATTTAATAAGTTTTTCTTTTATAACAAATTTATATGAGGATTGCACTTTCAGGGTTTGAGCAGATAAATGTCTAAGGTCATGGATTAAGCAGCTACAACAGAAAGTGAAGTGATTTGAATAGTTTTATTGCTCTTCCCCCCTTTTGGCTTTATTTCACTATGTGTACTGAGCACTGTATTTAACTCCTTCAAGTTTGAGGGTTTTTTCCTGCAAATTGGATTGAATAGACTAAATTTAAAGTTTTGATATTTCATTTGGAGAAGGAAGAGATTGAAGCTTTTTTGCTTTCCTTTCCCCTCACTAACTGAAGATATACTTTTCAGTTCCATCAGTCCTTGGGGCTTGAAATCTCCCAGATCAGACGGCACAGGTAAACTTGAGGAGGATTATAGAGGAAAATGCTTTGGGGATCTGACAGGCCCACTTGTTTGCATACTCAAAGTATCCATGTAAATAATTTCCAATCCTATTGCTAACCAAATCTAGAAACAAAAAGGCTATCTGACCAGAACTGACATACTACATTTCTCACACATCTCGTTGTCTTAAGCTCCAGTGTCAATAAAGACCAAGCATTTTACCTAAGGGAGAAACATGCTATAAGCTGTAGAAACAGAATTGATCTTACATATGGGCAGGATAGAGTAACATCCAAATTGTGCAGTGCAAATAGAACCATAACAAAGAGTCCTTTGAACTGGGATTTTAAAAAAATCAAGGATGAGGATGGGGCAGAAAGCTGTCTGATCTATAAGCCTCTCCCCCAGAGAGTCTAGACCTCACCATGATGAGAGGGACAGTGGTGGGTGAAAAGGTGGACCCCTGGACATAGTGGACCCCAGAGGTGGTCATACCACATAGAGTAAAGGTCTGTGGAAGATTGCAAGGTGAGGCCTAGAGCTACCAAAGGGAAGACACACATTCCTCTCAGAGAGAAATCAGCTCCATTTGGTTGTCAGTAACTTAAGAGTAAAATCCTATTCATCTTGTGCTAGTTAAAAGCCTCAGAACAGAAAAAAGATTGTCCCAAAATATTTCTTCCCATACTAGCTAAATATCTACCTAAGAAGCTTATTCCTTTAGACTAGATACTCTCTTTCTGGTCATCTTTTAAAATTCATTATTTCCTGAGATAGGTTCCCCACATTCTAGTATAATTCAGTTTTTTATGTGTATGTATTGTCACGTTATGAACTTTAAGATCTGGGAAGCCCTGAACTGTTAGATAAAAACACTTTTACACCTTCCCCTCAGGAGGGAGTGGCAGACTTTGTAACTAGCTTGCCCTCAGAGCTTATAATTATCATTTCTAATATCTAAAATAACTAAATGGTAAGAAATACTATTGCAGGAAAGGTCTAGTTCAGCTAAACAGGCAAAGTACAGAGAAGAACCAAAATGGCTAATGCCACAGACCACCAAAGCTATCCAGAACTGGGCTCAGCAAAGAGTGACCTGCTCGCTTCTACCTCCAGGAATCAACTCCCCTAACTGCTTTAAACTGTCCCCTCACCCAGAGTTCTCCAGGGGGGGTCCCCTGGTATTCTGGGTGAGGTTTGACCCTGTATCTTGCAGGAATTCCACCCTGCCATCTTCCATGTTGCACTGTCTCTGTCTCTCTTTGACTGTCTCTCTGTCTCTGTCTTTCTCTCTCATCTATCCCTATATGGGTAATCTTCTCTGCCTTTTCCAACTCCTTCTTATATATAGTTTTCACCAGGGGTGTATTACAGCCAGCTTCTACTGGTTTGAGAGTCTATTGAAATTTTCTGTGTGTTCACTTTCTCCTCAGAAACTGACAAATGTTACAAATGCAGGGACTGCTTTATTGTTTTCTCAGTTGTCTAGACTTAAGGAAATGGAGAAAATGTTAAAAATGCAGGTTAAACTTTAAAATATCATACATTTTTTCAGAGAACTAGATGTTAGCATTTACCGGTATCCCTGGTCTTGCTCCATTAGAATGTCAACTGGAGAGCAGAGACAATCTTTCTTTTTCCTTGTGTAACTTGCAACTGAAAGGTCATCTGTGTAAGATACTCCTTATTGGTGGAGACTGATTACTCAATAATCTGTACCCATGTGGGGAAGGAGTTGATGAGACCCTGGGAGGAGAGAGTTAAGAACCACATTTTTTTCCCTCTCAAAGTTGGAAGCTAAAAGACCAGGACCTTTCTTCACCCAGGTACATTTATATTTGTGTCCTTAGTCCTTTACACAGTACCTGAACATAGTAAATACTTAAGAAAAGCTTGTTGTTGGAGACAGCTGATTGGCTCAGTGGATTCAGAGCTAGACCTAGAGATGGAAGGTCCTAGGTTCAAATCTGGCCTCAGACACTTCCTGGCTGTGTGACCCTGAGCAAGTCACTTAACCCCCATTGCCTATCCCTTACCACTCTTCTGCCTTGGAACCAATACCCAGTATTGATTCTACGATGGAAGATAAGGGCTAAAAAATACTTGTTTTTGGAAAAATATTCTAAAAATAAATGAATGAAAAAAGAAATATTTGGTGCTGTCTACCTGTTAGGATATTCTCCTTCTTAATAGACTTGATAGAAGAGCCCAAGTGGTCTCCTTGCTATTTATCACACATGCTTTTTTATCTTCCATCTCCATGTCGTTTCACAAACTGGGCCCATGCCTTTCTCATCTCTGCTTCTTAGACTTTCAAGTTCCTTTTGAAGTCTAATTCAAGTACCATCTTCTGTTTAGGTTTCTCCTATTCCCCTCACCTACTGCTCCTTCCTTCCCCTCACCCTACCCAGAATTCATTTTATTTAATTTATACATGTTCATATTGCCTCTCCTTCTTCCCCTGCTCCTACCCCAATAAAAATAATCTTAGAGCAGGGCCTCTTTCATTTTGGTCTTTGAATTTCCTAGTGCTTAATACAACTCCTGGCACATTCTAGGCACACAATAAGTGTTGTTGATTGACTAGTCTCTGGAAATACACCAAATTTGAGTTACTGTGAAGTTCTGCTAAATTTAAACTTTGAAAACTTTCTAAGAATGCTATTGACATACAAAATAAGTATGCTCCAAAGCACCTATAGTTTCATTTGATAGGGAACTCCTCTATGAGGAAATTCCCTCCACTTAAGAAGGATTACACCCTCTCTGTAAAGTACAACCTTTATTTGCCTAGATCACCGAGAATTGACCAAGGCCACATGGCAAGTCTATATCAGATATTCTAGGTAACGAATATGCATAGTTAAATCAAATCAGTTCCCTCAATGATTGTGTGTGTGTGTGTGTGTGTGTGTGTGTGTGTGCGTGTGTGCCTCATTCTGTATCCCAAGTCCATTGCTTCTCTGTCATGGACAGTGTGCTTCACCATCACACCTCTAGAATCATGAATGATCATTGTATGAATGGTCATTCCTATAGCTTTCAGAGTTGTTTGTTATGACATTGTTGATGTTATATGGTTTCAAATAAGTTAACAGATAGTTTCAAAATGTTATAATTCAACTCATACATAGTTCAACTGAAAAAAAAAGTACTTAGAACAGCCCTTTCTGGGATAGCAAAAATGAATGAAAAACTGAGGAGAGACTCATCAACTAGTCAATGGTAGAATAATTGTCATAGATGAAGAAAGGAGAAAGGAAAGGAATAAGTATTTAAGGTCCTACAACCTGCCAAGCACCGTGCTAAATGCTTGACAAAAATTATTTCATTTAGTCTTTATAACGACCCTAAGAGGAAAATACTATTATTTTCCCCATTTCAGAGTATAAAAAACTGGGACAGATAAAGGTTGAGTGACTTGCCTAGCATCACACAGCTAGTAAGAGTTAGAAGCTAGTAAGAGTTAGTTCTTCCTTACTCCAGGTCCAATGATCTATTATTCACTGTGCCACCTCTACTAGGATTGTGATGGAATACAATTCTGAGGAAATTTGGTTTCAGATGAGGAAATAGGTGGTTTCCAAAAGACATGGTAAGTACTTTTAAATATTTTAATAATCACTTTGTTCTGATATTGTTGTGATTTTCCCTTGTATCTTTCTCCTGACCCCTCCTAGAGAGCCATTCTTATGACAAAGGATTTTTTTCTTAAACCTTCAGTCTTAGAATCAATGCAGTATATTGGTTTTAAGGCAGATGAATGGTAAGGGCTAGGTAATTAGGGTTAAGTGACCTGCCCAGAGTCACACAGCACAAAGGATTTTTTAAAATAAAAGAAAGAAAAAAAGAAGAGAAAAAAATCAATGCTTTAAAAAAATTGTCATTATAGGCAGTCTTCCACGTTCTTGGATCAAGTATCTTTTCATATTTTTTTTCAGGCCAAACTTTTCTTTCTAATTTTGCAACATTAGTTTTCATTTGTTTATTTTGGCCATCATTGCCAGGAAAAACTCCTACATCCAAGATTGGGAACCACCTCTAGAGCCAGTAGAATGTCAATGGCTAATACCGTAGGTTAACACCCATGAGTACATGACTCATGATGCCCAAATAGACTATTATGGCACTAGTTGACCACCTGTATATTAGATAAATTTGTCAAAATCTTTAAAGTATGGAATGGAGATCAGATTCTCATTGCTGACCTGAGAATTCATGAAGTCCCTTTGTGCCAAGTGGCCTGGATTTGTCCTATGTATAGAAAAATCCCCTCCTCCTTCTCCTAGGACTGGAAGGTAGGAAATGGAAGTTGGGAAAATACATATGAGTCCCCAGGACATGACTCTCCAGTGAACTCAGAAGGCTGGACTCCATGGGACTATGGCAACTTGCCTGTGGCAGCACAAATAGGCCAATCTCACTGCTGAGTTTTGGCTGAAGGAAGTGAAAAAGATAAAAAATGCTCATTTTAGTGGCTTCAGTGCTGTCAACTGAGCCCCTACTGTCATATCTAGAAGTCTAGAATATTAGTCATCTAGACAAAAACCAAACTAAATCAAGAAATTTGTATTGGGTGGCTGTGAAAACCTATTCAAGCTATGAAAGGAGGAGGTGAATGGCCAATAGAAGGAGGATCAGGAAGGTGGAATCTAACAGCAATTGGGTTCAAGATGTTGCCTGGACTCCTTCTATGAGCCTGACAACAAGCACCAATGCCAGATGCTTTCAGGATGGACGAGAGAGAGAGAGAGACAGACAGACAGACAGACAGAGAGACAGAGACAGACAGACAGACAGACAGACAGAGAAAGGAGAGAGACAGAGAAAGAGGAAGATGGAGAGAATGTGATGATGCTTCTCCAAACATTTGGTCTCTCAGTACTGAACAAGTTTGCTGTTAGGTGGCATGTGAGCTGGTCTATCACAGCCAACATTCTGGCTGTTCCCACAGGAGCCAAAAAAGTGGAAGGAATCAGTGGATGAATGGTAGATACGCATCAATGATGTCAACAAAGACCAAGGTACAGTGTCTGTAATGAACAGAATGAACAGTGACATTGGAGATGCTAGATAGCTGGGAAGTCAGACGGCTATCCACAGCTATGAACTCTGGAACTGATATATTATGGGCCAGTGGATGAACAGTTTTTTTTCCAAACTGGGAAAGGAACTAAGATGATTCTGAATTCAATAAGATTATATGTTCCTATGAATACATACCAAGCACAGCATTGATCATCTGCTTTTGATTTGATATGGTCTCTAATTTAACTTGACTGATTCAGAGCAAATGGTCTTCAGAGTTGTCCATTTTAAAATATTTTTATTGGCAACTTTTGTATGCCCCTCGAATTTGGGGTTTGTGTGGCTAGGTGGGAATAATTCCCAAAATAATTTAATAAAGGCAACAATAATTCTAATTGTTTCCATTGTTTTGTGGTTGTTGCTTATTCCACTTACACATTGTGGTTATTGTATGTATTGTTTTCCTGTTCCTATTTACTTCACTTTGTATTAGTTCATTTAAGTCTTTCCATGTTTTCTTATACACATTGTACCCATCATTTCTTTTTTTCCCTCTATATTTATTTTTTAATTATTTTTCCATGGTTACATGATTCATGTTCTCTCCCTCCCCTCTTATGCCCCTCACTCCGAGAGCAGACAACCAATTCCACTGGGTTATACAAGTATTATCATTCAAAACTTATTTCCATATTAATTTTTGTAACAGAGCAATCTTTTAAAACCAAACCCCACTCTAGTCCAACTATCAGTAATATGGAATTAGGTCTTAATCAATGATACATGTAAAACCCAGTGGAATTGTGTGTTGGCTAAGTGGGGTTAGGGGAGTTCGGGGGAGAGGGAAAGAACATGAAATATGTAACTAGGAGAAAATATTCAAAATAAAAAAAATAAAATAAAATTTATAGATAGCTGAGCAGCATCTACCTCTAAGGGTTAATGTGAAGATAAAATTATAATATTTGAAAGTACTTTGCAAAACTTAAAGAGGTATATAAATGCGAGCTATGATTACCATAATTAATATAAAAAATAAAAATAAAACCAAAACCCCAAATCACATACCCTTATGAACAAGTTATAAATCATGTTTTTCTTCTGCATTTCTACTCCCACAGTTCTTTCTCTTGATGTGGATAAAAAAGCACTGATTTCTAATGGTCACAAGCAGAATGGACATTCTCACATTGTCACACCCTTCTTCCCTACCTCTTTCATAAATGGTGCTAATCTGAAGGACTCAAAACTCCCTAAGACTATAAAGTGAACTTTAAACAATTGTTTCTATACTGTCTCACTTTACATTACCTTTTCTCCTTAACTGGCATTGCATGAGGAGTGGAGTGTAACCAAATTCTGCTACCGATTGGAATTATGAGAGCTCCTATGGCGTACCTTCCAACCACCAGAAATGAAGCCTGAAGATCCAAGGTCAAAGGTACCCATCATTTCTCGCAACACATCCCATTACCTTCTTGTGACACAGTTTATTAAGCAATTTCCCAATTGATGGGCACCTTCTTTCTTTCCAAATCTTTGCTACCCCAGAAAGTAATACTATAAATATTTTAGTGTATATGGCACCTTTTTTTTTTTTTTTGGTCTGTAGGCTTTTTGGAATATATGACTAGCAGTAGAATCTTTAATTCAATATGGGTATTTTGGTTACTTTATTTGCATAATTCTAAATTCCCTTCTAGAATAGTTGGACCAATTAATTCACAGCTCCACCAGCAATGTATTCATGTAACTATAACTCTATATCTATCCTCTTCAACATTTATTATTTCTGTAATAAATTATCTTCATTAATTTGCTTCATATGAGATGGAACTTCATGTTTGTTTTGATTTGCATTTCTCTTATTTGTAATAATATGGAAAGTTAGTTTATATGATTGTAAATGGTTTACCATTCTTGTTTTAAGGACTGTATATTTACACCCTTTGACCACTTCTCTATTAGCCAATGGTCTAGGGATCTCTTGGTATTTATTTAGACTGACCCCCAGTTGTTACCAGGACCATCTCTAGAGCTTTATCTTCTGACTACAACTTTCCAAATTTTGTGTTAACATAGATTGTAAAAACCCAGGGTCAACTCCCAAACACTTTGAGGTTTGGAAGTAAGATTTTTGTAGAGAATTATGTGAATAACAGAGAAAATTAATTGATAATACAGTATGTTAACTTATGAATGTAACCACTAGATGTCAGTATTTATGAGCTATAAAACTGGTTATAGTGTTCCAACTTTTAAAATCTGTAAGTTTATGATGATTGTGATAAAAATTCCATTGGAGATCAAAAAAAGGCATTACTATTTATTTAAAACATATAGAACAATATCTTCACTGCCAACTGATGAAATTAAATAATCAGTCTTAAAAGGTAGGTCAATAAAGGAGAAATTTGGTAGAGTGGAAAGAGCACTACTAGAACTGACTGCCATTTCTTCATTAGGTTAACTTCCCCCAATCCCTCTATGTAAAATGAGAAGGTTGGAAAAACTGACCTGCAAAGTTTCTTCCAATTCTAAAATTATATGATTCTATGACTTTGTTTCCTTGTTATTCCTAGTTCCTCTATTAGAGGTCAGGAAAGTAAAACTTGATGAGCAAAGAGTAGTAAGAAATTTCACAAAATTCTCTTTCCTGGAGAAAAAAAATTCTCTAGTCTAAAAGTCACATAGTAGGATCTTCCTGACAAAATTGTTGAATGATTGTGAAATATCTTTGTTTGCAAATAAACTATATAATAATTGTCCAACATAGCTATTAATGAATATATAATTCTGAGGAAGCAAGTGGCTGCATAGATATCTCCATGAATAACCTCAAATAAGTAGAATTACAGGCATATTCAAATTCTAGGGCTTTGAAGAAGACACTTAAACATTGACTAGATACAGTAAGTGATTTCTTCAAAAGCAATGAGAGAGAGAGAGAGAGAGAGAGAGAGAGAGAGAGAGAGAGGAACCAGACTAATCAATTCAACTGTTTTAATGAGTCAGTGGGGAAAACCATTGAATATATTTGGTTCAATTGAATGGCACTACTTTCATCAGTCTGAACTAAAAGAAAATAATTGATTTAATTATCAAAATATCCTCATGACAAGTCAATTAAATGCTCTGCAGCTTTTTCCACCAATTGACCTCATATTGTGGTTTTTAAGATTGTGATTATGCTAAAATAATCCATGTTCTATTTAGTGCTAAGACAAGGAACTACTAAGGACTTTATTGACTTTGTCACCTAAAATAAATGAAATAAGAGAAAGTTGTTAGGGATTTTATTATTATTGGCAAATCTTTATCCCTCCTAGGTGTAGAGCTTGAAAAAGAATGAATCCTTTAAATTTTTTTATTTTATTTTTTCCCCAATTACATGTAAAAAAGTGTTTCCAACATTTTTCAAAGAATATTAAGTTTCAAATTCTTTCCTTCCCTCCCTCCCCTATAATCCAGAACTCCCATGAGATGGTAAGCAATCTTATACAGATTTTACATGTGCAATCATATAAAACATTTTCCCTTATTAATCCTTTTGTGGAAGGAAACTCAAATAGAAAAAAAAATAGGAAAGTGAAAAAAGTTTGCTTTTGTTTGGATTAAAAATCAGTTCTTTTTCTCTGAAAGTAGATGGCACTTTTTATCATGTGCCCTTTCAAATAGTTTTGGATCATTGTATTGCTGAGAATAACTGTTATTCACAGTTGTTAATTGTAAAGTATTCCTGTAACTATACAATGTTCTCCTAATTCTACTTATTTTTATTTTGCTTCAGTTCATGTAAGTCTTTCCAGGTTTTTCAGAGCTACTCCTGCCTGTCATTTCTTATAGCACAATAGAATTCAATTTCAATCATATACTATCATTCAGCCATTCCCCAATTGATGGGTATCCCCTCACTTTCCAAATCTTTGCCCCCACTAAAAAAGAGCTGCTTCAAATATTTTTGTGCATATAAGTCCTTCCCCTTTATTTTAAAAAATATCCATGGGATACAAACCTAGTAATGATATTGCTGGGTCAAAGGGGATGTACAGCTTTATAGCCATTTGGGCATAGGTTCAAATTGCTCTCCTGATCATCAGTTCCCCCAACAACACATTTGTGTCCCAATTTTCCCAGATTCCCTCCAAGTTTTGTCACTTTTCTTTTCTGTCATAATAGTCAAGCTGATAAGTATAAGGTAGTACCTCAAAGTTGTTCTCTATTAATGATTTAGATGATTTTTTGCATGACTATAGAGACCTTTAATTACTTATGTGAGAACTGCCTATTCATATTTTTAACCATTTATCATTTGGGGAATGACTTGTATTCTTATATGTTTAACTCATTTCTCTCTGTATTTGAGAAATGGGGCCTTTATTAGAAAGATGTGTAAAAAAATTTGGTACTGTTAATGACTACTGTGTATTACTTTCCATCCTATTTGCCCTGTTTAGTTTCTGACCCCCATCTCTCCCAATTTGTCCTTTTTCCTATTAGTCCCACCCCCTTCTCTTCATATTTTCATGTAGGGTAAGATAGTTTTCTATGTCCAACTGATAGTGTATGTTCTTCCCTCTTTGAGCCAGTTCTGATGAAAGTAAGTTCACATGCTCTCTTCTCCAACTACCCTATCTTCCTCTCCACTGAGAATGCTCTTTCATACTTCTTTTATATGCAATAATTTATTTCATTCTATTTTTCCCTTCCCCCTCCTCACAATACATTCCTCTTTCTCATGCCTTAATTTTATTTTTATATCATCCCGTCATTTTCAACTCCCACTCTCACCTTCTGCCTATGTATATTCCTCCTAACTGACCTAATAATGATAAAATTATTTGGTGTTATAGAAATCATTTCCCCATGTAAATATGTGCAAAGTTTAATTTTATTGAATGTCTTTTGATTTCTCTTTCCTGTTAACCTTTTTATGATTGTCTTGAATCTTATAGTTGAGTCAAATTTTTCATTCAGCTCTGGTATTTTAATCAGGAATGTTTGAAAGTACTCTATTTCACTGAATATTCATTTCCCCCCTGAAAGATTATGTTCAATTTTGCTGGGTAAGTCATTCTTTTTGAAGTCCTAGCTCCTTTGCCCTCTGGAATACCATATTCCAGGTCTTCCTATTTTATGTAGAAGCTGCTAAGTCTTGTGTTATCCTGACTAGTGGCTCCTTGATACTTAAAATGTTTCCTTCTGACTGATTGCAATATTCTCTCTTTGGCCTAGGAGTTTTGGAATTTGGTTGTAATATTCCTGGGAGTTATCCTTTTGGGAACTCTTTTAGGAGATGATAAGTGGATTCCTTCAATTTCAATTTTGTTCACTGGTTCTAGAATATCAAGGCAGTTTTCCTTGATAATGTCTTGAAAGATGATGTCTAAGTTCTTTTTTGATGGCTTTCAGGTAGTCCAAATAATTCTTAAATTATCCCTCCTGGATTTATTTTCCATTTGTTTTTCCCATAAGCTATTTCACATTGTCTTCTGCTTTTCCATTCTTTTGACTTTGATTGTTTCTTGTTGTCTCGTGGAGTCAGCTTCCATTTGTCCAATTCTAATTTTTAAGGCATGCTTTTCTTGAATGAGCTTTTGTAACCCCTTTTCCATTTGGCCAGTTCTACTTTGTATAGAGTTGTTTTCCTCAGTGCATTTTTGTATATCTTTTTTCCATTTGTCCTATTCTGCTTTTTAAAAAGGTTTCTCTTTTTTGAGTTTTTGTGTCTTTTTTACCAAGTGGTTTATTCTGTTTTTTAGGATGTTAATTTCATTAGGTTGGGCTTTTTGTTTTTTCAGGTTTTTTGGTGCCTCTTTTACCAAGCTGTTGACTTTTTTCATGTTTTTCCTGTATCACTTTCATTTCTTTCCCCAATTATTCTTCTACTTCCCTTATTTGATTTTTTAAAGTCCTTTTTTTTGAGCTCTTTCATTAATTTGGGGGTTGGGGCTTGAGAGTAATTCGTATTTTTCTTGGAGACTTTAGATGCAGCAGTATCAACTTTGTTGTCTTCTGAGCATTAGTCTATTCTGTTGCCAAAATAACTTTTTATATTGAGTTTTATTGTTGTCGTTTGCTCATTTTTCTGCCTTTTTCTTTTCTTTTAGTTTAAAAACTGTTAAAGTTGTGTTCTGTGACTGTAGTGAAGAGAGCATTGTTCCAAGCTTCAGGTTCTTTGTGTAGCTGTCTTCAGAGCTGGCACTAAAACAGCTTTTAGTTCTTCCTAGGTGGTATGATGTAAGAAGAGGCGTGTTTAATACTCTCCAGGCCTCTGCTTTAGTCTGTGAGTAACCTCAAGCACTCTTTTACCCCTTGGAACTGTGACCAAGGCTCCCTGCTCCCCTGTAGCTGTGAGTGCTTATATATACTGGTGCTCCTCTTTACCCTGCAATTGTGCCTCTGACCTGGTTCTGTGAATGGACAATGCAACAAGAGTCTTGTACCCAGAGCCAGCAAAGGGACCCTATAATCTCCTCCTGAGCAATTGTTCATCTGCCCAACTCTTTACCAGATGGAACTAAGAACTCTGGAAGCTTCAGCTGCTGCTTCAGTTGCACCCAAGGCCTATTGCCTAGGTTGGGGCCTGCCCTGGTGCCCTAAATTCTACCTCCACCGTGGTACATTAAATCCCTCCTGTTGTCCTTCTAAGTTGTTTTGGGCTGAACAATTACTCCATCTCATCTCTTTGTGGATTATGCTGCTCTATAATTCATTTTGAGGCACTATATCATGCTTTTTGAAGGCTAATTTGGTAGAAATTATATGCATCCCTGTATCTTTTCCACCATCCCCAATCCTTTAAAATAGATTTGGCTACACAGATTTGACCAGACATTGAGGGTCTTGATTGCTGATCTAGTGAAAGTTCCTAGAGTTATGCCCCATTCCTTCTATAAACAAAGCACTAAAGAGAGAATGATCTCCCAGGTTCCAATTTGTAAATGTTTCTAACCCAGCTCAAATTAATTATATGAAAGGAAAGCATGGGTTTTGTTTGCTTGCATTTATAATTAAACTATTATCTAAGTATTGCTATGATTGCAAGAATTTGGCAGAAATCATCATCTTATCTATTTTCCCTCTAAGGTAGCTTTTTGAAACTTATTGATGCTTCAAGTGAATTTTCATGGCTGGATGCTACTGTGCTTTCTGTCTCTGTACCTTTGCTTGTAATGTCGTTTATGCCTGGAACACTCTTGGAATTATAGGATTGACACTTAAAAGCTGCAAAGAACACAGAGGCCAATTACTCCATTTTCCCCTTTTCTCCTTTCTCTTCACCTATTGAATTCTACAAAGATATTAGCTTCTCCCTATATTCTTCCCTGATTTATTTCCCAGCTTTGTGATAATGTTCCCTTCAGAACTTGTGAGGAACCTTAAAAAAGAAACTAATATCATTATCATATACAACTTTCTATTGTAGTTACATGTTTTTGTTATTGTAGTTGAACAAAGGTGGAAAGGGTGACAGAAATTAAAGGGGTACATAGAAAGGAATACATATTTTCATTTCCTGCCTCAGGAAGACTTAGTAGAAGGCATTTAGGGCAAAGTTGGGGGTGAGGGACCTTACTTGTACCTTTAGGCAGGAAAAGTCTGAATGGAATTCAAGCACCCTAACTTTTTAGAAATCTAGAAATAAAGGGGGAAGCGTAGAAGGAATTATTGGGAAAGACCTTTTGCAGAAGGAAGGATTTGAATTGGGTCTTGAAGGAAGTCACTAAGTGGGGATGACAGGACAAGCCAATTCAGGCATGAAGGATAACCAGTGAAAAGACACAGAGCCAGGAGATGGATTAGAAAAGCAAAAAGCTCAGTATTGCTGGATAACAGTCAGCGAATGAGAGTAAAGTGTAAGAAGACTAGATAAGTAGGAAGGATTCAGGTTATGAATGGCTTTAAATATCAAAAGGGACATTTTATATTATACAAGCATAGAAGATGAGGATGCCCATAAGGGTAACAACTATGTCTGGCAGCTAGGTGACACAATGGCTAGAATGTTGGGCTTGGAGTCTGGAAGACCTGAGTTCAAATCTAGCCTCAGACACTTACTAGATATTTGATCCTGATCAAGTTTCCCTCAGGTTTTTCATCTGTAAAACAAGCTCAAGAGAGAAATGGCAAACTACTTTTGTATCTTTGCAAAAAAAAATGGGATCATGAAGAATTGAACACAACACAACAACAACAACAAATGAGTGAATGGATAAAAGAGGACATGTTTTAAAGAGATGATGTAAATGTATATGCAATGAATGAAGGGGAGGAGCCATGTATCATAAGATTGCCCATCTGGGTGACTGGGAGGAAATTGGTGCCCTAAATAGTAATTATGGAAGTTTTTAAGGGGGAAGGACAGACTTGGAGAGAAAAAGAATGAGTTTTATTTTGGATAAAATATCCAAAAGCCTATGTGAGACCGAGTTCAAGAAAAAAGTTTGGGCTAGATATATACATTTAAAAGTCATCTTCAAGAGATGGTAATTTAACTCCTGGGAGCAGATGAGATCACCAAGTGATAGCAGGAGAAAAGAAAGGAATATAGGACAGAATCTTGGTGGGGGAGAACTCCACAGTTAGTGGGTATGATCTGAATGAAGATCTAACAAAGAAGACTCAAAAAGAGTGTACAAACATGAGAACCCAGAAAAAACAATATCACAAAACCCTGACAGGGGGTTCAACAGTGTCAAAGGCTACAAAGAGGTCAAGAAGGATGAGGAATGAAAGAAGGCCATTAGATATGGGAATTAAAATCGCTGATTTGGGAATTAAGAGATCACTGGTAACTTAAGAGAAAGAGCAGTGTCAGCTCAATTATGAGGTCAGAAGTTAGATTTCAGTGGGTTTAGAATATAATAAGAGGAAAGAAATTAGAGGTGCCAAGTATTGATGGCTTTCTCAAGGAATTTAGCTGAGAAGAAGCTATATATAGGATCATAGCTAGCAGAGATGGTAGGCTTAAGTGAGAATTTCTTTTTAAAGATGGGTAGACATGACATGTTCATTGGCAGTAAGTAGATATTGAAACACTGAAGAGAAGAGAGAGATGACAGTGAAGGTACTCTGGTTAAGAAGGTAAGATAGGATGAGATCAAGGATGAATGCTGAGGAGTTTGCCTTAAGGAAAAGGATCACTTCTTGTGAGATAAGAGTTAAGAAGATAATAGTAAAAATATCTGGAATTCTTTTTCGATGTCTTTTTTTTCAGTGACTTAAGGAGGTGAAGTCCTCAGGTAGACAGATGGGTAACAGGGTGCCATTGGAGACTTGAGAGTGAGGGATGATAAGGTATTTGGTAAGTAGGATCAAATTAATTAGAAAGGCTTAAAAATTTCCTTACTACTGTGAGAACCCAGTTGGGATTAATATAAACTTGTAGTGGGTCCAGTCAATATGGTTTTGTGATAATCTTAGGTCCATTCAGCAGTACCTGAATGAATGAAGGTGGAGAATGGTGTGAGTAATCTATAGCTGGGATTTATTGAAGTATATCACTTCATAGGATAAAAAGGCAAGTATTTCAAGGGAAGAAGACACTGTAGTAAAGAACTGATTCACCAAAGAGTTAAGATAGGTAGGGAGGAGAATATAATCAGTGCAGGAATAAGGGCTTGAGAAAGAACTGAGGAGTTAGGAATTTGTTAGGTGGAGTGATTTATGGTGTGATAAGATTCTGTAGGTTATGGCAAGATCGAGGATATAATCATATTTTTGTGTAGCTAAAATGGAGTAGAGCTGTAGGTCACTGGACCTGAGTAGATTGAAGGATTAGTAAATTAGAGAATTTGAGATAGTATCAATATAAATGTTAAAGTGTTAGTTTAAGGGCAGGATTTTCGGTGGAGAAAAAGACTGTGAACCAGGCACTGTTATTACTGAGGAAAGCAGAATGTCCTAGGGGTGATTCATGATAGCCACAAGAATCTAGATTGGATAAATGTGAATAGTGTGAATCTCAAATGATGGTATAGAGGGAGAATCAAAAAGCAGCAAGGGGAAATAAGATTATTCTGATTTTCCCACCATTACCAGCAAGCTGAGTGAAAATTCCACTAGTACTAGAAAGAGTGACAAATGATGCAGTCCTATAAAGAGAGATCCAGATCTCAGTGAGTTATGGAAGACAGAAGGAGTGAGAATGGAAAAAGGATTCACATGAAAGTAAATTCATTAATTATGGAGTAGGCATTACAGAAAGTATAATAAAAGGAACGGGTGAAACATTGGAGTGAAACACGGGAGATGATAATTAAGGAATATGAGAATAAGAGGAGGGGCAAATAGGGATGGGGAATGGGATTTGCATGTTGGCAGACTATGGTTCAGAATCATTAGGATGGGAAGGGCATGAAGGGATGGGCATAGACTACTAACCACTAAAAATGTGTTGTAGCATAATGAAACTTTAGTGGGTTTAGCTGAGAAGAAGGCAGATTACAGCTGTAATGAAGCAGAGTTTTAGAAAACATTAGCTTTGCTTGGAAGCAGTTGTATCAGAGGGTAGAGCTTCAGCCAAGGAGATATAATGGCATAGCAGCAGCTAGAGAGTTCCTAGATCACACCAAGGAGATGTGAGAGGTAAAACTGAGAATAAGTTAGGCACAGCTCAATGTTCATAATCAGAGTGCTGAAAACTTGTGCTGGAGAAGTTTTCAAGATAACACAAGGATGCCTACTATCGCCTCTATTATTTAACATTGTACTAGAAACACTAGCAGTAGCAATTAGAGAAGAAAAAGACATTGAAAGTATCAAAATAGGCAATGAGGAGTCTAAGCTATCACTCTTTGCAGATGATATGATGGTCTACTTAAAAAATCCTAGAGAATCAACTAAAAAGCTAATAGAAATAATCAACAACTTTAGCAAAGTTGCAGGATGCAAAATAAATGCATATAAATCATCAGCATTTCTATATAATTCCAACACATCACAGCAGCAAGAGGTAGAAAGAGAAACACCATTTAAAATCACCCTAGACAATATAAAATAGTTAGGAATCTGTCTACCAAAACAAACACAGGAATTATACGAAAACAACTACAAAACACTTTCCAAACAATTAATACTAGATCTAGACAATTGGAAAAACATTGATTGCTCATGGGTAGGACAAGCTAACATAATAAAAATGACCATTCTACCCAAATTAATTTACCTATTTAGTGCCATACCTATCAAACTACCAAAAAACTTTTTTACTGAATTAGGAAAAACTATAACAAAGTTCATTTGGAAGAACAAAAGATCAAGAATATCAAGGGAAATAATGAAAAAACCATGAAGGAAGGGGGCTTAGCAGTACCAGATATTAAACTATACTATAAAGCAGCAGTCATCAAAACAATATGGTACTGGCTAAGAGACAGAAGGGAGGATCAGTGGAATAGACATGGGGTAAGTGACGTCAGCAAGACAGTGTATGATACAGCCAGCCCAAATTTTGGGACAAAAATCCACTATTTGACCAAAACTGTTTGGAAAATTGGAAAACAATATGGGAGAGATTAGGTTTAGATCAACATCTCACACCCTACACCAAGATCAATTCAGAATGGATGAATGACTTGAATATAAAGAAGGAAACTATAAGAAAATTAGGTGAACATAAAATAGTATACCTGTCAGATCTATGGGAAAGGGAAGATTTTAAAACCAAGCAAGAGATAGAAAAAAATACAAAATATAAAATAAATAATTTTGATTATATTAAATTAAAAAGGTTTTGTACAATGTACAAAACAATGCAACCAAAATCAGAAGGGAAATAACAAACTGGGAAAAATCTTTATAACAAAAAACTCTGACAGGGGTCTAATTACTCAAATATACAAGGAGTTAAATCAACTGTATAAAAAAATCAAGCCATTCCCAATTGATAAATGGCCAAAGGACATGAATAGACAATTTTCAGATAAAGAAATCAAAACTATCAATAAGCACATGAGAAAGTGTTCTAAATCTCTAATAATTAGAGAAATGCAAATTAAAACAACTCTGAGGTACCACCTCACACCTAGCAGATTGGCTAAAATGATAACGGGGGAGAGTAATGAATGTTGGAGGGGATGTGGCAAAATTGGGACATTTATGCATTGCTGGTGGAGTTGTGAACTGATCCAACCATTCTGGATGGCAATTTGGAACTATGCTCAAAGAGCTCTAAAAGACTGCCTGCCCTTTGATCCAGCCATAGCATTGCTGCGTTTATACCCCAAAGAGATCATAGATAAACAGACTTGTACAAAGATATTTATAGCCGTGCTTTTTGTGGTGGCAAAAAACTCGAAAACGAGGGATGCCCTTCAATTGGGGAATGGCTGAACAAATTGTGGTATATGTTGGTGATGGAATACTATTGTGCTCGAAGGAATAATAAACTGGAGGAATTCCAGGTGAACTGGAAAGACCTCCAGGAACTGATGCAGAGTGAAAGGAGCAGAGCCAGAAGAACATTGTACACAGAGACTGATATACTGTGGTAAAATTGAATGTAATGGACTTCTGTACCAGCAGCAATACAATGACCCAGGACAATTCTGAGGGATTTATGGTAAAGAACGCTACCCACATTCAGAGGAAGAACTGCAGGAGTGGAAACACAGAAGTAGAACAACCACTTGAACACATGGGTTGATGTGGTCATGGTTGGGGATGTGACATTAAACGACCACACCAATGCAACTAGCAATAATATGTAAATAAGTCTTGCCTGATCACACATGTTAAAAGCAGTGGAAATGTGTGTTGGATATGGGGGGGTATGTGGGGGTTGAAGGGAAAGTAAAAACATGAAACGTAAAAAAATAAAAAATAAAAGTCTAAAAAAATAAGATAACATCGTAGATAAGAAGTGCTGGACTTGGAACCAGAAAGACCTGAATTCAAATCTTACCTCAGATGATGGCCAGCTGTGTGATGCTGGGCAAGTCATTTAGCCTCTGTAGGCCTCAGTTTCTTTACTTGTAAAATGGGGATAATAGCACTTACTTTGCAGGTTTATAAAGTTCCAATGAGATTATGTGTAAAGGGCTTTGTAAACTTTAAGGTGCTATGTAAATGATAACTATCTTATTATTAGCCATGGAGAAAGGTAAATGGCACTGAAATAGAAAACATTCTTTATCTTAGGAGTTGAGATTTCCATGTTTTATTCTCCACCCCACCAGTGCATAAGTTTAATAGGAAATTCCCCAACATTTATCTATGAGAGTTTGAATGATCCTGCTTTATATTTTTCTTACTATTTATTTTGCTCTTATGTTCCAGTATATAGTATTTTTTATGGTTCCTGTCTGATCTTTCAAGGGAATAGGAAGTCAGTAGAGGCTCAAGCTACAGATTTCTCCCCCACATTGAACCCAATTAGTGTATGATTTTAGAGTTGAGTGGGAGATCTGTTATACTAGAAAAGCTGTTCTTTTTTGGTTATAAGATAGGTTCTTATTCCCTTCAATAATTACACATTTTCTGATATCCCACATAAACAAAATTAACTTTCCTATACTTTGCACCATCACAAATAATTGAAACAGCATATTACTTGCTAATGTGCTTTCCCCATTTGGGAAAAAGTCACTGCTTCCAGGGGAAATGATCATATGACACTGCTAAATTTCACTTACAAAGCAATGAAAATTTAAAACATGTTATACAGTTAAGCATTTGAAGTAAAGTACTTTGTAATACAGATTTACACATATAGTTTCTTTTCCATATTGCTTTATAATTGAGGTCTAAAGTTTGCAGCACTCTTTTTCAGACAGATATTTCTGTCATAATCATTCCTAGTACTTAATCAGCTCTTCAAAAGGTAATTCATAATATGCTAATGTACATGTAATACCAAAAATAAATTCAATGTTTACTAGTTATGGAGCAAACTGATAAAAGACAGTCCAGAAAATTGAAAAAAATGTTGATAATAGAATAGTATCTAAAGAAAAGGCATTCTATTACACTGTTTAATAATTCACATGTTCAATAATATATCAGTGCCATTTGTATATAGAACTTTTCAAAAGGTTCATATATATTATATCTCTTTATTCCTCCAAAATCTCCATGGAGATAGCAATATAGGCAACAGAATTCTTATTTTACAGATGAGGGGGAAAATGCAGAGATTATCAGCAAAGCAAATATTCAAGCCCAATTCCCATGACACCAAATCTAGTATTCTTTCAGAGAATCTTAGCACCATACATCTGCTCTAACCTACCTTTTACCAAAAATAGGTTTTCATTATTCCATTTATAGCAGTCCGAGTAGTTCTTTAGCATCTGATTCAAGAATCATCTTGTTTATAAAGGGAGCATGAAGAAAGTTTGCTAAATGTTTTGCTGAGATAGGTATATGTATATATGTAAATGTGTTCATGTGTGTGTATGTTATTTATGCATACATGCTGCTGATCTATGAGACTAATTGATGTCTAAATGTATGAGTTTATTAAGCAAGGTATTTAGGTTAGTCTGGGATGTCCCTGTCTTGATGAAGTCATTTAGACTTTTAGTAATGACAGCTTCTCTTTCTGGTTGCTTATAGATCACGATTTAAAATATGTTTACAATTTTTCCAAGACTCAATCAAAAATACTGATTTATACAATGTAGATTCTATTCTTTTCCCTTTTTTGAAAATCAGAATATTTGCATTTCTCTGATCAAGCTCAACTATTCTAATCATAATAGTAAACCAAAGATCATTCACAACTTCTTTCAAATCACATCTTTGAGTTCTTTTAAAACTATTCAGTATAATTACTCAAGGAATTGGAAGCAGACTACCCAGCTCTCATATACTTACTTCAACAATACCCTAATTTTCATGCCAGACCAAACAATGATCAAGAAATCCAATTAGAAACTATAGTAAGTAGTTTCTTCTATCCAAGAACTGCATAAGAAATCTGACAGAACCCATGGACAATAGGAGAGAAAATCACAAGCAAAGCCAACATCAGCATAGGATAGCCTCCCAGCATGACCAGAGATGAATCACAAATACTTGTGGTCCATAAGACACTGTGTCTAGTGGAAACAACAATGGAGAACTCTCCCAGGAAAGTCTCAGGATGTACAGAAAACCCCAGGGTAAGAACTTTGGAAATTCTGAGGATTGGTAGTGAGCAGAAAGTACAACAGCTCTCCTTTCTTCTAATCTTGGTAACAATTTTTTATTTGTAACAAATACTCTTCAATTTAATGCATTCAAAATTATCCATTTTACATCTCACAATGCACTCCAACTCTTGGTGACTCATAAATTCCTCTCCTATCCATAAATCTGATAGGTAATATATATGTTCCTTATAAATTTAATTTGCTTATATCTTTTTTTTATGTCTAGATCTTGTACCCATTTTGATCTTATCTTAGGAAATGGTGTAATTGTGTTAATAAAATAGAGAAATGATGAATGAATTGGGAGTGTACTTTTTAAAACTAGATAAAGAAAAATTAAAAATCCTCAACTAAACACCAAATTAGAATTAAAGGTGAGATCAATAAAATTGAATGTAAGAATTTATAATTTTTATTGAAAAATGGTCTGAAAAGGATGTGTTTAATATTTCTCCTTTTCTACATTTAATATAATTTTTGTGCCCTAATATATGGTCAATTTTTATAGGGGTGTAGAGATTAAAATTAATATGCAAAAGCTAAGTGTTACATTTTATAAAGTTTTATTAGTAATAAACTAACATAAAAAATGGAGTGAAAAGATGCTATACTAACCCAGCCTACTTGAAAGAGCAAAAAAGAAAGAGGGAGGTGGAGCTTCAGAATTTATACAAACATGACCACACAAATGATAAAGGGGGAAAGCATTCTAGGTAATACAGAGAGGAAGTTTGGGTAATGCAGTTTTTAGGGGTGTGAGATTTTCCAACTATACAGGTGCCATCTACCTCTGAGAAGAGGATATACTCCTTTCTATTCTTGTTAATTCTCTGTAAATATCATATTTAATTTATCTAAGATTCCATTCATCTCTTTGACTTTTTTCTAATTTATTTTTTGGTTAGGTTTATCTAGTTCAGAGTGAGGAATGTTGAAGTCACCCATTATTATTATTTTCTTATTTATTTACATCTGTAACTCATTTAGCTTTTCTTTTAAGAATTTGGATGCTAAGGGAGAGTTGAGTGGCTCAGTGGATTGGGAACAGAGCCCAGAGACAGGAGGACCTATGTTCAAATCTAACTTCAGACACTTCCTAGCTATGTGACCCTGGACAAGTCACTTAACCCCCATTGCCTAGCTCTTACTGCTCTTCCACCTTGGAACCAATACACAGTATTGATACTAACATGAAAGGTAAACTTTAAAAAAGTTTTGGTTGCTATAACATTTAGTGCATATAGGTTTAATATTGATAATGCTCCATTATCTATGGTACCTTTTAACATTATATAATTTCCCTGTTTATCTCTTTAGAGTATATCTATTTTAGATTTAACTTTGTCAGAAATCAAGATTGCTACTCCTACTTTTTTTATATTGGCTGAGGCATAGTATATTCTGCTCCAGTCCTTTATTTTCACTGTATGTGTGTCTCTCATTTTTAAGTCTGTTTCTTGAAAACAGCATATTGTTGGGTTTTAGTTTTTGACCCATTCTGTTATCTGTTTCTGTTTTATGGATGAATTCATCCCATTCATGTTCAAAGTTATAATTTCTAGTTGTATATTTACCTCCATTCTATTTTTCCTCACTCTTTGTCCTCCTCTTCCTCTCCTTTTGCAGGATCCCTCCTCAGATCTTCAGTTTCTTCTGTCCTCTACCTCTCCAATTGACTCCCCTTCTTAAAACCCCCTCTCTTATCCTCTCCATTTCCCCTCCTAGTTGTAAATCAACCCAGCCTTCTAAAAATCTCTCTGTTGTTCCTTATTTCTTAGTTCTTTTTCTATATCCCCTTCCAAAATTCCTTCCCTTAGTCCCTCACCCTACCCTTTTATTTCTTGATATGTATTCCCTTCTAAAAATCTTTCCCTTAACTTATCCAGAAATACCCTCTCATCTCCTCACCTTGCCTTCCTATTTCTTGATATGTTCTCCCTACTAGTAATCCCTCCCTTTTCTTTCTTTTAGTCCCTAAAGGGACCCCTAGTACCTCCTTTATCATATCCCTCTCCCTCCTATTTTTCTGTAAATTAAGAAGACTTCTACCTTTCTAATTGTATATGTTATTCCATCTTTAACTCAGCTATGAGAATAGAATTTGAGTACTATCAGCCCTCCTCTCCTCTCTCTGTGACAAGTCTTCCATTCACACCTCTTTTATATGATATAATTATTCAAATTTACCTCTTTCTACTCTATGTTATTGTCATTTTTAACTCATTCCATTAATATTCAACTTTACTTCTTACATCTATACAAGCTCTTTCAAACTACCCAAGTAACAATGTCATTCTTAAAAGTTAGAGATAACATTGTTCCATGTAAGAAATAAACTATTTGACCTTGTTTGATCCATTATAATTGGTCTTTCATGTTTACCTTCTTATGATACTTATAGATCAAATTGTCTACTGAATTCTAGTTTTTTCTCCCAAGAATAGTTCGGGAAATTTAGTTCTTTAAATATTCATTTTTTTCCTTGTGTAATTATGCTCAGCTTTGCTGGGTATTTTATTCTTGGTTGTAAACACAGTTCCTTATGTTCTTCAAAATATTGTGTTCTGGGCCCTTTGTTCTTTTGGTATTGAAGCTGCCAAGTTTTGCGTTATTCTGATTGTAGCTCCACATTATTTAAGTGTTTTTTCCCTCTTATTACTTGCCTTTTTAATCTGGCAGTTATGGAACGTAGTAACGGTGTGCTTGTGCATTTTCTTCTTGGGGTCTCATTAGGGTGGTCATTTGTGATTTCTTTAGATCTCTATTTTACTTTCTAGATTTAGAACTTCTAGGCAATTTTCCTCAATGATTTCTTGGAATATGGTATTTAAACTCTTTTTTAAAAAAATCATAACTTTCTATTAGTCCAACAATTCTTATATTGCCTCTCCTCAATCTATTTTCCAGCTCAGTTGTTTTTGTAATAAGATGTTTATTTTCTCTTTTATTATTTCATTCTTTTGATTTTGCTTTATTATTTCTTGTTGCCTTAGAAAATCATTATCCTCCCCTTGACCAATTCTAATTTTTTTAATAAATTGTTTCCTGCTATGAATTTTTGGATTTCTTTTTCCAGTTGAGTGATATTTCTTTCATAATTTTCTTGATTTTCTTACATTGATCTTTTTTCCCTAGTTTTTTCCTCAACCTTTGTCATGTGGTTTTTGAAATCTTTTTAAAGTTCTTCTAATTCAGTCTTATGACCATTTGGTGTTTTTCTTTGTTATTTTAGAAGTGTTTCAGTTTTGCTGTCCTGAGAATTTGAACCCAAGTCTTCATTGTTTCCACAACATTTATCTATAGTTGGGTTCTTTCTCTTTGCCTTACTTTTTTTCCTTTCAAATTTTAGAATCTAAACAATAGACTTAATTGTTAGTTTTATGTTTGAGTTGGGCTCCGTTCCCAGGGTGGATATGTGGGGGTGATACCTCAGATTTCAGGATTTTTTGTGCTTGTTATTTCCTTAGCTCTACTTAGTTCTAATTTTTATAATCTAGGACCAGATGCAGTTCCTGCTCCTTCTCTTCCTCCCCTCCACCCCCAACTTGGCTCAAACCCAGTCTGTGATTGACCTCAGGTCCTCCAACTAGAGCTCCTCCACCCTGGTAGTTTTACTACAGTAAGCAACAACTCACCTACCTCCTAGGATGCAGCCAGGGATTCTACTCCCCTGTGAATGACCACAGCCATCAGGGTCCTAAGCCTCTCAGACACCATACTCACCAATGTATATTCCCTCTTTGCTCCTCCTCTCCCAAAGCCACAGCCTGGGCCAGTCGGCCTGGGCCCCTTGTAGTCTTCCCTGTTCAGTAGTTGAGTGGGGACCTCTGGAATCACAGCTGTAGCCCACACAGCCATTTCCAGGGCTGGTTGGATAGTGACACCATTAATATCTACCACTGGGATATAAACTCTCATGCCAATCAGACGTGGTGAGACTGCCCACCCTGCCCAAGATTTTGTAGCTTGTTGATTTCTCAATGTTTGCTTGGAGATGCTTGCACCATCTGGCAATGCCAAGGCCAGAAATGCCAGAGAGCCTTCTTCCAAGTTGGCCTTAGTTTTTCTGCTTCATCCCTTATTCTTTTCCATTTTTGCCACTTTTAGCATTGATTCTATGAATTTATTTCTGATTGTTTGTGGAGGAGTTTGGAGACTGAGGCAGTCTCATACACTACTTTGCCATCTTCCAGATAATAAATATCTTAAAGAACAAAATGACAAACCATACCTAAGTTACAGAACCCCAGAGTCCAGAACAGACCAAACAGAAATCAGTGACTCTATATTACAGTAAAAATGTTAGAACAAAATAAGATAGACAAATTAAAGAAAATATAACATATTTGATATTATGGAAAAATATTATTTATCATCAATATTGTTTGAACCTAGCTTTATGTAAGGTAGAAATGATCTAATACAAAACTTTATTGTCAAGATCTGGATGACCTCAAAAATGTTCCAGGGAGCCAGAAGACTATAAAGAATGCACACAGCGGCCTCAGCCACTTCCCAGCTGTGTGACCCTGGGCAAGTCACTTGACCCCCATTGCCCACCCTTACCAATCTTCCACCTATGAGACAATACACCGAAGTACAAGGGTTTAAAAAAAAAAAAAGAATGCACACAGGTCTTGGGTGCACCCAATGTTTGTGTTTGGAGTTTTGAAAAACTGAATATTTATGCTTAAATCTCAATCAACTTTAATTTGAATGTATTTAGAAATATACATCACAACAGACCTTGTCTAAAAACTATACCCTCTGTAATCTTGCTTAATTATTTATATGTGCAGTTCATTCTGGTCCTCTTGCCTGAACCCTATATAGTATAAATCTCAGAGACTACACAAGAATCATCCTTCTTCTGTCTCTTTCCTTTACCAAAAAACCCAATATATTTCTTTCTAAAACTATTCATATTTTTTGGGTTTGTTCTTTTGAATAATAAAAACAAAAACAATTGACCTGGAAACATGTCAAGGAGAGATCATTTAAGAATCAGTAGACTTTGGGGGAAGCTAGGTGGCTTAGTGGATTGGAATCCAGGGCTAGGGATAGGAGGTCCTGGGTTCAAATCTGACCTCAGACACTTCTTAGCTGCGTGACCTTGGGCAAGTCCCCCATTAGGCAACCCCCATTGCCTAGCCCTTACCTTAATTCTGTCTTGGAACCTATATACAGTATTGGTTCTAAGACAGAAGGTAAGGTTTAAGAAAAAGAATCAATAGACTTCCTAAAAGCCAGGATATAAAAAAATCATGAACACTAAATTTCAAGGAATCATAAATGAAAATTGCCCAGATCTTTTAGCAACAGAGAACAAATCAAAGATAGAAATAATTCACCATTCACTTCCTGAAATGAACTTCAAAAGCAAAAATCTCATAAATATCATAGCCAAAATCTAGGGATCCCATATCAAAGAAAAATACACTTTAAGCATACAGAAAGGAGTTCAAATAACAAGTGACCACAGTAAAGATAACAAAAGACTTCATAGCTTTTACTTTAAATAAAAGAAGATCTTAGAATACAGTATTCCAAAAGGAAAAGTATTAGGCTCACAAGCAAGATTTGCTTACCTTGAAAAGCTGAGACCATTCCTGGATGGGGTTAGAGAGGATGTTCAAAATTTACCTTTAATAGAATAGATTCCTTTCAAGCAATTATGATGAAAAGACCAGAGCTGGATAAAGGATAAATAGATACCAACACAAAAGTGGAGTGAAACCTAGAAAAGTGATTGTATTTATTTTATTAGGAAGGATCTATACAATGACATATTGCTATCTTTCTAACAGAAGGAGAAGAAATGTGTCCCTTCAGAAATTGAGTGTCTGCAAGAGGAGTTGAGAGTAGTGAGAAAGTTCAATAAGAAAAATAAAGATCCTTGGAGTAGATGGGTTCTGTTCTAAAGGTATGGAAAGAGTAAATGAAAGGGAGGGTTAAAGGAATACATTAGTATAAAAGGTGTAAGAAGGTGGTAGAATGTGCCATTTCTCATAATTAGGGTTTTTAATAAGAAGAATATGCAGATATAGAAGGAAATGGGGGAAGCAAATATCAGATGGACCTCACTCATATAAAATGAACCAAAGAAGACTGAATATACATATAATTTGGTGTAGAAATACATCAATTCAAAAGGGAAACAATCAGGATGTGGAATTAGAGGAAAGATAATACTGAGGAGATTATAACTGAAAGCAAAACAAACTCCCTGATCCCTAAAGATGAAGTTTAATCGAGGAGAGAGAGCAAAGAAATATAATCTAAAGGAATGCTTTAAATGGCCTCTTAGGCAGTGGAGAAATAACCAAACAAATTGTGATAAATGGATGTAATGGAACATTATTGTCATGTAAGAAGTGAAGAAAGAGGCCATTTCAGAAAATCCTGGGTAGGATGAATTGAAACAGAGTAAAATAGGAAGAAGCAGAAGAACAATTTAAACATCAACAACAATGTAAGGAAAAACAATATTGAAAGACTTAAGAACTCTAATGAATGCAATGTCTTATCATATTTTCACAAGACCTGTGATAAAATATTCTATCCACCCCAAGATACAGAGATGATTTCAGAGAATCTTGGATGGTATGAACTGACAGAGAGTGAAATGAGTAAGTAGAACTTTTTTCTATGAAGACAGTAATATTTTAAAGAAAAATAACTCTGAAGGACTTAAGAACTAATCAATGGAAGGGCCAGCCATGAAGACCAATGATGAAGCATATTGCTCACGTCATAACAGAAAGATGACGTACACAAAGTGCAGAAAAATATTTTTGGACTAGTCACTGTATACTAATTTTGCTTGAACATGCTTATTAACATAATTGGGTTTTTTCTTCCTTTCTCTGTTTTAAATTTGGGGGTAGGTTGGGGACAGCAATAGTGATATCCCAATATAGGACCATTAAGACATTTAAAAAAGAATAGAAGGAAACTCAAAAGGAAGAACAGATGAGTAGAAAATTTTAAAGTAACATGTTGAATTTATTATATACTTTTTAAAAATTACTATTAGATGGAGATTTATGATTTCTATCCTTCGCTGTATGGAAGTGCTCTTTTTTGGTGTTTAAGTTCAAAATAAAAAAAATTTAGTGTAATTTGTCAGAGCCGATAACTTGAACTTAATAAAAAGTAGTATTCTGTTTTCTACTGCTTGTTAACTAATATTGTTCTATTCTCATAATCTTTGGAAAATAAGCAGGAACCAAACAATAACTGGTAGTTCAATGTTCTCGCTGTCATCCATTATCATTATGCCATTCCTTTCAAGGAATGATCCTATTTCTTAAATTACCTTCTTGCCCTCCACATAATAGATGAAAAATAAAAGCAACAATCTGGCAAAACCTCCTTTTTTTTGTCCTTAGAATTCATTGCCACCTTTAGCTCTTTCTGAGCTTTAAAATTCCTAACAATTTAGAATTTTTCTACACTATTATGGCTATCCTCTGTTACCTGCTCTTGCTTCCATCTTCTTGAAAGGTATTTGAAAAATCTGAGTTGTCAGTAAACAAATTGTTCACACACTGGTTTCTGAGGAGAGCTTTTCTTTCTCAGTGGAATTGTTCTAAGTTTGAATAATCAGAATCTCATTTCTTTAGGACATCTCATGTGTATCTGACTTCCTCCAGTGGCATTTTAAGCTATGTTAAGCTACCTCTGAATTCTTTGAAATCTTGTTCTGCCCTAACTAAATGTATACTTCACATCTGATTAGGCATAGTTTTTCCCTCCTTATCCATCAGAAACTCTGTGATGTTATGGCCTCTTCTCCAAATTTCTGTCTTTTTTATTTTGGAATGTTATTCATGAGATTTGGGCCCAGAACACTAGTTCTACTTGTTGCATACTCTCTTTTGTAGGATGAAATTATCATTAAAGCAAGGTATGAATTTTTCACCTTCTTTACTTTTAGGCAGAATGTACTTTTCTGTAAAATGTATGGACTAGACTTGGATGATCTCTAAACTCACTTTAACCTCTTATGAACTTATGCTCAAATAGGGGAATAAATTTCTCCATCACTACAATATTATATCCCTGTACCACTTCCATGCCTCAGGCACTCACTAACTGTGGGACCTTTGGCAAATCTCACCAGGTCTCAGTAGACAAAACAGCTTAACTCCCAACTCTAAACCTGGGTTTTGAAAAAGACTTAATAATCTCTAATCATAAACTACAGATTCCTACCTAAACTCATACCCACATGACACACCAGAAGTGGATGGTAGTCATTAATACAATGGAAACATCTTGAAATTTTTCTTTTTGTCTTTGTATCTCAGGGCTTAAAATGGTGTATGTGTCTTTCAGCTAAACATTGTGACTAACTGCTTTAGCAAACTTTTTGTCTGCCAGGTCCTTTCACTGGACTGGGGCTCCAATTGCTGGGATCTTCTGACTGAGGCTTAACTATTTAGGGCTTTTTCAAAAGGATAGGATGAGGCAGTTATCTGCTCTGCTGCTTTTAATGGACAGTTAGCACATTCCTGATGGGTCTAATGCAAGGAGAAGCAGACAGAACTTGATGCACAAACAAAACCACAAGGCCTACATCCCATCCACCTCTTAATACAGAGTATATAGCTTAATACAAAATAGATAAGAACTCAATAGTGCTTTTATGTACATTAGCTTCTTTGACCCTAAAAATAACTCCAAAGGCAGGAACAGTATTTGTTAGTATCTTGATTTTAGAAATGTGATAACTACTATAGAGAAAATCTAAATTATTCAAACTAGATGAAAAAAGAATTCTTGTGGAATGATATCAGTAGAGTATCTGCTTAAATTAATATATACTTTAAGATTGCAACAAGTTATGATATCATCAGGAGGTAACTGCCAATACAAATCACAATTCTATGATTTACACAAAATTTCAAGAATTGCTATTGCTTAAAAAAAAATATATATATATAATTTATATGTACATACACCTATAAACATGCAATATATATTCACATGCATATATACTGTCAGCCTGGAAAAACACAGAGCCACTAAAGTAGTCAGCAAAACCAAGTCTTTAATTAGAAAAGAGACAAGTCCTTAATAATTGGCTTTCACACGGAGTCAAATGCTAAATATCACATAGAGTCTGAACCCTGGGAGCTCTGGGGACAGTGTCTCTGAGAGAATGACTTGGCTAGATGATTCTCCAAAAAATGATAGAACTTGAAGACTTATATATGTTTTGGGGAACTAAGGACAGGGAAGTATGATTGATTGGCTTTACAATGGATACTAAAGAAAGACAAGAACTGGGCTACCTGGAAGAGGACTTAGATACAGTGGGAGAAACTTCTAAAACAAAAGGGTACTTAACATTTGATTATATCTACTAGTCCCACCCAAACTGGGATCCTAAGTACTTTAAGGTCTATTGTTCAGTCTGAAACAAGGTCAGTTTGGGACTCCCAAGAATTAATAAGTCCAATTTGTAATTGGCACATTAATCATACCTCCAACATGCTTGAAACCTCTGTTCTAGAAAACCAGATATGCATTTCAAGATCAAAGATGGAAATAAAGGTGCCACATAAATTAAAAGATGCAATAGCAGCACCTTTGTGGTAGAAAAAAATGGAAACGAGATGTCCATCAATTGGGGAATGGCTAAATAAATTGTTACATATAAACATAAAAGAATACTATGTCAAGGGGGCAGCTGGGTAGCTCAGTGGATTGAGAGCCAGGCCTAGAGACAGGAGGTCCTAGGTTCAGATTCGGCCTCAGACACTTCCCAGCTGTGTGACCCTGGGCAAGTCACTTGACCCCCATTGCCTACCCTTGCCAATCTTCCACCTATAAAGTCAATACACAGAAGTTAAGGGTTTAAAATAAAATTAAAAAAAAAATACTATGTCATAAGAAAGGAGAAATGAGAGAAAGTCAGAGAAACATGAAAAACCTTGTATGAACTGATTCAGAACAAAGTGCAAAAATAGGAGAACAATTACAAAATGACTTAAAATGACATAAATGAAAACAATGCTAAAAAGCAGCATGACTCAGATGTCTTGCCATGGCTAATCTCGGTCCTAGACACCAGATAATGAAAGACATTTCTCATTAATGCAATCAGAGATTACAAGGGGAGGATGTTTCAGCCGCTTTGCCAACTGCTTGTGTGGAACTCTTTTTTCTTTATTACAAAACCCAGTTCAGTCATGTGCAGGTAGGTGGCATGGTGGATAAAGTGCCAGGCCTGGAATCAGGAAGACATATAAAGTTCAAATTTGATCTCAGATACTTTCTGCTTGTGTGATCCTGAGCAAGTCACTTAATCCTGTTTGTCTCAGTTTCTTCATCTTTAAAATGTGCTGGAAAAGGAAATGGCAAATCAGTCTCTTTGCCAAAACAAACAAACAAACAAACAAAAAACCAAATTAGGTTAAAAAGAGTCAGGTACAATCCAAATGACTGAACTACAGCAACAAAGAGATGCTAGGACCAAAAAGTCTTAAAAATCCCTGGCCTAGACTATTGCAATATTCTTTCTATCAGTCTCCCTCCCAACCTAAAGAGGTATTTTATATTTGTATAGGCATAGATGAGAATTTGCACCAGGGTAACAAATGTGTTAGGCAACTAATGGCACAGTGAATAGAGTTGGCCTAGTCTCAGGAACACCCGAGTTCAAATCCAGCCTCAGACATTTACTGGCTGGGTGACCCTGGGCAAGTCACTTAACCCTATTTGTCTACATTACTCATCTATAAAATGAGCTGGAGAAGGGAAATGGCAAAGTATTCCAGTTTCTTTGCCAAGAAAACCCCAAATGAAGTCATGATGAGTGGGGCACAACTGAACAACAACAGTTCAGTCATGAGGTATGTATTAGGAAATTCTTGCATTATAAAATGTATTGAAAATTTTTAAAGTGCTCAGTCACATTGTTCCTTAAATAGGGTAACCATTCCCTTTGCCATCCTAATTATTCTACTGATATTTTCATAAAGAATGCAAACCAATTTCATCCCATTCCCAGCCCATATGAGAGATGACTATAAAATAAACTGATTCCACTAGCCACACACAAAAATCAGCTTCCATACTTCCTATTAAAGAGCATACAAATTTATCTCTTAAAGTTAAAAATCATCTTCCCCAAAACCAAAGACAACATATGCAGCAGATACATTGGCAACTGTGCTCTTTTCTAGCCTGACTCCTTTGAGCTTCTGCTGCTGAAGAGGCTGCTAATGATCAGAGCTTTTGTGAGCTCTGCCTAATGGGCAGCTGTTTAAGCTGCAGAAGCAGACATTAGAAGACACTGCCTTGCAGAGAAGGTTTATTTTTACTGCAAGTATAAGTAAAAATCTAAATTTTCATATGGAAAATTCATATTGCCCAGCTAATACTCAAAAAATATGGCACAATGTACTCAGAAGTAAAAGAAAGCAATAAAATGTAAAAGTTCTTTGAGGAAAAGATCTCTTTTTTCTTTATCTTTGTATCCTCCACACTTAGAACACTGCTTTGCCTATAGTAGATTCTTAATTGATATATGTTGAATTGAATTCTATTCAAATATATTTTATTTTATTTATCCCAGTTTAGTATGACTGAGAAGAATAAATTGTGAACTGGGCTCTCACCTGATGTATTATTCTATTGTCAGACCTTTCCAGAGATACATAAATACAATAGCAAAAAAACATTAAATAAAAGCATGAAATAACATATATAATAAGAAAGGAAATCTATACCCATGTACAGAGATGAAATCTATTTACTCCATGGTAATATAATAAAATTCTCTCTCAATGCTTCTTATTCTCCTTAATAGCAAGAATTCAATCACTTCAAAACTTCATAGTCCCAATCCACAGAGGAAGAGACTACTATCCATATAGCAAAAGGAATAGAAATCAGACCTGAGATTTCATTGTTAGTAGGTTATTTTGAGTGAGGAAATTCCCTCTATAAATACTGGTCAGTAATTTCTCTGTAACTTATGGTTTAAGAGAGTTGCCTAAAGCAGAGATGCCAAATACTCAATGGCTTGCTTTATTGCAACCTGGGAAAGCAACCCAAACCAACTTAAAATATAATTGGGATATATTTAACAAAATTAGTAAAAATATGATAGGACACAGTTTGTGTTATTATTTGGCTTTCTAGATCAATACAAGGCTGCAGAGAGACTAATGTACAGTTTAATGGTCACTTTTCTCTTTGAGTTTGACCTTACCAGCCTAGAGCCCTGAAAAGCTAAACCCAGAGTCAGAGGCATAACGTGAACCCCCATCTTCTTGCCTCTTGGGTCAGTTCTCTATACAGTGCATCATGCTGCCTCTCTAGGAATATGGGCAAATAGCCCTGTGATCCACATCACACACCCATGGATGGGACTTGGTGGATAAACTCCAAGAAAGGTCAGATATAAGACAGAAACTGACAATAATCTCTTCCTTTCTAAAAGTCACTAGTGGGTCTAAGAAATTCCTTGGTATTACCCATAGGTCCAAGACATAAGTAGAGAATAAAGAAAAAGAAAAGGAAAGGAAGAAGGAAAAGAAACTTTAAAGTTTGTAAAGCACTTTCTTCAACTTCAAGGATGAGGTAGTAAAGTATTATCTACTTTCTGTAGATGAAGAAATTGAGGTACAGTGGGAGAAATGCCAAAAGTAATAAATATCAGGACTAGGAATTAAATCCAGTTTGAATCCATCCCTTACTCCATTAAATCATATAGCATAAGAATTACTTTAGGTACTACTCAATGTTTATAACACTACATTTGGGTAAAAATTGGGAAGAGGCAAAGGTTTTATTCTTATGGCAATTGCACTTTAATGATAGGTATTTTAAGGGTACATAACTATTGATGCAACCAGAGAATTGCATAAAAATTTTTTTCTTTTCTATTTCTGAGATACTAAATATTGAGTGTCCCCTTGCATGTGAAGTTTCAAGCCAGATGACATATATAGAAATGCTGAAGTGGTAGCTCATGACAGATTCTACACATACAACTATGAACCTACATGCACACATGTATAATAATAGGTTCTATTTTTAATCATACTTTCAAATAATAACAACTGATATTTATAGAGAGCTTTTATATTTACAAAGTACTACAGGGATACAACCCATTAGCTCTGGGATTACATGGATCAGGTTCAAAATTGAAGGCAGACTCTCAAGTCATTCTCTTTGGTTCATTAGGCTCCTCATCTAGTTTCTTCTGTAAATCTCAAAATAAAACTTACATCTAGGTCTCCACAAATGTATTTCAAAGGTTCTTCACTTCCCAGAGAAATCCTAAAGGGCAGAGGACAGTACTATTGGGTAGAGGACAGCCTTTATCTCAACCAATAGAAAGAATTCATTTTTAAAAAATTTAATTTAATTTAAAAAATTTTAAATATTTTTCCATGGTTACATGATTCATATTGTCTCCCATCCCTCTTCCCTCCTCCATCCCAGAGCTCACAAGCAAGTGCACTGGATTATATATGTGCTATCACTTTTTTTGCTTGTTGTTTATCCTTCTTTTTAAAAAAACATTAATTAATTAATTAAGGATATTTTTCCAAGGTTATATGATTCCTGTTCTTTCACTCCCCTTTTCTCTCCTCCTCCCAGAGCTCACAAGCAAGTGCACTGGGTTATACATGTGTTATCACTTGATACCTATTTTCATATTATACATTTTTATAATAGAGTAATCTTTTAAAACCAAAACTCCAAATCATACACCCCTATAAACAAGTGATAAATAATACGCTTTGCTTCTGCATTTCTACTCTCACAGTTCTTTCCCTCGATGTGGATAGCATTCTTTCTCATGAGTCCCTCAGGATTGTCCTGGATTATTGCCTTGCTATTAGTAGCAAAGTCGATTACATTTGATCCCAACAGAAAGAATTCAGCAAAACCAAAGGACTCATAGTAGCACAAAATTGATTTTTTTTCCTTCTCCATTTTCCTTCTCAAAATAAGTACCACCTTCTCCCTAAGTAGCTATACAGTCTTCAAAACCAATAGTGACATTCTAGTTTAGATCCCTCCTAAAAGGGGCACTAATTTGATGATATTAGAAAGACAGCTTTCTTTTTCATCCAAATAACGCAAGCTGGTGGTTGTTGTTCATCCTTCAATTCACTGCAAAGAGGACCAATGATGGCACAGGGTGATGTCTTGATTTGTGAGTGAACTGGATTGAAGTGAGTGAGAGCTGTAGGGTCATCAGCCTCAGTCTCTCTTCCAGAGTCACAGCAAGACAAAAATCAGGACAACAGGCAACGACCCAGGTGCAGTAGATGACCGTGATATCTTTGAGGTCTGTCTAAGCTCAAACATGCCACAGCACCTACTTCAGCCATTCTCACAGTTATTGAAACGAATTGTTCTCCTCTGCCCATTCTGCAGCCAAGTCTTCACATACTTGGGGTAGATGTCCTCCTAAATCATTGATGGATCCTCAGGAAGCTGGTGAAAAGAATGGGTCCTTGGACTTTTTTAATTTGAACACAGGGTTCTCTCCTCCTGAGGCCATAGGTTTGAGAACATGCACAACTGGAATGTGTCTTTTTCACTCTCTTTTGGGATAGTTCCAAGAAAATCAAGGCTGTTTGAGGCGTGTCTACTACAAAGACTTTCTAAAGGTTTGTACTAGAGAAAATGAGGCTCTTATAAATAATTCAACAGTTAATAAAAAGAGGTTTACTTTATCCTAACACAAGAAGGATGTGTGACAAGGACATAGCAGCAATTAACTTCTTTAAATTCAGCCCTACTCATGTTCATATGGAAACCCATCAAGCCTGCAGGTCAAGGTACGAAGACTCTTGGCCTTCAGACATCCACCAAGTCTGAGGGACATAGAATACACATAAATGGGACTTTTTATGCCTTTTGGTAACCAGGAAGCTGTTTTAAGAAAAGAAAGGCTAACTGGTTCTCAGGGTGGCTTTGCTGAATTTTTTAGGGAAAATGAATCCCTGTTGCAGGGAAGTGGGTTACTCTGGTCCTATCACAGGGATCAGCAATTCTTGCTACTGCAACATTTCTCACTGAAATTCCTATTTCTTAGGTTCAGATGCTCTGCTAATCATTTCTCTGTGGTTGGTACTTCTAGGACTTGGGACAGGGTTGGTGGTCCAACAGGAGAGCACTTAACTCAATATGCAGGAATCATCTTTTCCTATCCAGCAACAAGCGTCTACTTTCAAAACTCTGGTTGCTGATCTATACTCAATGCTCTTTTGGTACCTCTGGAAAAGTCAGGCAACTAATAAGCATTTATTATGGACAGATGCAAGACAGGTCTTTCGGCTTCCTTTCATAGGTCTAGCACAAAGTGTTGGCTCTGATTCACAATTGCCCAATCCAACCAAATCATCCTCAATCAGTAATGAATAGGTGGACAAATGTCCAAGTTCACACTTTTCATAAAGAAATTCAAACCAAGTAACCTCAAAAATAGACCAACAAACTTTTCTGACGATGAGTTTATAGATTTAGAGTTGAAAGTTACTTAGATGACATCTACTCTAAGCTCATTTTCAGATGATTAAATAGAGACCCATTTTGATTGGGTAACTTATCCAAAGGCACAGAATCAATCACCAGATATTTCTAGGTATCTGCTACTTATCAAAGACTATTCTAGGTACTAGTAGTAAGTGGCAGAGTTTAAATTTGAACTTAAGTCTTTTGACTCAAAAATCTGATGGTTTTATTTTTACGTTAATCCTATGAGGCAGGTATTATTATTACTGTTGTCTCCATTTTGCAGAGTAGGAAACTGAAAATGAGAGGTTAGGTGACTTTCCCAGTGTTGTATAGCCCATACAACTTTAAGTCTCCAGATCTTTCTGACTCAAGATTCACCCTTTTCCCACTAAGTCATTGAAGTATTAGATGTGGTAACTGAGACCCAGAGATTAAGTGGTTTATAATAAGCCTTAGGGCTTGGGTTTGTCATTTAGACATACTTGCTATGAAAAGGAAAAAATGTTTTGAAGTGGATGAGAAATTGTTGTTTTGTTCCATTGCAGATTCATTATGTATTTGGTTGTTAAATACTTTAATTAAAAAAAATACAACTAGGAAGATATTGTCCTAGTTTTTTAGTGTAGTCTCTTTCCACTTCACCATGTTGTCTTTGTTAACAGAAGATTAGCAATTAGAACTCAACTATACCAAGAATATGGATTTTTCTCTTTAAAAAGAAATTACATATATCATATGTATCCTCATACAGAAAAAGGATTAACTAGGGGTTTTCTCTTCCATCCCTCTCTATATACATACTCCTCCTCCTCCTACCACCCCAACAAAAAAAGCCAAAGCAACTTGTCAGACTACATATGCTATTTATGGTTCTCTTTTACTATGTTAAGATTAGTTTTCCACTGGAAAAGAAAGAGGTACTGTGTTAGGATAAAGTTTCTGCACACAAAGCCATTCACCAGCAAAATATAATTCTGGAATCGAGCCAGGTTTTACTACTGAATAGCTTTACTGATGGCATAAGCCTAATCTGCAACCTGCCACAGTTTAACATCTATTGTGCTGTTGCTTCAGGGATATGTTCTCTAATGATTGAGACATCAGTTAATGGGATTTCTCCATTAGTGCAAATAAAGATGCTGGATGACAATATTTTCATTACACTATGCAGACTGGCTGAAACTAAAAGAAATTAACCTAGGCCTAAAATAAATCAGGCTGTGGTCAAGTAAAATGTTTCATAACATTTTAATAAATTTTAAAACAAGAAATGTAATCAGGGCATAATAAAGATCTTGCCCTTTATGAGAGGGAGCTTAATTAAAGAGGTACCCAGCTGGCTTCATTAAATGTGGGCCTAATAGCCAGTATTTAATCTTAATCTCTTCATGCTCCCTTGCAAATCCAATTCCATTCAAATTTTGTCTATCTAAGACGATAGGTTAGCCTATTCTTAAAAGTGAACATTTCAATATTATGACATTCCAGGTTATTTCAGGAAGAGAAGATTTTTATCATCCATCTTGACTCCAAATGGTAGCCATATGGACTGCAATCATTTCAAAACAAAGATATTTCTAGTAGATATACAAAGCAAACATGTAGAGATTGCCTTCACCATATTGATCATATAACATCTTCCATAATGATTTCCTCTTTTTAATTGGGTCATTTTAAAGGCAATCTGCACATTTTTTCTTAGCTAAAAACACTCTGATAGGCAAGATGACAGTTCGTCTCATAACTTCTATGCCCAAAATAGTATTTTTTCATGAACATTGAGATGGTTCTAGAATAACCATAACTGGCTCCAGGATGTTACTTCCCTGAGGCATTTGGTCCAATTGAGTTGGAAGCAGTAAGGAGAAAAGAGAAAATGAAAGGATTCAGACATAAATGGAGCAAAAGAAGGAAAGGAGGGTAAGAAACTAACCAAAAAAAAGATAATGAGGCAAGAAATAATATCCAGTGACCCTAATGAAACACATTTTGCAAAGTTCAGGAGAGGGCTGGTAAACAGACTTTGAAAGTAATTCTGAAAGAGGAATTACATAAACTTTTAAAAATTAGGACAATATTATTGGAATTAGTATTTGGTCTCTGGCAAACCACTCTATAATTGATATTATTGGAGGCATAGTGGCATAGCAAAAATAGCATTGGCAAGAAACAAACAAAAGTTCAATAATAGTTTTGGAATCAGAGAACTTGAATTTCAAATTCTGCCTTTAAGTAATTTCCTATATTATCTTCAAAAAGTAACTCAGCCTCCCTGGGATTCAGTTTCCTCATCTGTAAAAATGACAGGGGTTAGGCTCAAAGGTTCATTCTAAGTCCAAAACTAAGATCCCAAAGCAGATAGATGCCACAACAATTAAAGTGTTAAACTTGGAGTCAGAAAAATTTGAATTGAAATTCTATCTCACACGCTTTTTGCTTTTTTAAGTCTTTCAGGTGTATCAGACTCTTCGTGACCCCATTTGGAGTTTTCTTGGCAAAGATATTAAAGTGGTTTGCCATTTCCTGCTCCAATTCATTTTTTAAAGATAAGGAATGGAGGCAAACGGGTAAATGACTTGCCCAGGGTCACCCAGCTAATTAGTGTCTGAGGCCAGATTTGAACTCAGGAAGATGAGTTTTCTTGACTCCCAAACTGGGGTTCTATCTACTGCAATACCTTCCTGATTCATATTCAAGCCTTAAAATTCTTTTAAAATTTGGTAAGAAAAGAAATCAGGGATAATTATAACTACAATCCACTATTATTAGAAAATGTCTAGGACTTGTGTTGACACGAAATAGGTTTGATTTTGCCTATTTGGAATCAAACTTACCTATGGCCATGTGCCTTTGACTTTGACTACCATTTAAGTCAAAGATTCAAGGCCTTTTGTCACTGTGAAGAAACAACAGTGAACCCTCAAAAGATGAAAAACACAGTGTAAGTAAGACTAGTTCATGCATTTTAAAGGTTAAGTATACTTTGCAACTTAGAGTGTGAGATAAAACTGGTTGCGCTGATGAAATGGCAGCTGAATAAAGCAGAAAGACTTTCTACTTTTAACTATAAAAGACCAAAAATTTGATCTCTACTGCCTATATAGTGAGAAAACATTAATCCTTAGATCAGCCTCTAATGAAGCTATCAAGTGGCTCAATGTCTCCCTGTCAAAAATATCTATCAAAATCTAGATCCCAGAGGTACCTTCTATAGAAATCAGAATTCTCATTATAAAATAAATGGAGGAATTCTTAGAGAATTGTGAGGGAGCTTCATTCCTCCTGTCCTTTCCCTCATTTCTCTGCACCCCAAACTTTTTTCTGAAATGCAATAAGGGAAGCAATGGCACCAGTTCTTCCATTCTAGCTTCCTACCTTCCATAAACACTATTACACATATGTACCTTCTTACAATGAATAATGATTGAAAGAACAGAATATTGGACAGATGGATGAACTAGAAATTAGAGAGATCCCATTTTTATTAGAATTAGGTTTCACTGATAAAAAGCCAAAGTTAATCAATCACAAGAAGGAAGCAATCAGACTTTAACTACTTAGCCTCATGTCTGGGGCAAGTTCTAATAACTGATTTCATGTGAAGAGATTTTTCTAATGTAGTCATTTAAGTCATAAAATAGATATTTAATAAAAGTTTATTGGAGTGAGAGAAGTACCATCTTAAGTGCTAAAAGGAGTACAGAGATGACTGAAACTAGGTCTTTGCTATCATGGAGCTAATATTAGTTCAGGTGATAAAACAGGCACACAAGTCATCATATGAAGTAGATTATTTTAACAGCATAAAGGAGATATGCAGTGTTATAGGTTACAAATAAATTCCTTTGATAAAGGTATTTGGAACTGGAATATTAATATATGACTTAATACACAGAAATAATTTGTTTATAGGTCAGAAGTCAAGGTCAATTAGTTCTAGTCTCCATACTTATATATGCCTCCTTGTACCTATACTTCACTTACAGATTATACCCCAAAGCTGTAGCCATACACATTCAAACCAATTCAACAAATGTATTGAGCATTAATTATATTCAAAAAATTTCAAAGGCAAAAAATTAAATATGAAATAGATAACATATTTGGGAAGAGAAGAGCTGATAAAGATGGTATCAAGAAACCGGATTTGAATTTCTGAACCATAGATTAAAATATAGGAATTATGGGTCCTTTGCCAGAATAGAGTTCATCTAATGAGGTCTGATAAAATTATATTTATTTGGAGCGTTGCAAATGTAGTCAAGAGTGATATAAACTGAAATATGTTTTGAGTGACAATACATGTATAACCCAGTGGAATTGTTTGTAAACTCTGGGGGAGGGAAACAACATAAATCATGTAACTTTGGAAAACTTATGTGTAAATTTGTTATTAAAATAAAATAAAGATAAATTTAAAAAAAGAGATATGAACTAAAAAAGAGGAGGGAGAGTCTATTTATGTCTACCAAGTGATAACAGAGAACAGCAGCTAAGACAAGGTAAAAATATAAAGATGCGGATAATTTACAGGAGACAAAATCCAAGAAAGAACTTTGAAACAAAGGATTTTGACAGAGTGCAAGAAATGAACCAACAATGGCCCATGACCTCAGCCTATATACATCTGTATAATGTAAGGATAACAAGTAAAGTAAACTAGAGATCCTGATAAAAGTAGACAAAAGTGAACCTTAGTGGGAAGTGATGGAAGGATGTAGTAGGACAGAAATGACTAAGTTGGTCTGGCAGCTCAGGTTTGAGATTGGAACAAAATGAGACATTTCTTTTCCGTCATACAATAAAAGGAGGATTATATAGCCATAGTGGGAGAAGGACATCTTTGGTAGGAAAAGAATATTCATTGAGGAACTTGTCTTTAAGAGCACAACTCATATATTGGTATTGGTCATGCCGCCAGTCTGTGCTCTGAAGCTTGAAGAAAGAAACAGAACCCTCTTCTCCTGGCTATTTTTATTCTTAGGCAATCACTAAACTAATTCAGTGGCTTGAGCCTTAGTCTAATACAGCCAATTAAATCTAGAGGGCACTTTCAATACCTTTTAACTGTAACACACGCTCCGAAGCAACTATCCTAGCCCCCTTGAATGGATAAGTCACGTCTTCAGAACACGACTATTATATCTTCTCAGAAATGTGGACTTAGTCATGAGTGGTTGGGACATTTTTCTAATTATAAGAAACACTAGCCAGTATGGTTTCTTCCATAATTTTTAACTACCAGTCAGACTGACTTAATTAGCTTTAGAAAGTAATATTTATTATACTAGTGCAGTTGCATTTGGTACAGAGCAACCCCCGCAAAGGTCTGCTACATACTCCTGAGCAAGTCCAGGGGAAAGTGGGCTCAAACTTAGAGTATACGTGAAGCTCCTGGAAATCACTTTGCTGGAGTCTTCAAGGATATTCTGTTAGGCATAATCTACCTTTTTTTCCTGGACTCTTGGTAGAGCCTTGAATCTTCTTATTTAATTGATTCCAGTCTGTCCTTGGCTTCCAGGACAGACACAGCCATGAGTCATTTTGGGGATGCTGCAAGAATGCTAAGGAAAAAGTCCAAATCCTTCAGACCCTTTGAAACTCATGAGCCTTTTCTGGTCAAAGGTGGGATGAGAGTAAATAATGAGACACTCTCCTTCTTTACTCAAATGATTCCTATTCAGGGGCAATTTTTTTTCTCTATTACCAGATATTAGAAATTCATATAGGCTGGAAGACACTTGAACCTTTCATTCCAATTACCTATATGACTTTTACAAGCCTAACAGGGCATGGCTAAATGCCTTAGCCAATCTGAACAGGCTTCCTGTTTTACTTAGAGAAGTGTCTATGCCTTGTTCATACCTAGTGTGTAATTAAGATATTTTCTCATCTGATAAATGTATAAGGCCTTAGGATATTGATACATTTTAAATGGGTTGGGGATAATTGAACTTATTTACTCAATTTAATTCTGCTATTAAATAAGAAAAACTAGTCATATATGCATGGGGAAGAGCCTTGAGGTATTATTCCCACCAAAAAGGGAATATCAAATTCAAAAGGAGCGGAATAAGTAAAGTGATAAATGGATGATAATATTATATATCAAGAATATATATATTCTATAAAGCTGTGCATACCCTTTGATCCTGTAATGCCACTACCTGATCTGTATCACAAAGATATTAAGGAAAACTAGAAAATGACCTATATGTACAAAAATATTGATATCAACTCTTTTTTGTGGTGGCAAAGAATTGAAAATTGAGAGGAAGCTCATCAATTGGGGAATGGCTGAACAAGTCCTGGTATATAATTGTGATGAAATACTATAATGCTATAAAAAATGATAAAGGGGATGGTTTCAGAAAAACCTGGGAGGACTTATATGAACTAATGAAAAATGAAATGAAAACAGGAGATACATAGAAAGAGAAATATTGTAATGATAATGTGAATAACTTAGCTACTCTTATCAACATAATGATCCAAGACAATTCCAAAGGATTTTTTATAAAAATTTCTATCCACCTCCATGGAGAAAATTAATAAATTCTGAGTGCAGACTGAAGTATAATATTTTTTACTTTTTTTATCTTCTTTGCTTTTTTTGGCAAAATGACATATGGAAATATATTTTGAATTTTTCACATGTACAATTGATATCATATTTCTTATTTTATCAATGGATAAGGGAGGGGCTGGAAGAAGGGAAAGAATTTAGAATTCAAAAAAATTTTTAAATGTTAAAAATAAAAAAGAATATAGACTCTAATGAGAAAATCCAGGAAACAGAAGAGAGAAGCATGGAAGTAAGCATGGAGGTACCAACAGAAGACTCAAAAGCAGTATTAGTATGAGAAAATGCCACATATCACCTGAGAAGTCAGAAATAAACAAGGAGCCTGGCACAGAAACATAATATAGTGGTAATGGGGGATGTCAATTATGTAGACATCTGCTTGAGTGCTCTCTCTCTTTCTCTTTTTCTCTCTCTCTCTGTCTTTCCCTCTCTCTCTCTCTCTCTCTCTCTCTCTCTCTCTCTCTCTCTTTCTCTCTCTCTCTCTCTCTCTCTCAGTTAATACATTTTTGGTTCATCTTAATGAGAACTTGATCTGTCAAAATGTGTAGAAAATGCTAATGTAAAATGCTATTTCTGGACTTGATTCTGAAACAGGTGATGAGCTGATTGTTGAAGTAAAGATGATAGAATCCTTATGGGGAAATGACCACTTAATCTTTAGAATTCATAGTAGATAGACAAAAGAAAAAGCAGAGAGTCTGACATGCACTGTAGATTTTTAGAGAATGGATTTCAAAGAATTCTGAAAAAGGTTAAATAAGACCCTAGATTTTAAAATCAGCAAATAAGTCAACCTAAGGAAGAATAAAAAAGCTCTCAAGAATGAAATTCTGAAGACACAAACAACAAAAACTTTCAATAAGGAAGAAAAGAGGGGGTTCTGCAAAAAGATCAATGGAATGTTCTGGTAATTTATCAATCAACTCAAGAGTTAAAAGACATCTGTAGAATATGGAAGCAAGAGCAATTCATGATACAAGAATATAAAAGCTTAGCATGATTCTGTAAGGATGCTAACAAAAACTAAAGCCAACCAAATGGGTGTTTTGTTTTGCTGCTGGTTGTTTTAAGCTATTTGGGAGAAATAAAAGTCTTTTTAAAAAAGAAGAGAACCTCTAGTTTGGTGGAAAGGGAGAAGGAAAATATGTGGTGGGATATGACAATGATAACTAAAGACAAAAAAGTGCAAAATTATTCAACTCTTATTGTATATCTGGGGTTTTTTTCTGCCAAAGAAAATCATTCTAGTTCTACAAAAATCAAAGCAAATATAGTGAAAAAAGTTCTCATTGAGTCCAAGTTACTATCTAGGATGTACTATCCCTAAGGGCACTGAAAAAAATAAATGGCATTGTTAAGTCACTGTTGGTGATCTTTAAACTTGTTTTTGGAATAAAAGGAGATAGACAATTGGAAAAACAGTCAGTGCTCATGGTTGGGTAGTGCTAATATGATTTTTAAAATAATAATACCTATAAAGAGGGATGGTGTAGTAATCCCTGGAGTCACTGATTAATCAGCCTAATGAGATATTAGGGCATGAAACTCTTTGGGGACATCCAAGGAGCAATTGTTCATGGAATATGAGCATGCCCACTGGTGCATTACTGTTTGGGTTTCAGAGACTGGAGCTGCCTCCTACTGACTGATGGACTGAGAATGAACAGCCCATTACTTATCGTGAATAAAAGCAGATTAGTTGGTCTCTTGATCTTTTGGAGATTTTTCCTTGGTCTTTTGCTATTGTTATCTTCTTTTTTTAAACCCTACTTTCTGTCCTAATATAATTCTAAGACAGAAGGATAAGAGGAATTAAGCTTAAAATGTAGAAGGAAATAATGGAAAAATGTAGGATTGAAGAAACACGAGATCAATAAACCCCAAACAATTACAAAACATAAATTTAAAATGGTACTAAATAGTACTGGCTGAAAAATAGAAAAATGAGTTAATAAAGATAACCAGAAACCAGAAGCATTTGTATATGGTATTCTGGTGTTCCATAAGTCCCCAACATATAAACTTCTGGGAAAAGGACTCCCTACTTGACAAGAACTGCTAATAAATCTGAAAAGCACTTTGAAAAAAATTAATATCAAATGATTATAGATTTAGAGCAAGATAGTAACTTAGACAGAGCAGGTAGGTGGTACAGTAGACAGAGTTCCAAGCCTAGAGTCAGAGGGGATGAGTTCAAATGCAGCCTCAGGCACTACTGTGTGACCAGGAGCAAGTCATTTAACTTTGTTTGCCTCAATTCCCTTATTTGTAAGACAGGTTGGAGAAGGAAATGACAAACTACTTTACTAGTTTTTCCAAGAAGACCCCATATGGGGTCATAAAGAGTAAGACACAACTGAACAATAAGAAGGGGTCTTAGAAGTCATCAAGTCCAACTTCATTTTTCAGATGAGAAAACTTAGATTTAGAAAGATTAAGTGACTTGTCTAGGGTCACACGGTTAATAAGTATCTGAGGTAGAATTTGAACTAAGATCATCCTAACTCCCAAATCTTAAATTTTATTTACAAGCATCTTACATCATATTCCACAATAAGCACCAAGAGGATACATGTCCTAAACATAAAATGTCATATCATAAAACAATATTAGAAGATGATGGAAGGGAGTACCTTTTACAATACTAGTTAGAGAAAGAATTAATGTAATTTTAAAAGTTTTATTGATACCCTTTTATTTTTACATTACAAGAATTTCCAGATATTAATGCTGCTTGCCCACCTTCATCCTCAGCTGGACCAAACATTTTTTAATAACAAAAATAAGCAGTTAAATAAAACTAATCTAAATAGTGACCATAATCTATTTAGTCTTTTGCCTTTTTAGTTTCCTGTCTCTCTCTTGTGAGAGAGATATCTTTCAAATACCTGTTCTCCACATTGTCTATTCTCAAAAGATTTATCCCTCTTCTATGACCATTATCAGTTTTGCTTTTGGCACTGATCTTCTCGTTACATTGTTTTAATGATTCTAGACATTTTCTTGCAGCTTTGCTTATTTCACTGCATCAGTTCATACAACTATGTTTCTCTGAATTTTTATGCATATAATTTTTATAGTACATGAATAGCCTATTACATTAACATATCATAGTTTGTTGAGGCATATCCCTCAATTCTACTTTATTTTCAGTCTTTTGCTACAATAAAAATAATTTCTATAAATATTTTGGAAGTTTGTCTTGTACCTCCTGGGAATATATGCCCAGTCATAAGACTACTGGGTCAAAGGATATGAGCATTTTATTCGATTTTATAGTATAATTTCAAAATGTTTTTCAGAATGGTTGGACCAAATCACAACTCATCACAGAGAATTAGTATTTCTATCTTCCTGTTTATACTCCATCATTGACTATTCCCATGTGCTTTCATCTTTGTAAATCTGATAACTGAGAATTGAAAACTGATTTTTATTATTAATGATTAGAAGCAAATATTCAGAGAGTCATTGTTAACAAATTTTAATATTGTTCTTGCCCTTTGTACACGTATTCACTTAGGGATGACTCATGGTTTTGTATGTATAGTTGTGTCAATTTCCTAGGTGACTTAGATATAAAACTTATCAGATACTTGATGCTAAGCTTTTTTATATTCAAAAAAGTTTCTCTTTTTATTCTAGATGCATTCCTAAGTTTCTTTTAAATTTTATATAATAAAAATCATGTATTCTATCTTTATGATCATCTCTATTTTTTGGCTGAGAAAAAGAGAATTATTTTTGAAGCTTTATTATATCTTTCTTTTAGAAGGTACACATGCCCATTGTCAAGTGGGAAGTTAAAGGAACAAAAAGACATTTCCTTATAATTGTTAGTGAATAAGAATGAATTAATTGGTTGGTTTGAGATCATTCCTAAGATCCACCTAGAGGATGGGCTTCATTGATGGAATGCCCCAAGATGAATTATTGAATTTGCCTTATTTTAGGAATCAATTTATGAGAGGAGCCAGCTTATCTCTAGACCATAAAAGTAATAATTATTGAAGACTCGTGCTCCTTTACTGAGATTTTCCTGACTTTCTTTCGGAGAGATCCTGAAACTGTAGCAGATAAGAATATTGTGTGGGAGGGATGATGTAGATATTGGGCACAGTGGCAACCTCTCTCTTAAAGCAGAAAAGCAGGAAATGGAATATTATACATGAAGAATATTATGTAGGCCAGTTTGGTATAATGTTGAGTGCTTAAGAGGCAGTAATATTAAAACAGTCTGGAGAATATAAGTTGGAACTGATTCAAGATCTATTAATAACTGCTTTGTGGCTGAAGGAAGCACATGGCAAGGCAGACATGCTTGCTCATAGAAATTCCTGGGCAGAATTATTCATGACTCATTGTAACAGGAGGGTGGAATTCCTAGGCAATATGATACTAGAATTTGGGCTTCTAGTCAGAAAAAGGAGATTCCTTGTGTAGCATCAATATCCTGGAGTTGCCTTTTGAGAAATACCATTAGTTAAAGAGTGTATCTCCCAGAGAGATGAACATATGGTTCCCAGAGCTGGGAGTAGCAGCAGCAAAGGATTAAAAGCCATGCAATGGAGGAAGGAAGAATATTCTTGTGGGGTTAAAAGGAATGGGAGAAACTGTCTAGTTGTCCCAAATGCATTTCCTTCATGTGACTGGGTGAAGAATCCAAAATTCAGGGTAGCACTAAGAGTTGAGCAGGGACTTGGAGAGAAGAAAAGGATTCACTGGAATTTGAGATGTTGCCTTAATGTAAATATTAAATTAGTTCCCTTCTAAAGTGAGTCCCAGTAAATTTATTCAATAAATATTCATTAAGTGCACTACATGCCAGTTATTGTGGCAGACCCTGAAGATAAAACTAAAATCTCTGCCCTCAAAGAGCTTATATTCTTCTAGGGATAAGGAATGCATATCCAGATAAGCCAGTATAAATGTGACCATAGATTAAAAGGGGCACTTGAATGGGAGTATCTTATTTGCAGAGATTGATTACTCAGTCTTGACCAATAAGAAGAATTTTATGGAAATCTTTTGAGCCAAGGATTATTTAATATCTTAAGATATAACTAAAGACGAATGGGAGTCACTAACAATTTAGGGAAACAAGAAAGACTTGTTATAGGAGATGGTATCTAAATTGAGCCTTAAAACGAGCTAGGGAAGGGGCAGCTAGGTGGCTCAGGAAATAGAGAACCAGACCTAGAGATGGTTTCAAATCTGACTTCAGAAACCTCCTAGCTGCTTAGCCCTTACCAATCTTTTGACTTGGAATCAATACTTAGTCTTGATTCTTAGATGGAAAGTAAGGGGTTTTCTTTTTTAGTTTTAGTTTTTTGTTTTTTAATGAGCTAGGGATCTCTAGAAATGAAGATGAGGTGGGGAAGGGTACTAAGTAAAGGGATAAGCTATATAATGACAAAGAGGCAGGAAATTGAATATCATGTATGGGGAACATTAAATAGTCCAGTTTGGCTGATTTATGTTATTGAGGATGAGTAATATTAACATAACCTGGAAAGGTGAGTTGGATGCTCAATGTGAAGAGATCTAAATTCCAAACAGAAGCTTTGAATCCTACCTCGATTAAGGGAACCACTGAAGCTTCTTGAATCAGAGCAGTGGCATTGTAAAATGTTCTTTAGGAACTTCAGTTTGGCAGATATATGAAAAAGGTTGGAGAAGGAAGAATCTCGAGGTGAGAGAGTCAATTAGGACTATTGTAATAACTCTGGCAGAAGGTTACTAGGGTTGTGGTTATATAAGTAGCATAAGAAAATGAATGTAAGAGATAAACCGAAGAACAAGAGCTTTCTGAGTATTATCTATATATCAAACAAGGATATCTCTTTTATAAGTGATATTCAATGAAAGATCACATCTTAGCCTTTCACAATTTTAACTGAATGATGTAAAATATGTAAGACTTTTCTTATTATAAAAACAATTTCATTAAGTAGAACAAGATGACACCTTATAGGTTCATTTATAAGAAGGTACCTCCCATCAATGTATCAAAAGCACTTAAGATTTATTTGAAGATATAAGAGAACAAATTTTGTTCAATGACCCTGTAATAATCAGCATCAGACCAAGTCCCAAAATGGGGAGAGCTATGCTCACCAAAAGCATTTGCCACCATAAGAGAGGAGATCTAGACTCTGAGTTGAAGACATTTTTCCTGTGTGATATAGGGGCTTCCAGATACTCTTGTTTGTGGATAACATTACACTGACTTGAGAGAGCACCAGAATATTGGATAGCTTCCTAAAAAGAGATCTATATTCACTCAAAGGAGTTTGTACTGTTTATTCACACAGAGAAGATCAAATAGATGAAAAACGTCTATTATCTACATTTTAAAATGCACTTGGATGGATGAAGACCCTATAGAGATTATCTATTTATCTATCTATATATCTGGGACAGACAGAATATGTGGATAAATTGGATCTAGAGTTAAATAGGAGAGTGGTTTAGATTGCTTTTTGGTAACTGAAAAGATTCTTTACTGAATCTAAGCTTTCCATAAAAGCAAAAATGCATTTTAATAAAAGGATTCTATTTGGGTGGTTATATTTTAGCAACCCATGAAATATAACTACTTCTGAAAAACTAAAAATTGATATAATGTCAAGGACCTAAACAGATGGTGCTTTTGAATAGGTCATAACACATAACTAATAAGGAAATCTGAAGAGCAGTCATAAAAGACATTATCAAAGAACTAATAGGAACATCAGAAAAGTTGGTTACATGGCAAGAATGAAAGATGGACATTGGGATGCTCCACCAATACCCTCACAGTATCAGAAGTTGTTGAGGAAGTCCTACAGTATTTTGGGTGGCTCTGTTGTGATGAGCTTAGAGCAGAACATGGAAAAAAGTCACATAGGATGGGTAAACATTTTTTTTTGTCCTGGGACTCCATTCTAGGAGCATAGGGCCACAACCAGTAGGCAATGGGTCACACAGTTGCTCAGGGTCACCCAGCTGGGAAGTGTCTGAGCCCGGGTTTTGAACCTAGGACCTTTCGTCTCTAGGCCTGGCTCTCAATCCACTGAGCTGCCCCTACTTTTAGGTTGCAGTTTCTTTAGCAGATGTAGTTTTTACAGGGAGGGGTTGCTAGCCCCACGCCCAACCCTCCTCCTTTTTCATCCGGGCTAGGGACCGTCCTTGGCCCAGGAGTGGTAAGGGTGGGCAGTAGGGGTCAAGTGACTTGCCCAAGGTCACACAGCTGGAAGTGTCTGAGGCCGGACTTGAACCTAGGACCTCCAGTCTCTAGGCCTGGCTCTCAATCCACTGAGCCACTCAACTGCCCCTTGGGTAAACATGGATAGGATGAAATCTGCATCATTATTAAAGGGAACTTCAAAATTGATTAGATCATCAATACGTTAAAAAATTTGGGTAACAATGGGGTCAAAATATTTAAGGGAATGAAACTGGAGAAGGAGTGACTGCCTGTGAAAATAGAAAGGAGCAGAATAAGGTTGGAAAATTGGTTTATAAGGGGAGAAGATAACAAGAGATGGGAAGTTGCCTTTAGAGAGAGGAATTCAGGAATTCTGAAACATTGAGATGAACCATTTATGGGTGATAATGAAATTTTAAGTGATTTTCTGTGTGATTGTCTTGGAATGATATTGAAGATGAAAAGCAAACAGGTGGAGAGATTGGGAAACAGGTATTTATGGAGATATAAATATGATTATTGAAGCACTCAAATATAAGGACAGGGGTTAGTGGGAATAGGAAAACTATTAGTCAAATATTGAACATTTCAATAAAGGAAGAAGAATGATTTTGTGGTTCATAGATCATTACCAACAGGAAAGGAATAGAATGATATATTTGAATGGTATGAACCTCAAGGAAAGTTTATTGAATGATAGTGGCAGAGAGAGCATTTTGAAATGGCAGTAAAGAGCAAGAAGTGTGCCTATTCTTTTCCCTGGTCCAGCAAATCATGGGAAATTCATGAGTGGAAGTACATTTAGTGCAAGTGAGGTTAGCTAGGGATGTACTGTCTTCTGGGTGGGGTAGGTAGGGTGGAGGAGCCAGTAGTAGCTTTAGTGAAGGCATGAAATGGGTATAGTCATGCTTTCCCAATTGATTTTCTATATTAGATCTCATGTTCACAGGTACACATCTGACTTAGAACATTAGGAAATATAAAATCTTCATATTCCTATTATTCTTAATTTTTTTAAGTTACTAATCTAGTGGAATAAAATGCAGCCTTAAAGTGCTTCTTACAATAAATAATCATTATATATATTTAAAATCATCAGATTTTTTTAAAGATATATATTCAGTGAGCAAAAAAAGATCAAGGAAGACATATAAAAGGGAGATATATGTTCAATTAAACCAAGATTTGAATTTGAACCCTCTGACTCCAGAGTTAGTGCTTTTCTTATTATGGTGCACTGCATCTATCCTACATCATAAGAAATCACACAACTAGCAATACTGGTTTAGAAGCCATCCAAATAAAGTATTTATTAATGGTACATCTTAACAAGTCAAAGTGCTTGACTAAATGACAAGGAATAAGAAGGAAAAGAAGAGTTATTCTAGCTATTCTTTTTTTTTTAAACCCTTATCTTCCATCTTAGAGTCAATACTGTGTATTGTCTCCAAGGTAGAAGAGTGGTAAGGGCTAGCTAATGGGGGTGAAGTGACTTGCCCAAGGTCACACAGCTGGGAAATGTCTGAGGTCAGATTTGAACCTAGGACCTCCCATCTCTAGGCCTGGCTCTCAATCCACTAAACTACCCAGCTGCCCCCTATTCTAGCTATTCTTATCACTTTTACTGTTATAAAATACTTCTTGACTAGAAAAAGCTTGCTTTCCAGGAAGCTGATGTGATATAATAAATCAAGTACTTTAAAAAAATAATTTGGTAACTGAGTCATACTCGTTGAAGGACCTGAGTATGTTTAGTCTAGAGAAAAGATTCAAGGTGGAAATAACTGACTTCAGGTATCTGAAGGATTCTCATATAGAGGAAGGATTAGACTTGTTCTATGTGGCCCCAGGTAGCAGAACAAGGAGAAAATTTTGGAAGTTGAAAAGAAGCAAATTTAAGTTTTTTATGAAAAAAAATTCCAAATAAGAGCTGACCAAAAGTGGAGTGGCCTGCCTAAAGAGATGGTAGGTTCCCATACCTTGGAGTTCTTTGAGCTGGGGGTAGCTGATCATTTGTTGGTTATGTTAAAATGATGCATTATTTATATATCTATAGATATAGATATAGATATAGATATAGATATAGATATAGATATAGTGCTTGCCAGCTCTGGGAGTGGGGAGGGAAGGAGAGAAGGAGACAATTTGTATCACATAACTTTGGAAAACTTATATGAAAATTTATTACATGTAATTGGTATAAAAATTAAATTTAAAAAATTTAAATGGTGTGTGTTTGACTAGATGGCTGCTGAGGCTGGAATTTGAGGTCAAACCCCTATTTTGTGATTCTGTGATATCATAAGTCCATGACTATAATTAGTTCAGTACCAAACATAAAAAGAATATTATCATTGGTTGGAGGAAGTAGTTCTCTCATTTTTTTTGTATTCATTTTAGCCCATATCTTCTTTATAGTAATTATTTTAGCACTAAAATATTATACATAAGTATTTTTCAATAATTTTATTTTGACCCAATTATTCTTCCCCTTCTTAAGATTATAACCAATTTGATATAGGTTATATATGTGCAATCATGCAAAATATGTATTTTTATGTAGATGTTAAGCCTGAATTAGTACCAGAATACTGGAACATAAACCTAAATAACATACTAAAGATTATGGGAGCATTTAAGTGTATCTTCATAAGTGCATCCCTTGTAAACTCAACTTCATAAATAAACAATTACTATAATGCTTTTGCTTTTTAACTCAAAGCACATCCTATTTCAGATAGAATGATTTATAATTAATTGTTTTATTTTTTCATATACAGTAATCATGTCTGCATCCTTTTGCACTAAATCATCTTTGGAATCTTAAGACACAGCAGATTATCTAAAATCTGGGCATTCACACTAATGAACCAGCAGTGGCTACTATAGTTAATGCATATTAGAATTAAGAACTACATCTAAAAAGCTTCTGAAAAAATGATATTTAATGTAGAAATAAATTATGGCCTGACTAATAAAAAAGCATTTTAAAACTCATGTTACAATGAGGGAGTAATCAATTGGGAGGGTAATCAATGATCACGTAAAAATTAAGGCCAGGTCTACATAGGCAAAATTAAGAGAATCTCAATAGTTAAACTAGAGAAATTCTAGGCTGCAGAATGGTACCAGGGCCATAATGAGGATAATTAGTCTTATATGCACTCATATCCCAAGCCCAGAGTAGGTTCTACAAACCATGGCCATACTAAAATAAGGCTGGATACTTGATCCTGATGCAAAAATGGAGAAGAGTGTATCCACTCTGCTGCAGTTATTTAAAAGTAAGTCTTATGTCTGTCCAGGCACAGTAAATTATATGTTCAAGAAATGTAACAAAATGTTCTTATAATATGTCACTGGCAGTGTTTATGAGGTTTTTCCACTTTGAGTTTGAGTCTTTCATATTTAGCTGTCCAAACATGCCTATTATTTCAACACTCTTTTAGTTTTATCATAAAAATGTTTTCTCTATTGGCTCTGTTCCACATGAATCTTTATCAATGAAGCACCAGTTTAAATCCTATTTGTAAAAGTTATTGATTAGGAATAAAAGACTTTTGAATAGCATAATTTAGTATAGAGATTATAATGGAAAAGACTTTGGAGAGTATTTGGGGACATTAAGATTTTCAGTTGCAGAGAGTTAGAAAGTTGGAGAAAAAGAGGAAAACCAAATACCCACCCCTGAATCTGATTTTCTCAGAGAAAATTAATAGATACTCTCCTTCATGGACAGTGCTTTTCAAGTGTTTAATAAATGACTGTAGGACACTTTCTTATTTTTGTTAGAAAGGAAATGAGTTGAGGTCTAGAATGTTGCAAACACCTATCAGAGAGTCTTCTATCAGTCTTGCTTATAGTTTTTCTTTGATATAGGGAAATAATTAATTGGGAATATATCCAGAAATTACAGTGATATAAAAACAAAAGGCATCAACAAATTTTTTCCATTTTAGAATATTTTATTATTTTAATTTTTCATTTTTAAAAATTTAACTCCTCCCTCCCCTCCCCATACCATAAAAGATATAATTTGGGAAAATATATAGATTATGTCTTTCATGTTTCCATTTCTCAGTTCATTTTCTAGAGGGAAACATTCACAAATTATTCTTCAAATATTAAAACTATTTTTAAAGATGTAATTTGGTTGAATGGATGTATTTACCAGATGTATTAGTAAATTAATATCCACATAATCATATATTTTGAGTTGTATGGGTCCTTCAAGGCTATTGATTCCAGCTCATTCATGTTAGAAACAAGGAAACTGGGGACTAAAGCGGGTAAGTAATTTATCCAACATTACACAGATAGTAATCAAGTTGGGATTTGAACATACATCCTCCGCATCCAAGTCAATCACACTTGGTTGTCTTTATAATTTCATTATTGTTTACTATGCAAAACTTATCATAGCACATGGTATATAAATCAATATGGTTGCTTCTCAGTATATTCTTCTCAAGAATGCATTTTATATGCTATTTCACTCTTGTTATTTGCTTTACATATAAGTTCCAACTCCTGATGGAGTCCCATAATATCCATTTCTTCATCAGACCAGCAAAACTTAGGCTAATCTTTAATTTAGTTAACACAATGTTGTTAGCTAGGGCTCATCTTCCTAAGGTCCCTACTATCAGCACATCACAGCTAACCCTGTAGCCATGAGGAAATCTCTGGCATTTCTCTATTTTGCCAGTTTGTGATACTGGAAAGAAGAGTATCTATTCTCAAAGTGTAGGCTAACATCTATGATAGTGGCAGTATAGTTATTATTGTTCACAATTACTAACTCTAGTCTTGGAGCCTCTCTTAGGTCTCGAACTGCTAATTACCTGTATCTAGCACTTCGATAATTTAGCTAGTCGATTTGAAATAGCATCATGCCATCTAATAGCCTCATTCTGTTGAGGACCACAATGGCAGAGGTCATATGGACATATTTAATTTGATTTCCTATACCTATTGCAGAGCTTATCTCCGAACCTGGATCCATTTAAAGGAATATGGTACAACCTGGATCTTTGAATGAATCAGTCCATAAATTAGGTAAAGAATCCCTCCCACATTAAAAAAAAATTGAGGCTGCACTCATCAATGTAACAGAATATATTTTATCTTGGTCAAGTTTGTAGACTAAGTGCTATTTAAAATAATATCTCAAAGAATGCTATCCACATCCAAAGAAAGAACTGCGGGATTAGAAACATAGAAGAAAAACATTTGCTTGATCACATGGTTCAATGAGTATATGATTGGGGATGTTGACTTTAAATGATTGCAAATATTAATAATATGGATCTAAGTTTTGAACAATGATACATGTAAAACTCAGTGGAATTGCTCATTGGCTACAGGATGGGGAAGGAGAAAGGGAGAGAAAGAACATGAATCATGGAACCATGGAAAATTATTCTAAAATAAATAAATAAATAAAAGTTTTAAGTGAAACTAAAATAAAATAAAATAATATCTCAGAACCTCAGAAACTCAAAAAAATTTCTCTCCACTTACCTAAGGATCAGGAAATTCCCATTCAACCACATGGACCATTACTCTCCATTCAACTGAACTTTTAACTGATAGTTGTTAGGGGGCTACCTGCATCCCAGACCAAATGTTAAATGCTACTGCAGCATCATTTCCAAGTTCTCCTTCCATAGAGTCACTTAAAGAGATGGCAATGTGTTTTGGTTCAGGGTCACATTTGTTTACTAAATAAACAACAAATTAACAAATAATAAACCAATTTCTCAAATATATAGGGAACTGAATCAAAAGTATAAGAATATAAGTAACTCTCCAATTGATAAATGGTCAAATTGGAAATTTTCAGAAGAAATCAAGGCTATCTATAATTACATGAAAAAATGCTCTAAATCACTCTTGATTAGAGAAGTACAAATCAAAGCACTCTGAAATGCCACCTCATACCAATCAGATTGGCTAATAAGACCATAAAGGAAAATGAAAAATGTCAGAGGGGTTGTGTGAAAATTGGGACACTAATGCAATATTGGTGGATTTGTGAACTGCTCCAACCATTCTGGAGAGCAATTTGGAATTTTGCTCAAAGGGCTTTAAAACTGCATAGCCTTTGCTCTAGTATTACAACTACTAGGTCTGTATTCCAAAGAGATCCAAAAAAGGGTAAATGATCCATTTGTACAAAAATGTTTGTATCAGCTCTTTTTGTGGTTGCAAAGAATTGGAAATTGAGATGTCCTTCAATTGGGGACTGGATGAACAAATCACGGTATATGATTGTATGGAATACTGTTGTGCTTTAAGAAATGATGGATGGTTTTGGGAAAACCTAGAAAGACATGAATCAATGCAAAGGAAGGTAAGCAGAACCAGAACATTGTACACAGTAACAGCAATACTGTATGATGAACAATTGTGAACAACTTAGCTATTCTTGGCAATACATCTATCCAAGTCAATCCCCAAGGACTCATGATGAAAGATGCCATCCATCTCTAGAGAAAGAACTGACACGAGTCTGAATACAGACCAAAACATATTATATTTCACTTCTTTCTTAAAAAATTTTTAAGTTCTTCCACAAAATAACTAATTGGAAAATGTTTTACATTACTGCACATGCAAAATCTATATCAGATTGCTTGCCATCTCAGGGTGGAGGCAAAGGAGAGAAGGAAGGGGAGATTCTGGCTCAAAATAAAAAAATTTTGATAAAGTATCAGAAGAGCAACTCAATAATGTCATGATCAAAGCAACTCTAAAGGTAATATTAATAAAAACTACCAGGAAGAAATCAGAAAAAAATCTCAAAGAAAATCCAGGTCTGATCTCTTTTAAATTCTAGTCCCATATCTCCAACTGCCTATGTGATATCTCATCTGGATATTAACATGTCCAACACAATACTCATTTTCTCCCCCTACTCTCATCCTTCCTCCAAGTGTCCCCTATTTTTGATGATAATATCACTAACCTCTCATTAATACAGGTTCAATCACCTTCAAGTAATCTTTGATTCTTACTTCTTCATCCACTACTCCCATAGTGAGTCAATGGCCAAGTCCTATTTGTGCTATCATTACATCTCTTGCAATTAATTCTCTTTCTTCATTCTCATGGGCACCACTCTAATTCGTATTCTTGACTAGATTATTGTTGTAACCACTAAACTGATCTCCCTACCACTTATTTTTTTGAATTTACCCTCTACATTAACATCAAAATAATGTTCTGAAGGAATATATAATTATGTCATTCTTCTACTTGAACATTTCAGTAACTATTAATTAGTTGCATGATCAAATATAAACTCCTTAAGTTGGTGTTTAAGTCATTCCACAATCTAAATCTAATCTACCTTTCCTGTCTCATTACACAATTATTCCCTTTAAAAAGGCTAATAGATTTAGGGTAGGAAGACATTTTACAGTTCATTTATTCAAAAGTTCTCATTTTATAATTGAGGAAAGTAGGTCTCGGGAGGTTAAATGTCTTTTCCAAGTCTCACGGATAATAAGATACTAAGCATCAGAAATTGAGATTTGAACAAAGTTCCTCAAAGTTCAAATTCTTTATTCTTTCCATTAGACCATGTACACACTCTTTCAGACAAACTGGCCTACTTGGTTGTTCCCTAAACTCCACGTGCCATATCTTCTATGTCCCTGCACTTGCACAGCTTGTCTGTTCCCTATGCCTTGAATGACTTCCATTTTATCCTTTCAGGAGCCTTATCTTTCTTCAAGCATTAGTTACCACCTTCTCTTTAAAATCTTCCCTTCTCAAACATTTCTGAACTTTTTGACTTTGTTGCACTAATTAACTCTCTACCTTCCATTTTATTTACCTATGTACATGTATATCCCAGTTTATAAGCTCTTCAAAGAAAGGGCAAGTTGTTGAATATTTTGCTTTGTTTTGCCTTTATATCTCTAGCAGCCAACACAAAACTTTCACATGGAAGTTGCTTAAAAAATATATTGGTTGAGTTGACTTGAACCAAAATTGAGTAGAAGCAGTGGAAAGATTGGCTTTGAAGTGTAAAGACATTAAGATTGGCTAGCACTGGTGTAACCTTGGGAAAATCACAATTTTTGGGGGCCTTAATATAATGTTCTGTAAAATAAGAGAATGATACTAAGATCTTTTGGTTCTTTCCAGAGCTAGATTTTAAAGTATTGCACAGTATACATTAGTAGTATAATAGTTACCTCCTAATTTTTTAATATAAAACAGTATATGAGTAGTGTGCCTCCCTAATTCTATAATGCATTTATATTAAATTCATAAAGGACATTTTGCATTGAGCAGGGATTAAAAGTGGGTAATTTCCCTAAAAGAACCAATCTTAATATAGTTATTTTTATTCTTACTGAAATGGATGGAAAATGAGAGAACATGTTGTACATATTATATATATATATGTATATATACTTTTGTTTTATATAATACATATATATTACTATCCTGGTTTTAAAAAATTTAATCTTGAAAAATAGGGGTAAAGTATTAGTAATAAATTACGTTTTTATAGCTCTTTAGAGTAATCTTATAGGATAGTTAGTGCAAGATTAACCCATATTGTTACAGATGAAGAAAGGAGCTCAGGGAGGGCCTATAATTTACCCAAAGTAACACACACCTATTAGATAACAGCTCTGATATTCACTCAAAACAGCTCCATCACACCAGGGTGCTTCTCAGAAACTGATTCTCAGGTGGGCATTCGGACTGTGGCATCCGGCCAGGATGCGTTTGTATGTGTGTATCTTCCTGAGGGTGGGAGTGGGGTAGGGAGAGAGAGAGAGATATAGATGCCGAGAGAGAAAAACAGAAACACGGTCAGAGACACAAATCAACAGAGACCGAGAGACAGAAACACAAGACAGCCGGTACTCCACCAGCAAGCTCCCTAACCCCGCCCGTCTCCACCCAGCTAACTCTCGCAGCCCAAAGGAATGAATGGGGAGACTTCAATCTCGCGCGCCCCTTCCAGGCAGCCAATCAAGAGGCTGGGCCGGGCGGTGGGCAGGTGTGCGCGTGCCGCTGCCTGACGCAGGGCTCGAGCTGTTAGTGTCTGGTGCTGCCGCCGCGTCTCACAACCTCCTCCTGACTGACTCCCTGGCCCTCCTCCCCCTCCACTCCCTGCCAGCCTGTCCGCCTGCCCGCCCCTCTCCAGGCGGCGGCGGCAGCAGCATCGGCGGCGGCTGCAGCGGATCCTGAGCTCCGCAGCCTCGAGCCGCTTTCTCTTCTCCCTTCCCTGCCTCACGATGTACTATTGACCCTACTGGCCTCAGTCCTTAGCCCGCACCAATTCTTCTACCCTTTGACATCCCCACCCCTTGACTTCCCCTAGTCCTATTTCAATCGCCCCTCTTCATTCTTCTCAGGAAGGTATTAAAATACGGGCTCCTTCCTCCCACCCCAGTCCTCCCGAATTACACGCACACACAGATACGCACAGATACACAAACACGCACGCAAACACTGACACACAGAGTTAGCAGCGCGACCATGAGGCCCGGGAGGTAAGCAGTACCATTTACCCGCCCTCCTCCTTTTCCTCTTCTTCCTCCTGCTCCTCCTCTTCTTCCTCTTCTGCCCCCTCCTCCACTACCCCCCTCCGCCCCAGTCGCTATGTCTGTGACTGTGTTCGTGTGTGTGTGCGCGCGCGTGGGGGGGTGTGGTGTGTGTGCACGCGCGGACATTCGCAGGCTGTAGAGTTTGGCACGTGAGTCGCGTCGAGGTGGGCAGCTCGAAAAGGAGAATGGAAGACCAAAAAGGGAGGGATGAGCGGAAGGAAGGGCGAGGGGTGTGTGGGGGACGGGGATCGCCATTAAAAAAAAAAAAAAGTGACAAATTTGCCCAAGCATTGAAATGATTCTTTTCCCCTCTCCTGATTTATTGCCCTTGGGTTGCCATTAAATATGCTGCGTGGGTCGATGTACTTCCGGGTTCACACCTTTTTTTTTTTCCCTTCTTTACTTGCACCTCTGGGCTTTGGGCTGCTGCTGGAAGAACAGATGTTGTATGAGCGCAGCTGTAAAGTTACCGCTTCAGTCCAGTCCCTTTCGCAGCCTAAGGTGCAACATCTTTAGAAGGGTGTGGGGCTGCTTAATTTCTTTTGGAAAGAAAGGGGCGGGGGCCAGGGTCCGGGAGGTGGGGTGAGGGAAATGATGGGGAAAAGAGGAAGGAAAAGAGAAGGGAAAAGAGAAGTATTTCGGGAGGATGAGGCCGACATTTGAAACTTCATTTGAGGTTTGGAAGCATCGAGATGATGGCACCAGTGAGAACCAAAGAGATTTCATTAACTTACTAACTCCCAGGTCAAAGTAAAGCCTCTACTTGGAGGGATTTGCAGTGACATTACAGCGATTGGACACCAGGGGGAGTCCAGCCCATCTCTTTATTCTCCTTACAAATAGATCTGCTTTGTATCAATAAGCGGCTGGGAAAAATTTATGCGCAACGTATAGGAGATGTAAATGCAAGAATTAAAATAAAGGACTTGAGAGACAGGGAGGAAGATGAAACTGGATTTTGAATTGGTTTCGAAAGGAAAAAGCTAAAGAAGAAATGGCATGCTTGCAAGATGTTACTGATTTGAACGCATTGAATACGGATGCTCTCTGAGGATTTGTGCTTCTCAAACTGTTTTTTTTAATTGAACGTCGGTAATTATTCAGTATTTTTAGGAAGCATTTTATATTATGCTTATTTCTTTTTCTCATAAGCCGATTTCTTAAATGTAAGTAATAGTAAGTCCGCCATTTTGAATTGTTTCATGTAACACAGAATGAAATCTTAGGTCACTCCCTGTGTTTCCTTGAATTTCCCCTCAGTTCTTTCTGTGTTTTTTTCCTGATACATATAGGTTCTGTAAGAATACCGGAGATTATTACATTCCTTTGTAGACATAAATCTGCTGTGTAGATGTTTGTATCAACAACTGTATTGTTAATGGAATGCAATATAAGGGAAAATAAATTGCATTAAAAATCAATGTAATTTTTGTTTTCTACTCATGAACATTGTGAAAGTGTCCATAACAGAAAAACTGGCAATTTTATTTTGTGAATTAGTGTAATGAGTAATTTTTAAATTATACTGTTACAGAGGAAGGTGACAATTGAAATGGATTTTTATTGTGGTCATGAAAATGCTCCATATTTCATTCCTAGTGTTGATAATTGGTGTGTTTAAATAAATAGACAATAGGATAACAACAAACCATTTAGACATCTATTACTACTTGAAAAATTTAAGTCCAAAGGTAGACTTATAAAATATCAGAATTTTATTCAATTTTAGAAAATCTTTCAAAGGTTTTCCCCAAGATTGAGATTCTATCAAATGCTTGCCTTAGATATCAGCTCCAGATTAGCTGGTAAATTATTTAATAGGAAGATCAGGGCAAATATTTTTTAAATTAAAATGATCAGTCTTCAAAATTAAACAAATTAACAATTAAACACTTCTTATATTTTGGAGCAGAGCTTGTCTCCTTTAATTCTTTATCACAGCATGTGTGAAATAAGGTAATCCATTGTATGTAAAGGGCTTTAGGAATTAAACTGGCACATGGCCTCTTTTTGACACTTAAGGGGGGGGATGGGACAATATTTTAAATAAATAAAATGGTTTATTTTGAAATTTCAATTCTTTTAGAAATATTATCATCATTGTTTCATAATAAATTGTCATCAGAATTTAAGGAAACAGGACAGTTGCAGTTATCACTTACATGTTACCTTACCCTACAGATTGTCATTATATAGGACTTTCAATTAGTTAGATATTTAAATAACTTACTTTTTGTTAATAATTGTAAGATTGAAATTGTATTTTTCCTCACTTTATGTTGTGATGAATACATGAAAACATGATAAAAATTGAAAATGAAAATTTTGTACTAGTTGCTAGAAAAATTATACAGTTAACCATGCTTTTGTAAGTGAAGCAGTGTGTAATGAGTTTTAAAATGCTAATATTCTAATGTATCCCTCTTAAAATTGTTGGTTTTTATTTATGTGAGAATATAAATATTCAGAATGTAAAATGTTCAAATTCCACAAAGAACTCTGGTAAATACATTGATTGTAAATTTTTTTTCTATACTGTGCACAAAGATAACATTAAACAGTGGTTATCTGTTGGAGAATAAGATATTTCATACTACTGATAATTTTAAGTTTTCTGCTGTATGCAAAATGTTGCTATGGTAGTTTCCAATTCAAGATTAAGAAACATAAATTTTAGGACATACATGTAAAATATGCTTCAGATGTGGAAAATATCTTCCTAAAACTGATTAAGTTGTTATACACATGTATCAGATTGTGTTATGTGTTAGAAAATACTTAACAAGAAATTATCTTTTTTTCTAGGCTCATGTATTAATTGAATAAAAATATATAGGATTAAATGATGAGCTGTAATTAGGTTTTAAACTGCTTATTCCCAAGGTAAGGTAAAGATAGAGGATTTTCGTTTGTTTGTTTTGTGAGGTTTTTCTGGAGTAGACTTTAATTTTCTTTTATAGTCCTTTGATCCAGAAATATGATGTGTCATTTTGAGGGAGAGGAAGGGAGGAAGAAGAAGTTGAATGGAGGAGAAGACAGAAAGGTTTACTGTTCAAAGGCTAAGTATCTATGTAAAAATGGATTATTATTTTTATAGAGAAGATATTTTCTTTAGTAGTAAAGATTTTTTATAATTTTTTAAATTTAAATTTTATAAAATAAATCACTGGCTCACCTAGGACACCAATGGTGATTATTTACATTTAAGTGTTTTAAATTGATGTGCATCTCCAGACAGTTGTACTTTATACAAATTACCATTATTTAGAAAATTCATTCACATACATGTATAGTGGTATTGTGGAGGAGCTCCTTCTATGACATAATGACATTATATGATATCGCTGACCGGAGTGCTGAATCAAGACAGACAGCCATATTGATCACTACTAAATCCAACTGCAAACAGTCTAAAGTTCTATGGAGGTTCAGATGGTATAATAACTGTAGTAAGATACACACACACATACATATTCACACATTTATCTTGCATACCCCACATGTGTATGTATGTGTGTATATATCTATATTTCTTTTATCTCTGTTGAACCATGCATCATTGTAGTGACTATGCTGGACAAATTTGATCACACTGAAAGTATGTCAATTTACTATATCATTTTGATATTGAGAGGGGTCAATAAAATCAATGGGATCAATTTTGGGGTTTTCTCTTGTTCTGAAACCTGCCATTTGAAGATGTAATGACCCTATATGAAAATTTCACATTCTTAGTTATGAGACTGTGAGTTTGAGGATGAGTTTTCGTTTTTGCCATTTAATTTCCCCTGCTGGATAAGATTTCGAAAATATATCAAAGCTACCTCAAAGACATCATCTCCAAAATTAATATAAATTAGGAAATCATCTGTGAAGCAGCACATTTCATTCAGTATATAACAATAAATGAAATTGTTGAAGAAGAAAGTAAATATAATTTTAATAACAGGTTTTCTCTGCCTTAACATTTACAAGTCAGGAGATTCCATTATGTTTATTTACCAAGAAATAAAATTTAACAATGTAGATATGTTGTTCACTTTTTGGACTCATGCTAACATAGAAAGATTACTTGAAAAGCAAATTATGATGAATTAAATCTTTCAATACAAAGGTAGTAAATTTTTAAACACAATTTTATTGACATCCTACTTCTAAAAATAGAAGGAGTTGATATGCAGGATCATCAAATTAAAGGTCAAAGGTGATAAACCAGGACAAAGGTCATGCAGCTCATTTTCAAGCAATCAGTTTCTAGTTGTTTTTTTCTTAGCTGAACAAAAGCTTAATTATACAGAAAAGAGGTCTGTAGTGTTAAATGATCAATTATAATTGCAGAAAATATTTTATAACATATACTAGAGAATATTTATAACAGTGTTTAAAGTTCTCAAGTCTTATTTCTAAGATGATAAAGTCTAAATAATTCCTTAATTTCAAAAAGTAAAATTTGAAATTAAGGTATCATTATTTAAATCTCCATGTATATTATATATAATTTATGAATGACATTTTAAGTGATAGAATACCTTAGCTTTCATGTACTTTTTTAATCAACATTTATTTTTTAATTTATTCTTTCACATTGTTTTATTTAGGCCTTACTAAAATATTTAAAAGAAAGTATTATGTATAGTTATTATTTATAGATTTAAAAAACAAAGTACACAGGACCATTTTGAACACATTATGTCAGTTAGTTACAACCATGCCATTTATTAATTTGATAAATAATTATTGCTGTATACATTGTCAGTGATATCAAGATAAGAAAATGAAAACAACTTTTTTATATATAAAATGTCTATGGAAAATACTTGAGTACATTAAAAGTGGTTCTCATTTACTTGTTCATTTCATGTTAATAAAAAGTGGTTCTCATTTACTTTGTTCATTTCATGTGTTAATAAACATCAAAATGACATTGTTGAAGAACAAAATTATGTGCAAAACAAAATATTTTTGTTAACTTGACAATTCAGTGAAATTATTTCTAGTTTTACTTTGCAACTTTTTTGTTATTTATTTTACAAATAGGCTACTTAATTTAAAATTTGATCTTCAAATGTACTAGCTATTTTTAAAAGGGATTTTTGCGTTTATTTTGCCCATATTTATCTTAGAAATCTAACACTCTTCTTTCTTTGTCTCATTTTACCTCTACTCCCAGTGATCAGAACAATTACTCAGTTGGAAGCTTTATCATATAAAACTATTGTTTCTTGTAATGAAAAATACAAAACATTTGCATGAGCAAAACCAACTGTGTAAGCCCATTTGTATTTTAACATATACATTTAAGTTAAAGAAAATTATGACTTATCAAATTAACAGTTATGCCTTGGGCAATATCTTTAAATGTGCCTGTTGACTTATATTCAGTTTCTTGGAGAGTAAGTATTTTTATTTTCTAGCAAACTCTTATTAATAACCACAATTTAAAAGCAAGACCTGTTTTCAGAGGTATTCATATCTTATGTCAGATTAACTGAAATCAAATTTGTAGAGCTGTCAAGAAAATTAAATTTTATGTGGTAATTTAGCAATGCTACAAATATCATTATTATTTGCAATTAAATGCTTTACATGATATAGATGGAAAGCAAATACTTCTGAAAGATAAAAATGAATGTAACCCTGGAATGAGTTTTCAGAAATTTTCAGCATTTCAAAGAGCCAATAATTTTTATACCCTTCCTATTTCTTTTTTCAAAGTAAAGTAATTAACTAAATCTATAGGGAAAATATGTTAAAAAACAAAGAATAATCAAGACAGTCTGCTGTGTTAACATTTTAAGTTGCTCCATATTTCTTTCACACATCACATTCCTAACAACAAACAAGGTCAACCTTTTGTGTAAGTTACCATTCTGCGTCTATGATGGCTATCAATTGATATTTTCAGTTGTATCTAAATGCAGTTCAGTTTTCACTCTTCATCAAAAGAACAATGAATACATGGATTATAATTTTACAAGACAAATTTTAAAAAGTCAGACTTGAAAATGACAGCTATTGTATAATGAATAATTTGCATTATGGCAATTGAAACTTATTATAACATGTCCTTGCATATATATTAAATAATTTAAAATACCTTTACATTTCTAACTAAATATATGAACCATTTTTGTAGGAAGAGCAACAGTTCCCCTTAAGTGCAAATATTAATTATTTCTTGTATTTTCCAAAGTATGCTTATAAACCATGCTTAATTATTTTAAATTTAAATGAACATTTTAATGAATGGTGTGTTTTTGGATTTTTCTTTTTGTATACTTTTGTTATGCCATTTCATATGTAAAAGGTTGAATTCTCTTAAAATTTTGGCCAATAAAAATAATGTTTTTAATTCTATTATTTGATATGGTGACAGCTAATAATTGGTCACTGAAACAAGCTCTTTGGCACATGTATTTACATTATTTTGGAAAATATTATTGTTAGTTAAAACCTTTCCCTCCCAAAGGTTGTTTAAAATTATTTTAGAAATTCTGGTTCTTGTCATTTGTCATGAAATAATTTGTTTCTTGGGTATTCTCTTTTCCTTGTAGAAACTAAATGCTTTTTGTTGTTTGCAGAACTGGTTTCTACTTAGTATATTTTTACTGGTGTTCTTGGAAACAAAATTTAGCATTAGACATTAACATTTGATAATAAAATTTAATAATACTAAATACTGCCACTGAACTAAACCATATAAAATAATGCTCATGAACATGTAAAGTATCAAATGTTAGCCAATTATACTGCATATTTTCAACATTTTGATATGTATACTTCAGTTCTAAAAGTAATGAATCAATGTAAATACATATCATGGAAAATTAAAAATATCTACCATAATGAAAAAATATTGTTACATAATATAATTTAAAGAATTAATGTAAATCATAGGAATTTGTGCAGACCATGGGTAGTTCTGTGTATTTTAAAAATACATCATGTAGCAGTAAACCATATCTATATTTGCATAAGCAATTGGAAAGTTATTGGTTATTTACATTTTTAATATCTTGGTTAAGATCTCAAATCATAACATTTTCTATATAAAATCAGATATTTATTTAAAAATAAAACATGCACAAATATTTAAACCATGATCTATCTTTTAAGTAATAAGGTAAAAATAGTGAATAAATTATTATTAAGTGTATTCAGTGCATTTTGGGATTTCAAAAACTTTTAATTTTTAATTTTGTGGTGAGTGTTAATCTTGAAAGCCTGACTTGTAGTTTTCTACTTAATATGTCTTGCTGAAAGAACATTGAAGTTCAATAATATTTTTATTACATTTAATGTCTATGTTTAAAAATGGGTTTGTTTTCTTCACAATTAAACAAAAGCTATATAGAGAAGAAAACAAACCCAATCTACTTATGTTCATAAAGGGCACATTAAAAAGTTTTCTAAGTTATAAGCATAACACAGAAATCATAGTGAGATTCCCTTGTTAATAATTCCAGGGTTAAATTAATTTCACCATGGAAAGGGACTATATTAAAATACAATACTATATTTTAAAAGAGAAAAGTATAGTTTACTATAGACTGGCCTATCTTTTGCTGTTAAAAGACCAAGGATAACTGAGAAGGATTTAATCTATAGTGGTCTGAGGCTCAGAAACCTTTTATTCACATTTTTGCTTCAAACCTTTATGGAGAGGAATTGTCACCCTTGATAGAAAGAGTCCTGGGTCAACATTTAGTAGACCTCTCTGCACTTGGAAAAACCTCTATTTTCCTTGGGTAAGAGAATTAGATAAGACACCCAAAGATGCTACAAAAATGGTTTCTTTCTTTGAGGAGTTGAAATAGTAGAAATAATGTTTTAAAATCAAGCAAAGAGAGGAAAAAAAACATATGCCTGGAGAAGATGAGCTTGTGCACGTTCAAACAAATTAATTTTCTGTGTCTTAAATGACTATACAACCTGAGTAAAAATTATTGTGCAATAACCATCCTGAGTGCTTTTTGCCATTTACTGTTCCTTATTGCTGAATGGCTTTTAGGAAGTGGGAGTGAAGGGAGGGAGCACATTTTATTGGACTGTGATGTCTTCTACATTGGACTCAATGGAAAATGTACTCTGAATTACACTAGTTCTATTACATTAATCAACTTAAACTTAAAACCCAGTTTTAGAATAATAATTTTGCTTTTTCAAATATTGTATAGTATACAGTTAATATCTTTGGATAATATATTACCTTCACCAAATAGGTAGTTTCTCTTTTAAAATATCTAAAAGGAGTTGTGACATCCAGATTGGGTGGTATGTAACAAAACTTGGATTTTCAATAGATTTCTTTTAAAATATGTATGAAAGGAAATAAAAGTCAAATATGGCTGCTATCATTTGACACATTGTAACCAGGAGCCAGACCCTTATCTTCTAAGTGCCTTAGGTTTCTACATCTGTTAAAAACAAAGACAAAACCTGTACTTCCAACCTCACCTTTAATATTGAGGTTTAAATTAGGAAATCTACTTAAAGCATTTTGCAAATCCTACAACACTATATAAAATGCCAGCTCTTCTGTATTGAGCTATATGCATGTTAAACTTGTGAGTTATTGAATTATTGTTTGAAATTAAATATAAATAAATACTTATTAGTTAATAAGTAAGGAGAAAACACTTTATTTTTTAGGTAATCTGTTTCTTTTGACCACATCATTAATTGTATAGTGCTAATAAAATAAAAACCAAATTAAAGAACCTTGTTTACACAATGCCTTTTAACTGGAAAAGGCAAGGCAAGGTGCTGCATTCTCAGTTTGATTGTTATAACAATTGGTTATCTAATTGTGGATTTGATGAGCTAGGTAAGTCTTAAACAGTTAAAAAGTTTACAGGTCACTTCACAGAGTCAAAGCTTTGCCATTTTATGGCCTTATAATGAGCCGTTAAGTTGGAGAAGAGGCAATTAAATAGGGTGCACTGGTAGAATGAATAAAGTTCTGACTTGAACTCTCTAATTCCAGGTTCCTCAGAAGATGATGAGGTCATTCCAGAAGGTTTCTTCAAGCCCAGGTTAGTTTTTTTTTTGTTTGTTTTTTAGTGTTTATCTTAGCTGAATTTTTTTCATGAACTTAGCATGATTTTTTTTCAGCTGAGTAGCAATTACAGCTGTTAATATTTCTCCTTCCTCTAAAGGATTTCTCTTATGATATTCTCTTATAGTGGGAAGGAGTAGTAGGTTGGATGCCACAGTATATGATTTAAATATAGTATCTCATAATTTTATTTTCTATGTGACCTTCATCAAGGCTTTTAACTTCGTGGAACTATTTCTTCATCAGCAAAATGAAGGGGTTTGAAGAGTGATCTTTGAGGTCCTGTCTGGCTTGGAATCTATAATCATATTATCTCTAAGATCCTGTCCAGTTCTGAAATCTGTGATACCCACTTGTACTCAAGGTTCTCAATATTTATAGGAATTCTCATCTCTTTCCTTCCTAAAAACTTAAGGGCTGCAACTAAGGGGATGCTGGTTAATATTTAACAACCAGCTCTCTGGGGGTGTGGTGGGGGGAATGTACACTTAGCATGCATTTAAATTTAATCTGCATTACTAATATTTTCTCCATGACTTTTTCAAGTCTAGACATCAGCAAAACAGTAAGTCATACCCTGATATGTAGTATTTGTAGATTTCCAAAGAGTAAATGCTCACACTGAAATTTAACAATCTGTTTGGCCCTCCTAGTCTTTGAGCCTACTGAAATCCAAATATTTTTGGAAATGGGTACAATTGCCAAACATTACGCCTATAGAGACTTCAAGATAAATATTCAAAATGTTAGTAGATTTAAGAAAGCACTTTTCCTATCGCTTTTCAAATCACATTTATGTAGAACTTTAAAGATGAAAAAAGCACTTTCCTTAGGCAAGATGGTGCCAGTATTATTATCAATCTTGCCCTACATATGAGAAAATTAAAGTTCAAAGGAATTAAGTCACTTCTCTGTATAATTCAAATATTCAAAGGCAGAGGCAGATGTTGAACCCAAGCTTTTCTGTGGTGAGATTCTTTCTATTATACCAGGTTGCCCTTCTGTGTAATTAAACTAGAAATGGTAATTAGCAAGTAATTTGGCCCAACTTAAAAATATATATATTAACACATATATTAAGGTAAATGTTTCTAGACTTATTAGAGAAAGTTTTTGTTAAGCATCAACTGTATACCATGCAGTATGCTAGAGTTTAGGGGTGCTAAGACCAAAGAGAAGCAGTCTCTCCTCTCAGGGAGCTTACATTCTGAGGGATTAGGCAACTTATATTCAGACAAGCAAATACAAAACAGGTACAAAGGAAATACAAAACTTTAAATGCAGAGAGTACTAATAAATGGGGCAGGACCTCCTATACTAGGTACACTTGTCATTTAAGGGAACTAGGAATTCTAAGGGGCAGAGTTGAGGCAAGAGACCATTTTATTTTTAAGAATCTGTGCTCTTAAAAAATGTAATTGGGAAATATTTAGCAAAATAAATAAAAATGTGGTAGAATGTAACTAATAATAAAAGGAAGCTGTACTCTTCATTATGATTAAACTGGTGTAAATTATTGTAAAGCTTGATTTTTGTACATATTTTATTATATTGAGAAGCAGCATGTGGTAATGCAAAAAGCACTTGACTAAGGTCAGAAGTCTAGGTTTAAATGCTGACTTGAGATCATATTACTATCTATTTATGGAATGAGCAAATCACTTCAACCTTTTAAAACCTCGGTTGCCTCATCTATAAAATGGGGATAAAGATCCTACTTTACATTTTGTTAGGAATGTACTTAGCAAACTTTAAAGTGCCACAGAAATGGTAATTATTGTGTTCTAGAAATAACAAATTATATGTAATGCTTATTCATACAAGAGAAATTTCAGTTTATGATGATATGCTTGATGAATTTGTTTGATAAACTCAGTTCCACTTCTGCAAGCCATAAATGTAGTGTTGTTGGCCAGCAGTGAGTGAAAGCATCAAATACAAGTGCAATTAAAGGGAATTTATCTCTTGTGATAGTTCCTTTGATTGGTTTATCAAATTAATTAGCTAAAAATGAATGACTGAATACAGAGAGATGTAATGATTCTTGGTGTTCAGGAGTCTAATGTTTTAGAGTTGAATATTTGGTACAAATGTTTCTTTTCCTACTTAAAGGATGGTAGAGAGTTTTGTTTTTTTTTTGAGATCTTTTGGTTTATATCCTCTAATGTGGTAGCATGAAAAATCATCACGGAAAAAGGAAATTCCAAAGAGTACCTATAGGATTTTAATTAATAAAGTGTTTTTGCTTTATTATTTGCTTTCCTGAGAACTCTGAGGGGGAGAAGTCATGGACTTTTATTTTCTGTTGTTGTATTTTATATTTATATATTTAAATGATATATTTAAGATATATGATGTAAATGTAATATTGACTCATGATGAAGAAAGTATATTCTAATATTTCTAAAGAACCTCTTAAACTCCTCATCAATTTAGAACATATTGCTAATAAATTTATAGTCCAAATTGTTAATTTGTTGGTAGGCTACATACATATATTTATATACACATATATATGCTGTATTTCCAGATATATTAAAATAATAATAAAATTTTAGAGCTGACAGGGAACTTTAAAAATCACTTAGTTCAACACCTTCATTTTAGAGATGATGATACTGAGGGCCAGAAAAATTCATTGATTTAACCAAAGTGATGCAGTAAATAGGATTAAAACCTAGGTCATCACTCACTTTTTAAGTCTCTTTTAACTAAATCAGGCTTTTTCCATGTTTCTTAAGGTCTTTATTATCTGAAGCATTGGTTTTCTCTTCTTTCCTGTTTTCTTTCCTTACCATTTCAACTTGTTTTCAGCATGTGTGAATTTTGAAATAATCACCATAAGCCATTAGATAATGTTATTAACATTCCAGACTTTCTTTCAGCTAATTATTTTATATGGGATAGTTAAGTTTAAAAAATGTCTTATGGTTTTTCTCCCTCATTTTAACTTTATTTGATAACACATACATTAGTTTCATATGGTTATTTTCTACATTATTTTTTAAAAAGGAAATTAATGCATCGTAGCATATAAAGAATAATGCCTCCAATCTATATCCAAAGTGAGAATTATTGACAATTCCATTTTCCCAGCATAAATATGAAAAAATTCACTTTAAATGCTTCCAAATAATTTTGGTTGTTCCATATATGTGGAAGTAAAGAAAATCTAGTATATATTTTAGAACTTTTTTATGCATTTACCCCCATTTGAAGATAATTCATCATTGAACTTTTATACTCAATTAACACCTTCAATTAGATATTGAAACATTTTAAAATTTAATTGATCATAAATCAGAAAATTTTGAGTGAAAGTAATCACAAGACATTTCTCAATTTGGTTCTTAGAGAAATCAATCGATTAAATTACATTTGCCATTTCCATTTTTTAGGGATTAAATTATCCTTTTTTTGCTTAATTTTTTCATTTTAAAAAATTTAATGGAACTATTTTATACCAAGTGTTTATATATAAAAAGATCTTACTTCCATTTGTTCTTGAGAAACAGAGAATAGTTCAAATGGAATGAATTTTTCCAGACTCAAACTATTATATATGAAGCAAAGGTTTTAAGGAAATTGTTTGATTCAGTTTTTCTTAAAATATGTAAAATTCTTAGTTTAGGCAAATAGTTACAGGTAAATTTAGTTACTTTGCCTCCAGAAGGGGATATTAAAGAGGCAAGAAAACGAAATTTTGCTTAATAAACAGTTCTCTCAACTGATGCCCTTAGAATACTCCTCTCCGTTGATTACTCTTGTTTACTTGGCTTCATGATTACAAGGTTTTCTAGAAAGATGATTGCTTAGAAATCCCACAAAATGCTCATTGGAACAAGAGAGACTGAGAGGGGGAAATGTCTGGGGGAGGAACGCTTTGGCTGTGGCGTCATTTAGGCGGGAAAAGATCACGCCGCAGGAAGAAGTGCTCTCTTTAACGAGAACATCTCCACTTCCTCTCTCCTCTCAACCTCTTTTCCTCCCGACATTTTTTTCTCCCATTAATCCTCAAACGCTTAAAGTGGTATTTTGACTTCAAAATGATGGTAGTAGAGATTCATACCGTATCAGTTATCATTGTTTAGTCATTCCCATTCTTGGGATTGCTGCTGAATTTTTTCCCTATTAATGTAACATCTTCTCCCTGGCCTTACCTTACTTTAGTGCCTTGAAATCCCAGGATTTCAAGAATAAAAGGATCCAGTTTTAGGTGATGAACACCTCCAGATACAGCAAAAACAGTAAATTCTGTTTAGTGATAGTGGGTGGGGGCAGGGCAGGAGGGAGAGAAGGACTCTTTTGTTTGGTGTTGGTTTTTTTAGAAGTACATCTGGGCAGGGGCAAGAGGCCAAATGTGAAAGTCGTTTAATTAGTGAGAAATGATCACTAGTGATTCTTGGGAAGGAAGCTTTGGAGTATTGTTGAACTGCTCAACATCAAGAGAAGCAATGTTGAGCTGCTGAAGAAAGGAAAAGGTGAACCACGAGAGAAAGGGGAGAGGAAGTAGTCGGGGCTAGAGGTGCTTGGAAGAGTGCAGGTCAACCTGCCAGTCTTGGCGGTGGGTTTCTTTGACCCTCTGGGGGGATCATCTCAGTCGGTGGGAATGAGAAAGATTCGAGGGCAGTTGGAGCTAGGATCTTGTATTGGCTGCAAACACCGGGATTTTTTGGAGGGAGGATAAAACCGGTGGAGTTATTAGCAGGAGAGCAGCAGCCCCTCCCTCTAGTTTTAAGAAGAACCGGAGCTTTGTTTCTGCCTATAATAGAAGTCACAGTGCACCAAAGAAGAGTTGAAAGTAATGATTGAGCAGTGATAGGTACCTCGTTCGGCGCCTAGCACAGTATTATTGCAGAACGCCACACAACATAACAAAAGAAACAAACAAACGAAAAAACAACAGCCAGGCTACTTAGAGAAAATGTTCCGCCGCGAGTTTTAAATGGAGAAACCAAATAATCGGGAATAACCAAACTCATAGCCCACTTTCTGTTTATTACATTTTAATTTTTAAAAAGCACGTTGGCGATTTCTAGGTAGCTACTTGATCTTTATTTCAAAGGATTTTGCAAGAACTGCGATAAATCAAACTAACCAAGAATTTGACTCTCCTAGATATAAAACATGCGTTTTGAGTCAAAATCGAGTTCTTTCAGGTATTAAAATTAGTCGGAAATGAAAAAAAAATTAAATCCAGAAGACTGCAGGAAGGTGACAAATTGGAAAGTATTCAAGTCGAGCTGTTTGGCGTTCTTAAGTCAAAGAAGCCTCCCATGAGCGTCAAGAGATTGAGTTCAATTTATAAAATAATTTCTCTCTGAAGATTTCTTTGGGGGGTGGGGCAAGATAATAAATCGATTTAAATAACTGCCCGCAAAACAAGTAGTACTGGGATACTTTATTTCCCAAGCCCAGTTTCTTTTGTGTCGGAGTGTTTTAAAAGGTATGTATGCGTATTTGCCCTCAATTCTTTGTGAATGAATTTTAGGAGGTTTCTGAGAGTTCCTAGTTGAAAAGAGCTCTACCTTCTACACAACTTGAAAGGCCGATGTCCCTCTCAGGAAATGAATGAGTCGATAACATCTGACACCAGTGACCAGTCCAGTGAACCCTACCTTAATTCCACTAATACTGGAGGCCCCCAAATCGGGGCAAGTCCGTGTATCTTGTAACTATAGCATTAAACGTGCTTCAGCTGTCTTCAGTGATTGTAGTCTTTTCTTGGCTAATTTTAATCTTGTCTCCCTCCCCCCCCCCCCACTTTGCAAATTGAGTTACAAAACAAAGGAATTAGACATTGGAGTACTAGGAAATGATTTGAGTTTTGCCTAGAAATACTCTGCCTACCTTAGTTTTTTTTTTTTAAATACCAGTAAAATGAGAGACCTAAGATAAATGTATGCTTAACAAAACACCATTTTTATACATTTTAGGATAGCGCTTTTTTAGAAAGATTTTATTTTGTCACTTTTTAACACATTGAATTGCTTTGTCAGAAATATTTTGTGAATTTTCCTGTTGACTTTTTTCAAAGAGCTATTTCTTGAGGCTTTGAGAATCTGTTAACTTTTATTAATCAAAATTTAGCTTTCGAATAATCAAAATGTTTTCATGTGAAATAGTATGTAATGTACAAATTATGTTATGTATAAGCCAGGTGATCCAGAAACCAAGTTACACCACTTAATGTAATATGTTGACTTTCATTTTTTAAAATAGTGTAGTTTGAGAATGCAAAGAAAAGTAAAGATTTAAATCTTGTTTCAATTGCTAGATTGCTTGTATTTTTATGCAATTAGTTCCTTTTCACCTTCATATCAGCTGACTCATTGTTATCCCTCCCAAATTAAAAAAAGTAGAAAACTTTGTACACAAAGAGTAAACCAAGGAAATGAACCTTTCTAAATTGGTCGGACTGTTTGACGCCACTCCCCTTTACTGCACCCCCCCCCCCCGCCCCAAACAACTGAAAATTACTTAAAGTTTAGTACAAGTTATTTTTATTTCAGATCTGTACATTGCCACACATTTTTGTCTTCCAAATAGGAAGTATATTTCCTATGTATAGGAAGAGGGAGTATAATGGGAATCTAATATATGTTTTTTCAGTGGTCCTTATATTGACTAACTAAACTTTAGCTTGTGCTAAACCAAGCTTTAAGAGTTAGGAGTGTGTTAGGTTGGGGAGGGTGGGTTAAGAGGTGGAAAGAGTGGCCTGGGTATGGTGGGGGAGGGGAGGGCTCCGGAACTTATTGAAGGGAAGTAGTATCGCTAGTTTTTGTGTAAACTGCTTATCTAAGAAAATGGGGGTGGGAGTGGGGGAGGTGGAGGATGGACTTGTGGTTTTGATATTAATAAACGAGAAACATTTTTAAGTGAAACAAATATTAAGCTAACTGTTTAATGTCAAAGTCTTTATCCTAATATTTCCTAAATGCAATACTATTGACGCCAGACTCATGTAATCAAACCATTTCGATAGCTGAGGCAATATAAAAGGTCCAGCGTTTAAGAGGGAATTACCTTGAGAGGGAGGCCACTAAATCCGTTAGAAATTGTTCATCTATTTGACTCCACCAGTAATGGTGCAGCTTTAAAATGTTGGTGCCCTGGTCAATATTAGACCTAATTACCTCCTTTCTCCTGCTCCTCCTATCTCTACTTTCTTCTTTTTCCTGCCCATTCTACCTCCCATTCTCCTTTCTTCATAGTCTTCCCCTCCTCCCCTTTCCCCCTTTCCACTCCCCTTCGTTCCCTTTCCCCTCCCCCTTTCTTCTCCCCTCCCTTCTTCTCTCTTCCCCTCCTCCTTTCCCTCCTCCTCTCTGTTCCTGGGGAACAATCGCCTCTGATTGAGGTTCACTCTTATTCTAGGCTCGAAAACTAGGCTCTTATTTAGGAAGTCATTAATCACATCTCCTCCCCCGGAAAGAGATGGCGGAGAAACCTGTGAAGTACAATTTCTCACTCATCCCCTCCAAAAATGTTACGAAATGCCAAACCCCTACACATTTTCACAGGATTAGGGTGATATCAGATTTCTGGTGGACTTTTAATTTGAATTTGAAATTATTCAGGGGGATCAAAGAAAGGGGAGTCGTGCAATTTCCCTTACTGTTAAAAGTGGTTATATCATCTAATGTTCCGAGTTATCGCGGAGACATAATTTGGTTTGATTAGTTAGAATCTGAACAATTGTATTTTTCCTCTAAACTGACTTAAAGCCATGAAATAATTTATCCTAGTCAAACTTACACCTTTTAAGTATTCTGGTTAGTAGATAGAAAAATTTAATATCAGTTCCATTGTGTAACTTCCTTACATTCAATTAACGTGTTGCTGCTTTTTTTTTTTTAAGAAATGTTTAGAAAGCCCAGACTCTATGGCACACGTGTACAAATATATGACTGTGCTATTTGCCTAAATAGATGAATCACAATGAACCTGAATTGTGTTTGAATGAGATGCAAAATTTCAGCCCCCTGATTTACCGTAAAGAAGTGTTCCAAATAATCTGTAAGATAACATGTTTGAGTTCTTGTTCATTCATAAATTATTTTGATGTCAGCATAGATGAAATGGCGATTGGTTATCTCTTCCTCTTGCCAACCCCTTAAGGATCCGATGTGAAATTAGTAGCAAGAAAGCATGTAATTGACAAAGTCACGTGTGCTCAGGGGGCCAGAAACTGAGGGAGAGAGAAGGGGGGAAAAAATCAAAAGAGGGAAAGCACATTAGACCATGCGAGCTAAATTTGTGATCGCTCAAAATCAAGATGTTAGACTGATGCAGAAGATCACTTCGTTCCAAAGGGAAAGTTTTCATCTCTCGAGTTTGGAGCAGAGGGCCCGTGGGGCAACATGGCCGAAGGTTAATTTTCTTTTCTATTGTTTTACTATGATTTTTTCTCTTCCTTTCTCTTCCCCTCCCCCACTCCCACTCTTGCCTGCCCGTCCCCCCCCTCTTTTGCTCTACCACTAATGCATTTACTTCACCCCCCCTTCGGATCTCTCAAGGGGGGGCTTTCTGCAAACCTATTGTTATAGATCTCCAAAAATGTTTTGTACCGCCCACACTGATTCACAACTTGAAAAGCTTTCTGGGGGCTATTGTTTGAATTGTTCGGGTGTGATTAAGCGCAGTTTCAGTTGGTGCACCCGAGAAAACATTTATACACCTGCTCTCTTCCCCCAATTCCTTCCTACCTTTAATCGAACGTTATTTCTTAGGAGATGCACGTTGCAAAATAATCCTCGTTCCAGTACTATTGCATGTGCAATAACTAGTTATGCAATCTTCCTGGTTTCTCCTTCTTCCTCTCAAAGAGAATAGTTTCGCTGATAAATTCTCTTTGGAAATGGGATCATTGTTAAACAAACTATATTCTTGTATACTGTAGTGTAATGATGTGGTTGAAAGATGGAGCTAAATGAAAAAATACACATGTATAGAAACGTGGGCGCTGATCTGAGCTGTAGGACTTTGCAGGTCCCTCCTTTTCAATGACTGCTTACTGCAAATGTGACTCAAGATTTTTATAAAGTTTTTCCTTCCCACCTCCATAAGTGCTCTTCTGATATTGTAATGTATAGGCATGTGGTATCATATTAGTAATTCAGTGTGTTTTGTCGTCTTCCATCAAAGGGGGGGCAAGTAAAGGTGGTGGAGACGAACCCGGGAAGCTGCAGGAGCAGGAAGAAGAAGAATCCCAGGTTTTGCACGGAACAGGCCACTGCAAATGGTTCAACGTGCGAATGGGATTTGGATTCATCTCCATGATAAACCGAGAGGGAAGCCCCTTGGATGTTCCGGTCGATGTGTTTGTACACCAAGTAAGATGACCTTTTTTCCCCCCCTTTCCGTTTTCCCCTTTTGGATTAAACGCGTAATTGTCAGGTTCTGTTCTATTCCTGTACGGTTAATGAACTGTATATTTTCGCCGACAAAAGTAGAAAAGTAGATTTTATGGTCTTTGGGTCAACTACTTGAGATTTGCAAAGGAATACGGAATCTTTGAAATTTCTTGGTTCTGGGTTATTTAGCATTTTTAGCCTGTAGCTAGATTAATAATGACTTCCCATTATATAAACAAATAACACTATATATTCCCTTCTGAGGTTATAAGGAAACAGTGTTGGGTTTCTCCAGTGTCTCTTTTACACACCTCCTTTCTCTAGCAAAAAGGTCCTTTCCCCCTTCCCAGAAAAGTTAGGCATATGTTGAGTCTATATCAGCTAATGGATCTTACATATTATTTGATTTTATAATAAGATTTAAAAGTACACTTCTTACTAAGCAGTAATTTTGAGAAAGTGTTATGTAGGGGGAAGGAGTTTGCTAATGTAGCATTTGGTTATCTGCAGGGTGTAGGAAATAATAGAACCTAGGATACTGTCCCTTTAAGGGAGGGAACTCAAAAAAGCATGTGGCCAGAGGCGGTTCAAGCTTGTACGTTTAAAATGTGCCAGGCTATGTCTTAAAAGTCAGTGTCTAGCTGTACGAATAAGATGTCTCATCTTTTTAAATAATCTCAAGTCAGAACCAAAAGGTCCTAATTTTGTGTCAGATATAATGGTTGCCCCCTTCATTCTACCATAATATTGGAACTACAGCTTTGGAACAATAATATCTACAAAATTACAAGCTTTACTAAAAACCATTAAAAAACATAATTCCTTGAAATATATAGAAGGTAGATCTTACAGACAAGGGAAGGGAGGGGACCAGAACTTGGATCCTTTCTGTTTTGCCATAGAAGCAAAAATAATTGAAAGTATTTTTATTAATAATATGTGTTGCTATGATTACTCAAACCTTCAAACTAGTTAAAGAGTGTATATTCCAAAAATACTTTTTTGTTTTTCTGTTTAAATTTTATTTATATATGTGTGTATGTGTATTTATTGTTTTGCATATTTATAGTAACATTCCGTTTTTCTTAAAAAAAAACATGCACACATTTGAAATTAAACAGAGAAGCAATGGAAACCATAAGAGATGATTCACTTTTGGTTTGCAGTCTTATGGTCCTTTTAGCTTTTTGATTGTACTCTAGCATTTTTGTCTTTCAAAAGACCTGGGCATCATTATTGTCTGTTTACATGTGGAAGGATAAGCATAAATTGTGAAAGGAAACAGGATTTATGTACATAAATATATTATGAGTTCATATACAAGCTTCTTGCTTTTATGCTTCCTGTCCAATATGTGCAAATGAAGCCATCCTTTCTGGTTTGTGCGTGTATTTTTTAATCCAAGAATGAGTTACTAAAATCATTGACATCAGTCTTTTTCTACTCCCACCCCCTTTTAACCTTATTTAGGTTGTTAAATTGTTCTTTACGATCTCATAAATTTGCTTTATAGATAAATGAAAAAAATCTCTTTTGTTAATCATACCTTTTGTGTAATTTTGCTTTCTGTTTTCCCCCTGTAATGTGTGTGTATATCTCTTATCTATCTATACATATATGTACATATATACACATTTTAAAATGCTTACATTTTAATGTCGGGATTCTTAAATATTATAGCCTCCAATTTTTAAGTGATCTAAAGATTACCATTTGAAATAATTGATAACTATGCTATATTTAGAATTTTCAAACTATTGAAAAGACTTCCTACCAAGTAATAACACTTCACCAGTATCTCTACTTTAATAATCTTTTAACACCAAATTTGTTTTCGTAAATATTTTATCTCATGAACTTTTGAAATGTTATTTTGTCTATAATTCTTGAAATTATATGCATATATTATTTAAAGTATTTCTATACAAGGCCTATTATAGCTGTATAGGCTTAAGAAATTTCATAGCCAGCATGAAATTGAAGAGGATATAAAGTAATTTGTTTTTAAATTTTAATCTGGTTAATGCTTTAGGATTTTTCTAATAATGTTACCAGTTCAATTTTTGGAGTGTTTTCTCTGTCTTTATTTAACTGGTACTTACCATAGCCTTACCTTCTCTTCTTGAATCCACTACTTTGTTTAAAACATTTCCAGGCCTGTATTGGGAGAGAAGTATTCTATTTTTATAGGTTGTGTATAAATCATCTGACTGATCTGTTTTGAAAGAGCCAAAAGCCCTATTGACTTTGACAGGGTCACTATGAAAAACAGCAAGCCTTTAAATGTGATCATGTACAAAGACTATTTGAATATTTACATAAAGGCATTTTGTAATGTTAGAATGCATTGACATAATTTATAATTTTTCTGTACAATTTTCACCAAGCATTTGAAATATATTTTCCAAATACTATGGCATTTCTAAGAGTTGCCATTCTTTCTGGAGGCATATTGTTTAGACCAAAAAAAAAAAACCAAGTTATACGTGGAAATTATGACAAAGTCTTTATAGTTTGTGTTTTTTATTCTTTATCATGACTTGAAAATAGAGTACATTAAGCATCTATTTAACTGGTATCTACCCAAATTAATCAACAATATTTTGTTAGGTGTTCAAAAATGCTTTTGGGATGGGGTTTGTTGGTTTGGAATGTCTTCTGACCATACTTTTGGAAAGCCTGAATTTGAAGGTTTTATATAATTCATTAGTGAGAATGGGTCTTTGCAGTAATGAAAATAATAAAAATGCCTCCCAAAGCACCTTTCTCATATAAAATAAGAATATAAATGATTCTAAGCTTATTGTAATGTGGTTTATCTACAAAAAAGGGAAAAATGTTCACATGCTCTTAATATGATCATTTGGATGCAAAAATTGGTGGCATAAGATTACAATACAACTTTCCCCATGAGGGTGTGATGTAATCAATACTCATAGAAGAAGCTTATGCTTAGGTGTTGTACTATGCATGTATGCATGTATTTAGAACTGTTGAGATTATGATGTCAAAATAATAACAAGAGGGAAGTGTTTAAACATTTTTGCTGAAAAAAAAGAAAATATCTTCAATTAAGTAGTTTTTTTACGTTTGACAGTGCATGTTTTCATGTGCATATTAACAGTGATGTTCTAATTAATAGCATATTTAATCAGCATTTTAAGTTTTTTTTAAAAGGGCATATTTAAGCCATACAGCTCTACATCATTTTGTTATGGAAACTGATAATTTACTAGTTGAAAGAAAAATGCCTCATGATGTTGATTTTTCATGATAGAGAAATGCAATTGAGAGGGCTTTTTTATATAACAAGCCAAAATAAAATTCTGAAAACTCTGTATGTCAGTTGTGATTCATTTGAAATAGCAATGTAAGAATCTTAGGGCATACTTATAACCATAGATCTAACTCAAGGTTATTTCATGAATTCCAAAGAATAAAGTTTCTCTGCAAATTAAGACAACTTACCTATGTATCTGTAGCACAGTGCCTCGCACACATAGTAGGCACTTAGTAAATGTTGGTGAAATTTGTTTGTTGAATCAATATTGCCTTATTTCTTGTTATTTATCAACACTAATAAACAAAACCCCAAGAACCAGCATTTTAAGTGACAAGGTCCTATGTGTTAAATTGTACAGAAAAGATATCTGAAACTCATGATGATTTATGGTATCAGTGTTTATGACTAAAAAACAAGAAAAAAATTGTTTCTAACTAATTTTTGAAATTAATTCTAATGATCTATTATTCATTTTTGTACCTGGAATGAGTTTGAAAAATCATATCATTCCTTGGAGCTTCTGAATTATGATGCTTAAGGGAATTTCTATAGCAATTAAATTTAAGAAGTAATTCAGGAAAGAACATTATTGCCCAATGTAACCTACCAGTTGATATTGTTACCTGGTGTACTTCAGTTTTGGCATGTTTATTTTCTAAGTGCCATTGCTTCAGCTCCTAAACTAAAATGCATCTTTTGAACTTTATTTTATTAACATGAAGAGGAGAGATGTAAGAATTTGTTGTTTTTTAATAGTGAAGATGAGGTTTCTTGCATATTAACAGTATTTCCAGAATACTTCTTTCCCTTCCCAAATATACATTAAAGGTAGCATCACAAACACTCATATACTATTACTTATATGAAAGGAGAGATAAAGACAAGACAAATAGAGGGAGGAAAGAGAGAAAAAGAAGTGTTTTCTTGGTATCAAATTTTTGAGTCTTATGTTTATAATTTTTTCCCAGAAAACAGCATTTTTAGATTATAGAATAAATTATGCAAGGATATTGACTTTTTCAGTTGGAAAACCACTTAGTTCAATTATTGTATTGGAGTAGCTTCAAATATTTGCCAAGATATGAGCTTTGCTCTCTTCTTTTAAATTTAAAATTCATATGGACAATCCTTTATTTGGTACCTACTGTGTGCAAATCACAATGATAAACTATACAAAGATGAATAAGATCATCTTATCAGAATTTTATCTTCCGTAAATATCAGTTTCTAGTTTAAAATTTTGATTTCTGGATAATGAAATATTGTTCATTATAAAGTGTTTGTTTTCAGAAAGCATTTTATGTTGCCCTTTTTTGCTTGGCAATATATGGAAATATAGACAAATTACAAAATTATTTTAGGGTATGATGGTTTTTGAAAAAAATTTCAGAATGCTTATTAGTAGTATGAGATTTATATTGACCTTATTGTGATTTTGTAAATAAGTATACATGGATATATTTTTAATAATTACTTCACAGGTGGGGCAAAAGCCATATGAATATAGCAAATAACTTATGCTTTGATAATTTCTGGAACAGTTAAAATATTTATTTAAAATTTCTTATATTGTAATACTTCTTTCTTAGTAGAGTATATTCATTACTAGTTTCTAGAATTTTCCATTTTTTATGTTAAAAGCATTTAAGTACAGTCTAATTGCATGTAAAAGTTTGATATTCAACTGTACTATTTTATTTGACAATGAATATATGCTTTCGTGTGCATATTAATAGTGTTGTTCCAATTAATGGCATATTTAATGAGTATTTTAATTTGAAGTTTTTAAAAGGCCACATTTAAGTTATAAAAATTCACATTATTTTGCTACGTAACCAGATAACATGTTAATTGAAAGAAAAATACCTCATGCTCTTGATTTTTCATTGTAGAGAAATGCAGTTGGTGGTAAATAGATTGAGTGCGTTAAAGTAATTAAGCAGTTAATACAATACATATTAGACATGCTAAATGAAGCCTTATAAATTTTATGTTTTATTTTTAAATCTATTACAGTCCATTTTAGTATTTTAAAATGGTACCTAATTTATTTTGCCTTAAAGATGATTGACTTAGTCAAGTCTTCCAAAGAATTATAAACAAAATATGTTGTATGTATTTTACTAGCTAATTCACTTTTATATGGATTTAAAATAAGATGTTAAAGTAGGCTCCAAAGATAGAACAACAATAGCCCTTAATGGTAGAGATAAAGATGTTGGGTTCTTTACATGCCAGTTGGGGTATTTTCCATCCTTCTTTTGTGCATCTAATTAGAATTAGTCTTGTTCATCCCAAAACCTTGATTTTGAATTATGTTTACAAGAAAATATTTACAATGTTCAGACTTCTTGTCTTTAAAGAAACTTTATTATTTATTCTTTTAACATTTTCTTTATTTCTGTTTCTTTTTCATGACTTATAGCAATAAAAAAGACATATCTTTTTCTGTTAAATAAATATGAAAGATTTCACAAACTTCTTACAGACATTAGGAGTTTAAAATTTTTAGCCCCTCTTTACCAAAGCATTTTGAGCTGTGGTCAACAGTCTTTGGTCAATCAGTTGGTTAGAAACATCTCTTCATACCTGTACTTGACTATGGGAGTGAACTGAATCCTTCCTTGTGATGGTGGCTGCTTTGGGGCAACCAAATTCTTCCTTATGATTAGAACTTCACTTCTTCCTGTGGATGAAATTACTGAAGTATTAGTATGTAGTTTATCAAAGACTTATATTTTGGGGCCAGGTGATTTAATTGTGCAGTTAACCCAGAATTTTGAAATGTTGACTTTTATATTATCATACTCAAAACACTGGAATTGAAGATGTGTTACTTGGTATGAAGATTTAAATGGAACTTATATTAAATGTCAAAATCAAAATAAGCAAATCAAATTTGTTATGCCATTGAAGTGTTTTGTTGTTGTTTTTAGTTAGCAGACAATTTATTTTACCAAGTAGATTGTTTAAATATATTATTGTGTATTCACATCTTTGTGCCTATAGAGCATGCATGAATTTTAACAGAAGTTCAGCAGTGTAGTTTGAGTATTTTTTAAGATGGCAAGCCAATTGGTTTGTTTGCATTCCTCCAAAAATAATTTGATTTAAAATGTCCAAATAGCAAGATTAATAGCCATCAATAAATTAAGAATAGATGCTTCCATGAAAACTGTTGTAAAATTTTAAGAAATGCTCAGATGACATCAATAAAAATATTGTATTTATATACATCGAATGAGGAGCAGATTTTAAATTTCACCTTATACAGTAATATATATATATATGTATATATATATATATATATATCAGGAAGAATAACAAGGAATGAGCATATTTTGTTTCATGTTAATGTAAAAGTATTTTGGCAATTTGTAAAGTGTTTCCATTAAGGAAATTGAGATTTAGAAATAAATGCTGTGTGTGTGTGTGTGTGTGTGTGTGTGTGTGTGTGTGTGTGTGTAGGAAAGGCTGGTTCTATGTATCTATATAAATAGTTCCTAACTTAATGATTGGCACATAGTACATCTTCAACAAATACCTGTTGAATGAATGAGTGAAAATAAAAAAAAAAGTGTTCCCTAGGAAAACCAGAGTTAAGTGATTTTGCCACATGCCTATGTTTTGAGAATGACTTTTTCTTTTATATGATACTTTTAATTTGAACAAGCAAAGAACTGCCAAGATCCTTTTGTATATTCTTAACTTTAACTTTTTTTCCATTGAATACTATCTAAAATCAGTGGAAATAGTTTTGTTATACAGGTATTTTTATTGTAATGACAGTTACTATAAAGCTATTTGATCTTATGTTAGTGATTATTTAGTGCTTGGATTTATCAGTAGCAGTGTTACTTTAAATAATGCTGCTACCAGATACATATTTAATGAAAGACAATGAAAATATTAATTCAACTTTATCTTCAAATATAGATATCTAGCTAGGCAATATATGTCAAATATGTAATTTTTGGAATCTAAACAGTTTTCCTTTTTTTAAAAGGTGTTTACTTTTAAGGCTATCTGTAATAATTTGTTAGATGATGAGGGGAGAGGAGGACAGGAGAGGAAAAAAAAGTGAAGCCATAATGTTTGCTTTGACATTGGATCCAATCAAATGGGTATTTCTTAATTTTGACTTAAATTTGTTCTAGTATATATAGTTTGAAAGTCACGTGTATGTATACCTTTCCAAATTTTCCAGAAATTACTAGAATATATGTTTTTTATGGTATAAGGAGTTAATTGGCATAGTTTTACTCATTTAAATATTAATTTATATTTTACATTATTTTAAAATGATTTTTAATTTTGTAAATTGTATAATTGACTTATAAATATTCTCATCTGCTGACAGAAATTTCCTCTGGTTTTAAGTTGTAACAGGTTGTTTGCACTAAATTTTGGGAGGAGTTAAATGGATGAGGACATATAGGAGAAAAAGAACAACTATTAAAATATTTGGAATTATTTCTTTTTCATAATTGATTACTTAGATGCATGCTATATGTAAATAGATATATCCACTGAATTTAAAATAATTATATAGGATTATTTGAGTATGCAATGTGTCAATGACTTTTTAAACAGGCAAAAAAAGTATTTGTTTTTAAAGTTTTTGTTGAAGTTTTTCCTTCAGAGACTTCTTTAGGAAAATATTATTAGTATTCATTCAAAAATAAAGTGTAATGCAAATGGGAGAGTTTCCTATCTACTATTCAGTTCTTCTTTTAATAGAACTTTCCATGTTGTCTACTTTCAACCAAGTGATGAACACCTGAATTAAAAATATACATTTTGTATTTTAATTATGAGCCAAATTTCATTGTTACTTAATAATAATATGGGAGGAAAGGCCTTACTTTTCCAATGTCTATAGGAAGAAACCAGAGGGACCCTGCTTAATTACGCAAATCATTATATATTTCCCTTTTTAAACATTGTTTAAGTGGAATATATAATTATTAATTGCTTTAGAGATTTGTTAAAGATTACAATTATTTAGACTGAAAATACAACTCATTTTTTTTAAATGTAATATATCTTTGGGTAAAATTGTTAAAACTCCCTAGTTTGATTAAAATCATATCTATTTCTTCTTGGATTGGAGGACAATCTCATGGTATAAATTTAATATAAGTTTTTAAATTGATTTTACATTGTCCAATATTCTTTCCTGACCATTGCCTTCCTTAGTCTTCCAGACCTCTTCTGTTTTATTTTAAAATCTTGTCATCTTTGCATTCTTTGAATTAATATTTTCCTTTCTTAAATTCCTTGCCTGTATCTTTGATATTGTATTTTGTGTGACACTGCATAGTAAAGGAGATGTTTCATTTTCTAACAAAGGTGTCTCACAATTTAAGGGGGGTCATTCATTAAATGCAAAGTCTGGCATGAATTCTGTCAAACAATTTTCCCTAAGCTTGGGAACTTTTGCATTTTAATAGTTAACATAATTGAAATGGTGATACTTAGAAACCAATCTAAAGTTTCATCATCTTTTCCAAATATAGATTAAATGATTGTCAGATATCTAAAAAAGACAAGTAAGGAATTAAGCTGATTTCATATTAATCAGGAAGGAAAATGCTTCTCATTTTAAAAGCCATTTTTAAGTTAAAAAGTTCTAAACCTTTTTTTCGAAAGCACAGAAAACTGAAAAAATGCCCTACTTTTAAAAATAGGAAAGCAAAATCTATATACAATTGGATTTGCGGGAATGGTATGCCTTCTTAGAGTTTCCTCCCCCATTCCATTGAAGAATTTTGAATGGTGAGGAATTTGCACCCTTTGGCTCAGGTTGCAGGCCCTCTTGATCAAACTTGGGAAGCCAGGGTCAGGGCTATTCATTGCCTATCACTTCCTCAGGCCATTTATAACCGACCTTTCTGCTTGCAAAAGATTCTTTTTTTTATTAGTCTTTTTATATGACATACACTTTTAAATGGATATGATCTTTGTTGTTTATATCTACCACATGGTCTGATCTCAATATCTGAGGAGGTTTATTATCATTTGGTGAAATTTATGTAGTTTTATTTAAACATTTTAAGTAGCTTTAGGTAAGTACTTTATTAGTTTAGTAAAGAAATGCTGCTTCTTTCAGGATGTGATTCTCTACCACTTACCTCCTCCTTTTTTCCTCATCAGAGACTCTTCTGGATTAAATAAAGCATTTAAATTTGAATTAGAAATGCAAAAATCCCAGAACTTAGTCTAACATTTATGCTAACACTTAGAAAAAGCAGGAAACAATACTTGCACATGTGTATGTGAAGCACTGTTCAAGATGTAAATACTTTTAATCTGGGTCCAGGTTCAGACAAAATGCCCACCACTTTGTTCTTATCTCTGAATCCCAAATAAAGTATACAGTCCTGGTTCAAGACCTTAGGACCACCCATCACCCTGGACACTGGATACTCCTATTTATTCAAGAAGCTTGTGAAGTGTATGTAGTGCTGAGTGGGGGGATGGTGTGTGTGTGTGTGTGTGTGTGTGTGTGTGTGTGTGTGTGTTTAACATCATGACCATAGGTGATTCTTCAAAACAAAGAAGCAGCATTATTTGTAGTGAATGCTGTCTGTCTCTGTAGGATGTTCCAATTTGAATTTTACTTCGTAGAGAATTCATGTTGTTTTCATGAAAATGCTGCCACTGTAGTTGTGTGGAGCTGGGGACTGGGGAGGTTAGAGGCAGTTTTCACATTTTTGATGTATTCAGGAGGTTAAAGTGGGCCCCCATTAAGATTAACCTCAACCCATTACAGCTTTTTGGCTTGCAGGCCCCACCCATGAATGGCCTTGGATAGCTAATACCAAGCTTTTGTTTCTCCTGTAGAAAGGTTTTTAAGAAAGGAAAGAAAACAGTTCATTCTCTTTCACTGCCTCAGTCATGTGACTTCCCTTTTAGTGAGTCACAGGGTTGAAGGTGAATTTCAGAATGAATAAGATTTCAAAATTTTAAATGTATAAAAGTAATGGTTGTTGAAATGGCTAATAAAGTAATTAATCAAACTGTGCTCACTAGAATAACTATTTTGAAAGACTGACTGTGCATTATGTAGTGTCATTCTCTCATTTTTTTAACCTAGAAATTTCAGTGCCAAACAGGTTTTCAATTGAAGCAATACTTATCTCTTGCATCTCCCCTAAACTGGTAGCTACTGAATTTTCTGCAGACTTTTTCCACCATCCTCTCTCTATCTTTCAAGCTGTCTCTGAGGTTTCTGAAGTGTAACATATTTTCTCAGAACACACATAGTAAATAAAGTGGGGGAAGGGATCTATTCACTTAACCTTTGTATGGGGTTGGGATTGCTTCTTGTCACAGAAATTTGATAATAAATACATTGCTGGTGAGAAAAAAAAAGAAACCATATAAAATAACATGTAATGAACAATAAAGGTACTTCAAAGATCATACTTACTTTTGATTATAGTAGTAGAGAGTATTTAGGTGATTTGCCATCATAGGCTTTATGTCAGTAAATTAATACTTAATTTTGAATTTAGATAACTTCAACTAATACTGGAAGTTTAATGATACTTAAAGGATATTCTTCTAATTTTAATTTTTAAATACCAACCATCAAAATGTCACTTTTTGGTTTACTTTTATAAATTTGCTTTTCAAAGTGTTGCCGTTATGGTTGGCTAAAAAGAAGGATGGTAGTTGTGTGGCAAAAATCTTGGAAATATTGGCCATTTCCAAAAAGAATTCACTTTTCTTCTTTTCTTCTTTGGCAAAGTCACCTAACACCTTGGGCATTAGTTTCCTTATCTCTAAAATATGAGATTTGGATTGTTTAGCTTCTGGGATACCTTTCAACTCTAAAGCCTTAGTGTCCTTTTTTGTGTGTTTTTAAGAATGAAGAATAGTAATTACTTTTAAGAAATGTTAAAAAGATTCATTTGCATTATATTTCAGGATGTAAAAAGAATAAAATTAATGGAAATAGAATTATTTAAGGGTACTTGATTCTTGCTATTTCTCAATTGAAAACACTCCATTATCTTGATGGAAAATAATGCTTTTTTAATGACATTTAATGTCATATTCTGTTAAGTCTTAAAGGCAATGATATTTGACTCTCATAAGGTCCCAGAAAAGGATAGCTGAAACTATGAAATCAGATTTATTTTTTTACCAAATTTTTTTAGGGCAAAATAAAATGCATTGGTCACATAAGAGATCATTTAATTCAGTATTGTTATTTACATGCAGTATTTTATTCATTTATTTTAAAAAGTTAAAAAAGGATATATTAAAATACATAGAAAGATGAATTTATTATCTCAACTGAAAGTTCAATTAAGCAATATATGTTAAGTCTTCCTTGATTATACCACGTACTTTTTGAAAAATTAAATGTAGGTTGTATTTAGAGAATACTGTATACATGCCTGTTGTTTTTCACATTAACATTTTACATTATTAGTAATTAATATGTGAAATATACTTTCTATGCTTAAGTCTTTAATTTTTTAATGAATATTTTAGTTTACATGTCACTTAAGGATTTTTCAGAAAACTCCTTAGTTTTATCTTTCAAATCTGTGTCACATCTCTTTTGTCTAGCCTACTTTACTTATAAAGTACCTATCTCTATGATTTAAGGATCTCAACCTTTAGAATTGACATTTATTGTTGAAATACAACACTTGTTTTCCAAGTATCCATATAAGCTTTAAAATTAGACAATTTTAAAATTAATTGTTAGAATTGTATTGAAAAGATGTTTGTTTATAAGAATAAATTGCTTTGTTTTAAGGAAAAAAATAATAAAGAAGGTAAACACAGGTTGCTTTAAAATCATTGTTTTCTTCTTAAAATTTTTCTCCCTTACATTTTTCTAGTTGGTCCTTTTTTTTTGGTTAAATTTTGAAATGATTTCTCTAATTTGGTTTAAGCTTAGAAGTTTTGCATGAGTACTAAAATAGTTTGAGGTATATTATCTTTTCTCTTGTTTTATTGATTTTTACTGAATGAAACTCAAAGCTGATAAATGACGGAATATTTTACATTCCACCCTTCCCCAAATAAAAATTTTAGGAAATTGGAAATTTTTCAAATGCCTAAAATAAAAGGCCCACTGAATTTGAAAATTTACTCTAGTAAATATTTAGTCTTTCCAACATGCCTTAGTCTTCTTTTACAGTGGGAATATTTGTTTTGTAAAGATAAATCAATGAAGAAAATCTTAACAGATGGTATTTGGTGAATTTTTGTTTTTAATAATTTAGCAGTGATCACCTTTGCCCTTCTTTCCCTTGATTAAAAAATACCCCTCCAAAAAACTTGGTAACTATTAAGGATTCCCAAAGGGAATATAGATTTTCCCATAGAATTTGAAATTGACATTCAAATTATATTTTGAAACATATTGAAATACCTAAATTTAAATAACAAACTATTCTTTATTCTTGGATTAAAAAAAATACTGCCAATTAGGTCATTTCATGTTTTCAAAGTTGACTGATAGGTTTTTAAACACATATAAGCCCTTTATAATTTTAGTTTGCCTTGTATTCTGATTTGCATTTTTTTTCCTTTTAGACACATTAAATTTCCTATATGTTAATATGTTAAGATCCCCCCAAATGAGTCAGAATTTCCTGAATTTGCACCTCTCCTTACACTAACACCACTGCCAGAGCTGCCAGCAGTAATTATCACTTCCTTTGTAGGGCCTCCTCAGTGTTCTTCTTAGTACTTCACCTCCCCTCCACCCCCCTCTACCCCACCCCACCCCAGACCAGCAGCTGCAAGCTCCTTTTGGGGAAGGAAGCTAGACTCTATCTTCAGCAATGGTAAGAACCTAGCCATAAAGGAGAGAATGAGTAAGGAAAGAATGGGTTTCATTATCAAATTTTCAAGCTGGAGAATGTATCTTAGTGAATATATATCTAGTCCATTCCTTCATCTTATTAGATGCAAAAGGTTAATGGACTTTGGCATTTTCAGTCATTCTGACATTGCTGCCACTTTGAAAAGAGAAATCTGACTTAACTGTGATATGGCTAAAGAGAGTTGAAGAAAGTTTATCAGTGGGCCTTTCTCCCTAGTTTCTTCTTTATGTCTTTTATCCTTGCTAGAGATTGCACTGTAGCCTTCCTGGAGTTATATGTTCTTGCTTTTGGTCCAGCAGTCAGTGCCAACTATTTCCTTTGGCAATTAGGGGTTCCCACTGATAACCTTCCTGGGGAATATACTTGGGACAAAGCCTATATGCAGCATCATCTAACTTAAGGATTGAAAGCTGTTTACCTACCTCTCAAAATATTTTATTTTTAAATTGTGACAGATACAATATAATAAAATTATAGTTTCTTATATACAAGTTCAAATTTAATGTGAATGAAATATAATTTTTCTTGCTGCAAATATGTTTATTACTTTATCAAAAAGGATGTACCTTGCTGTATCTTATTCAATGGAAAGCATAGATTGATAGCTAACCTTGTACTGTACATATTTCAAATTTCCAACACAGCATAGTTTATAAATATGTATGTATCATTTCATTTGTATTAGGATGTTCTTAATAGACAAAAAATCCTTGATAAGTAACATTCCTTTTCTTATATTATTGCATGTCTATAAAGGATTATTATTATATTATTACTAGTGATTACGAGCCTTTTTATAATACATCATTAATTGTCTTATTACAAAGGCAATATGTAAATACCACGGAGACTGGCATTTTGTGATATTAAGTGCATATTTATAGAAAAAGTAATATTTTAAAACTCTTTCATTGTGCCTCCATGCATCACACTGTAATCAGCTAGCTATTTTCCCCAATCCTAATGCCAAGGTCTGCTGAGGGTTAGCTTGAAAGAATTTGAAGAAGAGGTCCTGGGTAGTGAGGTATACACAAAGGTGTGAGCAGTTGGGTGATTTCTCTCAAGTTTTAATTTTTCCTTCCAGTTCCTAATGAAATTAGAGAGAGAGAGAGATGTTTTGCTTTAAACCTTTTCTAATAGTTATTTAAATAGTCAAGTGGATCTGTGATCTCATCATTCCATGTTTCATTCTGTGTTGCTGATCTCCTGTGACTTAAACATGGCTTCCCATGAAGGTACCTCAAGGGGTTCACTCAGGCTAGGGACTTGGATCTTTTTTCCTGACAGTTGGCTGCTCACCAATTTTCCCTCACTCTTGCCACATGATTGGCCCATCCATACTTGACTAATATTTCTTAGTTTCTTCTTACTTGTTAAAGCCTGCCTCTCATGCCCACTGGTATTTCTTCATTGCTTTCTGAATGATTATAATATATACTTAGATGGAGAACTAACAAGAGTTCTCATTCCTATACATGAATATGTACATATATATGCATACATTCATATACACACATAGACACTATAGATGGAAAATAAACTGATGTTTAATTTAACAGGAAAAGGCAGAGAGGCTGAATTGCTTTTGGGAAATCTCTTAATGACCCCAAGCTTCTCCCAGAGACCTTTGTCTTTTTTATTTTTTTCATTTTTTCATTTTTATTTTATTTTATAAAATGCCAGTGTTCTACTCGTGTTAATGACTGTGATACAGGGAAATTTAAAGGCTATCCTTATGTAAACCAATATCTGGAAGGAGAATTTTTCAGTGAGACTAGTTCATAGGAGAAAGCTAGCTTGACAAATATGCCCTTAATAGAATATAATTTATTATAGTTATTTTCTTTGTGGATACTATGGTAAAGGTTTTTGGTTTACTCAGAAAGACAACCATTTCAGGAAGAACTTCTTATTGTTCAAAGTGGTAATGAACAAATTCTACTTCAGTGGGGCTATGCTAAAATGCTGTAAAATAATTTGTAGCTTCTTCTCAAGAAGCTCTAGTTAATTAAAATGGTGTGAAGGTGGAAGGGAGATGGAGAAGAGCTAGCTGTAAGCTATTGTTATGGATTATTGGTGTTAGGTAAATAGTGATTGTTTTGTTAGGTGTCTTTTCTAGGTGATCATTCTTAGTTCCCTATCCTTTTGGTTTTTATTTCTCCTATATCTTCTGTCTTGATTTCTGTACCTTCAACTGTACAAGACAATCCAAGAGTCACAGAAAAAGGTGACTGCCTGAAAAATAAAGAAATAAAAAACTATTTCTGATATAAAAAATAACCAAAAAAGTCAGTCCTAAGTGTATTGGACATCTTAAAGCTATTTGCTAAAGAACAAATCAATATTCTATGAAAAGGTAATAAGTATATGGCATCTAAGGTAATTTCTTTTCAGTTTATTTTTTACTTAATCATTTATTTTAAAAATAAGTTTAATTGATACTCATTGGTTTTATATCACAGCCATTTCTGGAATTACTGCTCCCTACCCTGTTCAGACGAACCCTTCTTAGTAACAAGGAAAAACAGTTAATCAAAAGCACTCTATATAGTGACTAAGTCTGATAATGCATAACATTCTGTCCCCTGTCTCTCTATTGAAAGAAGAGAGAGATTTGTTTCACTGTCAATTTAATAGGAACATTGCTTTTTTTTTAAAAGGTCTATTGCTTTTTCTAAAAAAACTTTCTAAATATTTCATTGATATATTTTTATATCACTATCATTTCCCTATGCATTCTCATTACTCCTCATTGAATCCTATCTTGTAACAAATACATAGAGTCAAGCAAAATAAATCAACACATTGCTGTGCCTCTTTCTGTGCTCATTGCCCGCTACCACTCTGCCAGGAGAAAGGAGTTATGCCTTACTTTCGGTCCCCTAAAATCAAGTTGATTGATACATTGATCAGAGTCCTGAAGTCTTGTGTGGTTCTGAATTCTGAAGCTCTTGTGTGGTTCTACTAATTTTGCATTGCATAATTTTATATATTTTCCCAATTTTCTCTGAAGTCTTTATATTCTCTCTTTATGGTTCAGTAGTGCTCCATTGTATTCATATGTCACAATTTATTGAGCCATTCCCCATTGATAGGAACATTTTACCCTTAAATTTATTTATTACAAAAATTGTTACTATGAATAATTTGGGAAATATGGGTCCTTTCCCTCTGACTTTGACCTCCTCAAATGTTACTGGTCATTGGTTTTGAAATAGGACCAATGGTGATGTCTTGACTTCTGTAAGAAATGGATTTAAGTGAGACTGGTGTTACACAAAGTCGTCAACTTTACTTAACTCTCTTATTTTTAAAATGTTATTTTTCCTAATTATATGTAGATATAAATTAAAACATTTCATATGTTAATATAATATGTAAATATAATTTATCAATTATATTTAATAATAATAAACATTTTGTGATCCATGTTCTCTTTTTTCCTCCCTCTCACTCCTCAAGGCAGCAGGTAATATGATATAGGTTATACGTGTACTGTCATGTAGTACATATTTCTATGTTCCTCATGTTTTGAAAGAAGACACATATCACTTATTAATTAGAAAAACCTTATGAAGGAAATAAAGTGAAAAATGGTTTGCATCAATCTGCATTCAGACTTCATCAGTTCCTTATATGAAGTGGATAGTCTTTTTGGTTGTGGATCCCTTGGAATTATCTTGGATTTTTGCATTGCAGATCATAGTTAAAGCATTCAGAGTTGATTATCATACATTATTGCTGTCAGTATGTACAATATTCTCCTGGTTCTGCCCACTTCATTTTGCATTACTTTATGTGTCTTTCCATGTGTTATTTTTTTTTTTGGTGATCATCTTGTTTGTTATTTCTTAGGGCACAGTAGTACTCCATTACAATCATATAACACAATTTGTTTAGCCATTTCTCAGTTGCTCGACATCCCTTCAGTTCCAGTTCTTTGACATTACATAAAGAGCTACTACAAATATCTTTGTATAAGTAGGTCCTTTTCGCCTTTTTGATCTCTTTGGAATAGAGACCTAGTAGTGGTATTGTCCTATCAAAGAGTATACACAGTTTGATGGCCCTTTAGGCATGGTTCCAGATTGCTCTCCACAATGGTTGAATCAGTTCGTAGCACAACTGACATTGTATCAGAGTCTCAATTTTCCTCTTTTCCCCTCCAACATTTATCATTTTCCTTTTTTTTAGGTCATGTTAACCAGTCTGATAGATATGGAATGTTATCTCAGAGTGGTTTTAATTTGAGTTTTTCTTAATTAATAGTGATTTTAAGCATTTTTTCATGATTGAAGATAATTTTAATTTTTTTATCTGAGAACTGCCTGTTCATGTCCTTTGACCATTTTTATTAATTGAGGAATGACTTGTTTCTTATATGTTTGACTCAATTCTCTATATACTTGAGAATAAAGGTCCTTGTCAGAGATACTTGTTTAAAAATTTTTTCCCAGTTTTTTGTTTCCCTTCTAATCTTGGTTGTATTGGCTTTGTTTGTGCAAAACTTTTTCAAGTCAAAGATGCCATTCCGTATGTCTTGTTTGGGTGTAGATTCTTCCCTTATCCATAGCTCCAACAGGTAAATTATTTTGTATTCCACCCAATTTGTTTATGGTATTACCCATTATTTCTAAATCATGTATCCATTTTGACTTTATCTCGGGCTGTGTTGTGAGGTGTTGTTCTATACCTAGTTTCTGCCATACTGTTTTACAGTTTTCCCAGCAGTTTTTGTCTAATAGTGAACTCTTCTTTAAAAAACTTAGATCTTTGGGTCTGTCAAATACTAGGTTACTATTCCATTGAACCACTCCTCTATTTCTCAGCCAGTACCAGATTGTTTTAATGGTTGCCTCTTTTTACTTAATTTCTCTTGCAGAGTCATCAGAGTCCAGAGGACAACTAGTGATGATCTGGGATGCAGTGGTTGACCTTGGCATCTTTAATGACTGACCAAGCTTTAAGCATTCCATAGGGCTTGCTTCACCTGCGTTCATGATCATTGGAACAAATGTTTTCATCTACCCATTGTGGCAGGCAATTTCTTCACATGAATGGGTAGACAGCGCCCTAACTCACCAATGATTTTGGCCCCCCATCAGATATATACATTCTTAATATCTTTGGGTCAAAGGGTATTTACAATTTAATTACTCTTACCCCAAAATTATTTCCCAGAATGATTGGCCTATAGTTTCACCTATAGTATATTTATATTCCTAGGATGTATGAGGTATTCCAAGAGTACTAGCACCTCTGGTGTGAGAGTTTGTCAAACTCTTTTCAGGGATACCCTTCTACCTGTGGTGTCTACCTGCTACCCAGCTCTCACCTGTGAGTCCCAAGAAGCTGTAAGCATGAGCAGCTGCCATACCTTGGTAGAACTATCTAGGCTGACAGATTAAATCAGAATGAGAGTAACCAACTGGCCTGAAAACCTTTGCTGAGTTAGTGAAGGATGTCTTCCCCCCAAGTATGCATAGACTTTACCTGGCAAAATGGGCAAATGAGAACATAAAGGCAGCGGAGGCAGGTGCTATGCAATGCTTAAAGCTTGGTTGAAGAGGGAGAGAGAGACAGAGACAGAGACAGAGATAGAGACAGAGAGATGGAGACAGAGAGAGAGAGAGAGTGAGAGAGAGAGACTTTGTACAGCTTTGCCTCATTTAAATCCAGTTTATGCAGTAGTTCAAGTAATTAGCTACATGTTGTCATTGGTACTCTTTGAAAATGCAGGACAAGCAGGAATAATCCTTCTAATGTGTACCATTTTTATCTTTTGTAATATTTGCCAATCTTATGACTATAAGGTGAAACCTCAGGCATTTAAAATTTGTTTTCCTCTTATTTGTGATTTAGAACTGGAATATTCTGTCATGGTTTCATTTCATGTTTTTGGAAATTACTTGTTCCTATTCTTTTGACCATGCTTTATATCCCATTTTACTATTTACCCTACTACATCTTGCCATCCAGTCTTCTGCTGTTCTACTTTTTCCCACTTGGAATAATACCCCCAAGCAGAAATATACCCGTGTTCATCTAAATCTTGATCTGTCTTCAGTTATCATATCAACACTAAGATACTACCACTGCTCTTGAAAAGGATGAGGAAATTGATTGTTCTGTGGATCAATTCACTGTCCTTTTGACTATGTAACTCCCCAAATATTCCCTTTCCTGAACAATACTCATATTTATGTGTATGTATACATTATATTATATATAATACATACATATGTGTGAACATAGGGTGTGTGTGTGTGTTTGGGGGGCATATACCATTGTTTTCCTTCAATGAAATGTAAGCCCCTTGAGGGCCGGATCTCTTTCTTTTTGCTTGTATTTATTATACTCTCTGCACATAGTATAGTGCCTTACACAATAATAAATACTTAATATATGCCTTTTTTATTTTTTCCATTCATTCCTTTGCTCCATTTTGAAGAATATTATTGTTTTTTCTATTACCGCAAGTTCAGCTTCTTTTTAGTGTTCTTTTCCTTTGCATTGTAGTTATTATGTATATTGTTTATCTGGTTCTCCTTATTTCACTCCATATCTGTTCATACAAACCTTGTGTTTCTCTCTGAATTCCTCATATTCACTATTTCTTAAGTAATATTATATAGTTAATAATAATTCTTCACCCTTTTATTCTAATTTGTTTAGCCATCCCCTAATGGATGGGTTATCTACATTTATTTCTAGATTGGATCTATTAGAAAATAATATTACTGTGAATATTTTGGTATATGTTGAGTCCTTAACTTATTTATTTATATATTTATAGCTTCTATATTCTATATCCTCCTTGGGATGTGTTTCCAGGAAAGAATCATGGCATCAAAGGGCATGAGCATTTAGTCAGTTTTTTTAAATATAATTCTAACCTGATATAGATAATTTTTGGATGAATCCATAGGTCTGCCAACAGTATATTACTGTGGCTGTCTCCTTATAGCCTCTTTAGCATTAACTGTTCTCATTTTTCATCCTACTTGCCAATTTAAAAGATATTATGAAAAAATTTAGAATTGTTTTAATTTTAATTATCTTATTACTATTAATTTTGAGTATTTTTATATGGCTTTTAAAGTTTTTAAATATCCCTAGACTTCTCTGTTGGTAAAGATGATTAGAGTCAGAATGCGGGGCCCTGACCCACCCACCCCAAGACGGAGTGCCACCCCCTGCCCCCCAGACTGAGTGCTGGGCCCCGCCCCCAGACAGGGAAGGGAGGAAGTGCTCCCATTGGGCAGAGTCACAGGTAGAGGCCTGTGTAGAGAGGGGGAGGAGACTGGCCCAAGAGTTCTGCTCTCCTCCTGGTCTGTGCCACACTGTGAGCTCTGCTCCCCTCAAACCTAGCTCCTCTCTAAGCTCACCACGGGAATCACCTTTACTATAGACTCAAAAGGCTGCACCTACCTCCCCACACTATGCTTTACCCCAGACAGGGGAAGGGAGGAAGCACTCCCAAAGGGTCGGGTCTTGTGAGAAATAGAGTCAGGTGCACGTGGAGAGGGGAGGGGAACAGCTCAGCCCCGAGTCCCTCTGGCTTTCTGGTTAAAAAGGCTAAAAATATATAGATACACACACATACACATATATGTATAAAGATATAAAGTTAAAAAGTTTAAGGGCTCTGTGTGCCCTTTTTGCATGTGTGGCATAAATTTGCCTTCATAGATCTAAAAACATTTATTAAATTGAATGATAATTTTGTGTTGAATTTTGTAAATTTTTAGCACAGTAGACTAATAAATAGAATATTTATTTAGCATAGTTGCAGTTTTCTCATAACTTGCTTATATTCAGCCAGTGGCCTTTTCTCCTCCCCCCCCCCCTCGTTTGTGTGTATTCTATGGGTTTATCCCTTTAAGTTTCGATGATGATTAATCATTTTATCTACATTGCTATCTAGCTTATGTTTGTTACCACCTTTGAAAGCAAAATAATTAGTATTCCAACTTCCCAATCACAACAATCTGTAATATATTTTAGATAAGTTATTATGATTATCATCATTCTTATCATCAACACTATTACATTATATACTATTAGTTGCTGCATCACTTTGCTTTTGTGGGCCTCTTCTCCCATGGTTGATTTCTTCCTAGAGCTTCCATATGGGAGAAGGGCCCAGACCAGCCATCTCTGTTTCTTAGAACTTAGCTACTGTGCTTCTGGGCTGTCTCCTCAGTCTGGTCTTACAAATTCTTTTCCCATTATTGAATTCTTCCTTGAATCTCTACTTTGGAGAAGGGCCAGAAGAGCCATCCTGGATTCTTAAAATTCAGATACCATGCAACTACATTAGTACCTTCTCACCTTCCCCTTTTCAGCTCCCCTTTATGTGTTGTCTTCCTTTATTAGAATGGAATCTCCTGCAGGGACTTTTTTCTGCATATATATGTGTGTAACTTTACTATTTTAGCACAGTTCCTGGCACATAGTAAGCACTTAATAAATGCTTATTAACTTAAGTTGTTGACTATTAAGTAAGAGATACCTTTCAGAAACTGGCTAGTTCATAGTTAATGCTGAAATAGAAATAGAATATCTACATCAATTGATGAAATTAAGTCATAGAAAATGATGTGTTTAAACAAAATGCTTCCAGTATTCGACTGGCTGACCAGAAGAGTCTAGAAGTGGATATGAATCATTATTATTATTATTATTATTTTAAACCCTTACCTTCTGCCTTCGAATCAATACCATGTATTGGTTCCTAAGCAGAAGAGCGGTAAGGGCTAGACAATGAGGGTTAAGTGACTTGCCGGTCACCCAGCTAAGAAGTGTCTGAGGCCAGATTTGAACTTAGGACCTCTTGTCTCTAGACCTGGCTCTCAACCCATTGAGCTACCCAGCTGCCCCCTGAATATGAATGATTTTTAAAAAGGATTTTGAAGAATGCTACTCTGGCCCTGCCTAGACAGAAGATATTAGTGTTACCAATCATAACCTTTGGAACAGATACTAGATAAATCATACAAATCAAATCATGTATAACTAATATAACAAGTATATTTTGAAACCTCCAGGCAATTGCCTACTTAGTGGAAGAATAGTTAGAGCAATAAAAATGATAATACAATAAGAGTAATCTGGATAGTTCATTGTAACAAGGGTTGACATGTAGTATATGTTTTTTCCTATGGGCAGATTTTTTTTAACCTAAAAGAGGGATTCAGTTATGTTTTTAATTCTGAGTACCATACTTTTCAGAGGAAAGACCCCAAAAGTGGCAAAATAGAAGAGATAAATGAGAGAAAGAGAGCAAGAATTATTATGGGATATGGCACCAACAATGACTGACTTGTTCTACTCTGGGTGCTTCATTTTCCTACCTGGTTGGAAACCTTTTCAGGTAAATACATATATATTATTACATATATTTTAAGAAGGAATTTCCATGATCTTTCCCCCCTAAACTCTTAACTTCTGCCTTAGAATATAAATTAAGTTCCAAGGCAGAAGAGTGATAAAGGCTAGGCAATTTGCATTAAGTGACTTGTCAAAGGTCACAAAGCTAGGACATATCATAGGTCATATTGAACTCAGGACTTACTGTTTCCAGGCCTGTCTCTCTATCTGCTGAGCTACCTATCTGTCCCTTCCACGATCTTTAAATAATTATTTTGGTGCTGAACCACCTAATTGGTCATGTAGAAGATAGTGTATTTACTGAATTTTGATGGAAACTAAAGCAGAAGTGTGGAGGTAGTAAATTCTGGAATGGAGAATAGCTTGTGCAAAGGAAAATAGGGTTGAGTATGAAGACAGTTAGAAGGTCAGTTTGGCTGAAGTAAATATAGTAAGAATGGAAAGGTAAGTTGGCAGATAAGCTGGCAGAGGGCTTTAAATGTCAAACAAAGGAGTTCATATTTTATCATAGATGCAGTAATAATAATAATAAAGAACATTTATATAAATCTTATAATGTGCCAGACACTGTTCTAAACACTTTACAATATTATGTCATTTGATATTCACAACCCTGGGAGGTAGAGACTATTATTGCCATTTTATGGATGAGGAAACTGAAGCAGATACAGGGTAGGTGACTGGACCATACAACTAATAAGTGCTTGAGGCCAGTTTTGAACTTGGGTCATTCTGATTCCAGCACCTGTGTTCTATCCATTGTGTCACATAGCTGTCAAAAGTGAGCTACTCGGGTTTCATAAGGAAGTGATGTTCAGAGCTTTAAGAGAGGAAAGACCTAAGGCAAAGAGACTGATTAAAAAACTATTAAAATAATCCAGATGAGAGGTGATAAAAGTCTGAATTAGATGACTTCGTGATTGGTGAGAAGAGGACCGATGTAAGATATTGTGGAATTAAAATCAATGAGATATAGAAACTTCTTATATCTATGGATTGAGGGAGAAAGGGGATTAACGGATAATTCCAAGGCTGTAGATTTGACTAGAATCTAGACAGAAAATTAGACAGAAAATGACAATGCCTCCAATCAAAATAGAGAAATTGAGAGAAGATTTGAGTAGAATCTAGACAGAGAATTAGACAGAAAACGATAGTACCTCCAGTCAAAATAGAGAAGTTCAGAGAAGAGTAGGTTTTTAGGGGGTGGTGAGGATAATGCATTCCGTTTTGGAGATATATTTGAGATAGCTACATGACATCCAGTTTTAAATATCTAAAAAAAACAGTAATATGGTACTGGAGCTCAGAGAAGGTAGGGCTAGGTATGTAGATCTTGGAGTCATTGCTTAGAGAAGAAAATTAAATTCACGTAAACAGATGAAGTCATCAAAAGATAGTATTAGAAAAAGAAGACCAAAAACCCAAAAAAGAACTTTGTGCTTCTGTCCCAACTGGGTGAAGGGTATGGATGATGAGCTAGCAAAAGGAGAATAAGAAGGAACATTTAGATAGGTGAGAGTGTAACCAAGAGAAAACAGTATCACAAAAACTCAGAGAGAAAGAATACAGAGGGAGAGTTGTTAGCAATGTAAGATGCTTTGAAGGATATCAGGAAAAGTGATGGTTATGGAAGTACTTCAGATAGGATCAGTAGTTGTGATAGTTACCCCCTTCTTCTCCCCACTGTCAGGAAACCTCCTCGTAGGTTAGACTAATTACAAAAGGCAAGAACTATGATTCTCACATGACTGACCCAGTGAGTGAGGGCTGAACTCCTCTCACAAGCTCTAACACATTCCTGGTGGCCTCAGAAGGTATTGATACAACTTTAGGGACCACCTAAGAGCTTAAGAAGACGGCCTGTCTATATGGAACCTGGATCCTGCAGATTAATTTTACGTTAAATTTATCTAATTTTTTGGAAGATACTTTAGCACTTGAGACTGGTCAAAGAAGGGTGAATTTTGAGACCCATGAGAATGAAGACCATGTCATAGTGTATAAGGTTATTTCTGGGTATAGACCAACATCAGTTTTTATGAAAATCCAGATATTTCTAATATTGAAATTTCACAAGAAAAAAATCCTTGATCCATGAATGTTTCTAGCGTTTCATATGCTTTAATAATACTAGTGACATTTTTACATGTGTGTCAGTGGATGAAAGGAGGCCTATTTAAGGATATAGACTTGTGTAATATGTATAGTAGAATTTTATTGCCCAGAGTAACATGGCAAATTGTATGATTCCCCTAAAAGAAAATTTAAAAAAATTTTTAAACCCTTACCTTTTGCCTTAGAACCAATACTTTGATTTGGTTGTAAGATAGAAGAATGGTAAAGGTTAGGCAATGGGGGTCAAGTGACTTGCCCAGGGTCACACAGCTAGGAAGTGTCTGAGGCTAGATTTCAACCCAGGATCTCCCATCTCTGAGCCTGGCTCTCAATCCACTGAGCCATCCAGCTGCTCCTCATTTTCTTTAAAATATCATTGCTTCTCTGACATATAACAGGTTACTAGAAAGCAGGGCTCTATCTATATAAATAAAGCGCAAGAATACATGGATTTATGTACTTAATTAACATTTTATAATGACTGTTCATATCTTAGTTAGCAGGGTTAGCCAAGTTTTCTTGTTATGTAACTAATTGTGGGAGTTGTAGAAGAAACAAGCCTGCCCTTGTCTGATTACTGTTGTCTTTAATGACCTATAAGACTCAGAAAGCATGTTAATTATATTTACAAAGTTGGAAAGAATATATGTAATATTGCAGATGACAAATTCATGGCTCAATATTCTTGAAAATTTGGAAAGAATTGAAACCAAAAAAATGAAATTTAGCAAGGATAAAAGTGAAATCCTGTATTTAATTTTTAAAAATAATTTATACAAGTATAGAATGAGGATAGTTTAACTTGACAGCAGGTTACATATAAAAGACCTTGGGGATTTCAGTTTAATACGAATGATAATACATGGGCCAACAGGAAAACTTGGCTGCTGAAAAGAACAACCCAAGTAAACAGTGTCTATCTAAAATTGAGAACTAGCATGGTCTATAATGGAGAATTGCTGGGACCTTTCTTACATCTTTTGGTTGTGTTTACCACTCTGGACCAAAACTGGAGTGATGTACTCAGTACGAGATGCTACTTTTTACGAGATACATTGACAGATTCCTGTTCATCAACAGGAGTCTTGAAATCATATCAGTAAGAAAAATAGTAAACAGTTAGAAATATTTGTCTTGAGGAAGTAGGCATCCAGGGGCCAAAGGTCAGCTGTCTTCAGATATTTTTGAATGGTTATGATATTGTAGAAGAGGGAGTACTCTGTTTTGTAAAAGAATGAGATCAAGTGGGCCAAAGTTAGAAGGTGGCAGATTTCTGAAGGTATAGTTGTAATAAAGCAATATAGTGTAATAGGAGAAGCACTGGACTTAAGAATCCAGAAACTCGAGTTCAAATTCTAGCTCTACCATTTACTGGTAACAGCAAGCAATTCCTTCTCTTAACTACATTTTAGTCTTTATATAAATTTTTCTCTTTCTGCTCACTTCAGTTTTACTGAAAATATTTTGGTATAAATTAAATTTTCCTTTTGATCAGTTATCTCCTTAGGATATGTAATAGCTCACATTTATATAGCTTATTAAGGTTTTAAAATTTTTTCCTTACAGTACTATGGAGTACTGTACTATGGAGTAGGTAGAACAGATATTATTTCATATATATTTGTTATGGGGGCACACAGCTAGTAAATGTATAAATCAAGCTAAAAATTCAGGATTTCTGACTATACATAATTGAAACTTAATAAATATTAGTTTAATTAAAAGAATGAATTACATGCATTTAAAAAGGGAAGTAGTGATCTCCAGAAACTATTCTGAATTCCAGGATAGAACTGGAAAGCCATTTAGCCATCTGGTCTTGTTCCCTCATTTTTGTAGGCAAGAAAACAGACCCAAAGAGGTTAATTGCTTTGTACAATATGAAAAAGAAAGTTATCAGAACTAAAATTCGAACCTAGGTCCTCTGACTCTAAATCTTTTTTAATCTAATCATTCAAGGTTAATCACCTTTCACTTTTTAAGCAGAGTAACTAGACTGATGGAGAGATTATAGATATAGAAGTCTACTTAAATTTCAACAGAATATTTATAATCTTTCACACTATCCTTGTAGTCATTGTGACAGGTTGTAAGCTACTTACTGGTATACTAAAGTGGATTTAAAAGTGGTTGAGGGGGCAGCTGGGTAGCTCAGTGGATTGAGAACCAGGCCTAGAGACGGGAGGTCCTAGGTTCATATCTGGCCTCAGACACTTCCTAGCTGTGTGACCCTGGGCAAGTCACTTGACCCCCATTGCCTACCCTTACCATTCTTCTGCCTTGGAGCCAATACATAGTATTGACTCCAAGGTGGAAGGTAAGGGTTTAAAAAAAAGTGGTTGAATGACTTGAACCAATGAGTTATATTTAATCACTCAACTATGGGCCATTGGGTCACTATTAACTTGGAGAAAGAGGTCTTTGGTGGAGTGCCTCAAAGACCTGCCCTTAACCTTGTCCCATTTAGCACTTTTATCATTGAGTTAGATGAAGGTATTGAATTCACAGGTGACACAGATTGAGAAGTCTAGCAAAGACACTAATCATATAGGTTCTAAAAAGGTTTTTGACAAGTTAGAATGTTGGGCCAAATCTAACCAGAGGAAATTTAATAGTAATATATTGAAATTTCCACACTTACTTAAAAAACAACAACTTCATAAGAATAGGATAAGAGAAATGAGTTAACAGTTTATGTGGAGGGGAAAAAAAGAGCTAGATGTTTGAATTGATTCATCAGGATAAGGCAGAAATGGCAGCCATAAAAAGCAAATGGTGTATTGCATTGAGAGCCAGGGTCAATGACAATGGACATTCTGTTGTATTCTGCCCAGGTTAGACTATATCTGGAGCACCATGTTCAGTATTCAGTGCTCAGAAGGACATGGACAAGCTGAAGTGCTTTTTAAATAGTGTAACCAGGATGGAGACCCAAGAGGGCTAATTTAAAGAAACAATAGGAATATGTAGCCTGGCATAATAGTGTCATGTTGTAGGGTGAGGAGTTAGGGCAGTGATAGTCTGCAAGGACAGGGAAGGGTTGAGATGTGAATAGAGATTAGATTTGTTCTGCTTGGCTCTGGAGGGCAGAATTAGGAGATAAATTACAAGGTTTGAATAGATGTTAGTGAAAACTTCCTAACAATTTGGGGCTTCTAAACCTGGAAAGAGCTAGCTGCTTTTGTAGGTGATGGTTTCTCTCTCAGTGGATGACACCTACAGAGCCTAGATAATGATTTGTCAGTTTTCTTTAGAGCAAGGGTCGGCAACGTATGGCTCTCGAGCCATATCTGGCTCTTTCTGCAGGAGCTATAAAGTCAATTTTTTTTCAGGCACTGTTACAGGAGTGTGCATTGTGAGCACTGTACAGCTCTCACGAAATTACATTTTAAAAAATGTGGCATTTATGGCTCTCACAGCCAAAAAGGTTGCCGACCCCTGGTTTAGAGGTTTCTTTCTCAGATATATTGAATTAGATAGCCTTAGACGATACCATGCATAGAATTGTATTGCGATGCATAGAATATATGATGCAATTTTTACTTAAATATTATTTGCATCTTTCTTAAAAGATATAATAGATTATTTGTTAAATTAAAAACCTAATCTTTGGATATAAGAATTTTAATCTGGTTTTGAAGATGGGAATACGCTGTAGATTAAAAGAGAAAAAAATTTGCAAAATTAAGAGCTAGCAAGTTTGAGGGCTTAGAGGTAGCTAATTTTATTTGGTTTAGAAAATTCCCAGTAATATCATTTTTAGTTATACCTTCAAAATTGGTGCAGATAAACATGTGTATTTTGTATTTCATTATTCCCACCAAGTCATAGAACTTATTCAGATCAAATTGGTGAATGTTCTTCAGATTCCATTGGTGGTTAAGTTAGATCTGTTTAGACCCAGAGGGGGGGAAAATGAATGTTCAAAAGACAGTTTTTATTTAACAAATATTTTCTGTTCGTTCCATTCTTCTGATTTTATTGTCCCTCTGTATGTTTCTTTTCCATCTGTTTCTTTCATGTATACTACATAATTACTTTTTTAAAATATTTATTAATATTTATTTTTTAGAAAAGTTAACATGGTTACATAATTCATGCTCTTACTTTTTCCCCTTCGCCCCCCCCCAAGCTTCCCCCCACCCCATGGCTGATGCATATTTCCACTGGTTTTAACATGTGTCATTGATCAAGACTTGCTTCCAAATTGTTGATAGTTGCATTGGTGTGGTAGTTTCGAGTCTACATCCCCAATCATGTCCGCCTCAACCCATGTGTACAAGCAGTTTTTCTTCTGTTTCCACTCCTGTAGTTTTTCCTCTGAATGTGGGTAGCGTTCTTTACCGTAAGTCCCTCAGACTTGCTCTGGATCATTGCATTGCTGCTAATACAGAAGTCCATTACATTCGATTTTACCACAGTATATCAGTCTCTGTGTACAATGTTCTGGCTCTGCTCCTTTCACTCTGCATCAATTCCTGGAGGTCTTTCCAGTTCACGTGGAATTCTTCCAGTTTATTATTCCTTTGAGCACAATAGTATTCCATCACCAGCATATACCACAATTTGTTCAGCCATTCCCCAATTGAAGGACATACCCTCATTTTCCAGTTTTTTGCCACCACAAAAAACGCGGCTATAAATATTTTCGTACAAGTCTGTTTATCTCTGATCTCTTTGGGGTACAAACCCAACAATGGTATGGCTGGATCAAAGGGCAGGCGTTCTTTTATAGCCCTTTGAGCATGGTTCCAAATTGCCAGCCAGAATGGTTGGATCAGTTCACAACTTCACCAGCAATGCATTAATGTCCCAATTTTGCCATATCCCCTCCAGCATTCGTTACTCTCCCCTTCTTTCATTTTAAACAATCTGCTAGATGTGAGGTGATACCTCAGAGTTGTTTTGATTTGCATTTCTCTAATTATTAGAGATTTGGAACACTTTCTCATGTGCTTATTGATACTTTTGATTTCTTTACCTGAAAATTGCCTATTCATGTCTCTTGCCCATTTATCAATTGGGGAATGGCTTGATTTTTTATACAATTGGTTTAACTCCTTGTATATTTGAGTAATTAGACCCCTGTCAGTTTTTTGTTATAAAGATTTTTTTCCCAATTTGTTGTTTCCCTTCTGATTTTGGCTACATTGTTTTTGTGTGTACAAAAGCTTTTTAGTTTGATATAATCAAAATCATTTATTTTACATTTTGTAATTTTCTCTAACTTTTGCTTGGTTTTAAAATCTTTCCTTTCCCAGAGATCTGACAAGTATACTATTCTGTGTTCAGTTAACTTATTTATAGTTTCCCTCTTTATATTCAAGTCATTCACCCTTTCTGAATTCATCTTTGTGTAGGGTGTGAGATGGTGATCTAAACCTAATCTCTCCCATATTGTTTTCCAAATTTCCCAGCAGTTTTTGTCAAATAGTGGATTTTTGTCCCAAAAGTTGGGCTCTTTGGGTTTATCATACACATAATTACTTTTCATATTTTTTGCACTTAGTCTGGACTAGTCACTGTACTCAATTTCGCATTGTAACCACCACAAGCTGATCCATTTCCTCAGTTGCCTATCTTTAACTGCTCTCCTATCTCATATATCCATTTTTATTCCCTTTGTTACCCCTTCTCCAAATTTCCTTTTTTCTTCCCCTATGCTTACTCTATCCTGGGTGAATTGGCAGTGCAAATGAAAATGGGTAATGAGTTCTGTATACTTTACAATGGTTACCAAAATTTAGTGACAGGAAGGACTTAAGAATGGATTATCTATATTGCTTCTTATCCTTTGTTCTGTTATGTTTTTATTCTGTACCTTTTCTATGGTATATTTTCTTCACCACCTTTTAAGTTTTTTTTTTATCCTTCACCAATTCTTTGTTTTCTCTTTTTCCTCCCCTTATTTCTGGCATGAAGAGATTCTTTACGAAATTGATAATCTGTTTCTTTCTGCTTCATACTCTTTGACACATGGAGCTGGCTGCTAAGGGAAATTGACTAGGAGCCTGTGATCCTTGTCAGTATATCTGATTAATCAATTTCTCTTTGCTATAGAGGAGCAGCTTTCAACAAAAGGAAACTATTTTGAATTTCAGTCATTTGCTGCTGCTTAGCTCATATTCCTCTCTTCTTCCATGATTCCCTCCTCTTATTGCTATTACTTAGTTCTCGATATTTACATATTTCATCTGTGTTTGTAATGTAAAGAACTTATTTCAAACTATTTCTTATGAGATTTCCAGTGACTCCACCTAGACTGGTACTTTCAGAAGCCAACCAAGTAGCTTCCAAATCATAAAAGTGACTATAGATGTTAATAAGAATTATTTTGTACTTTGTGATGTTCTATAGAGGAACTACATTAGTGAATACAATTTACAAGTGAATTACATTTGCAAGAACAAATATAAAGAAATCCTGGGGAAAAAACATGTATAGTTGCACATTATTACTATGTTAAGGATATTAATCAAGATGTGCTGAGTATGTTTTGTTTTACATTTATGTTGTGTTAAAAAGAATTTGCCTTTAGGTCATGGACAAGTTTGAGCAACCAGGCAAGGTGGAAAATAAAATTCTAATATTTCATTCCAACAGATAAGAAATAACCTTTTCACATATGTACCCAGAATCAATGTGGGACATATTGTAGTAAGGCACTGATGAAATTAGATATAGACAAGATCTGGGAAAAAAATTGATAGACTTGTATTCATATCAGAAAAAAATAACAAGTAGTTTTCTATTAATTGATGTTAGCATTTTAAATATTTGCTTCATAGAGACTTATTTGTCATTGCATTCTGTTTGTTCGTACAATACAAAAAAAAAACAAACAATGAATTCCAATGACATGCTTTTGGTATTTTTTTTTAATTCCAGAGATGAAAATAAATAGGAAGCAACAAATACATTTAAGGATCAGGAATACACATAAATATAAATTAAATATTGACTGATAATTTGAAGTATTTCAAGATTTTCAAAAATATATATCTTGTAGTCTTGGAGCAGAGGAAAGGATTAAAAGTAGGATTAGAAAGGGAAAGCAGATTTGTTGGGCAAAAGGTAAACTCATATATATGGATATAGATATCTATAAAGAAGTCCTGAAAAAGAAATGTATGTTCCTAGAAGAAACTGGGAAATCTGGAATACAAACAACTTTGACTAAATTTCTAGCCAACCTCTTCAATAGTCCTCGGGATACCTATGGGCCCATGTTGGTGGACAAGGAAAGATGAAGAAACTAGAATATTCCTTTTACACACTCCCATCTTGATTAAGAAGAACTAAATTAGAATCCCTTCAAGTATACATGTATTGGTACCATTTCATATAGTTTTTGCATTCTTTTGCTGCCATATAGCCATAGCGGAAAGGTAATGAAAGGGGAAAAAAAACCCATTACTATACATCTAATATCATCTTAATTGATCTTCACAATAACCCTACAAAGTAGGTGCTATTATTATCCCCATTTTATAGTTGAGGAAAACAGGTTAAGTGATTTGCCCAGAGTCACATAGGTAGTAAATGTCTGAAGCTGGATTTGAACTCCAGACTCAATGTTTTATCTACTGTGCCATATAGCTGCCTCTTCTACTATTTGCCATGAGTACTATTTGCTTTGAAGAAGTATCTTAATATGATGGCAGCTACATATTTCTGTTTATATAATACAGTTGAAAATATAATTAAAGTATAAACCCCTTACAAACAACTAACAAGCACTTATTGAACATTTACTCTGTGCCAGGCAAGATGAAGACAAAAGACTTTGTTAGCCACGTGGAGGATGATTGGAGAGGCAGCCAAATCTATTATAAGACCATTGCAGTAGTCCAAGCAAGAGGCAGTGAGTGTTAGAATTAGAGGGATGGTCATGTGAGTAGAAAGAAAGGAACAGATGCAGCTTGGCATAATGAAGAGGGCATTGCCTCTGGAAACAGAGGATCTGGGTTCAAATCCTACCTCTATTGCTACTTATGTGATTTCAAGCAGGTCACCTAACTTATCTGAACCTCACTTTTCCCATTTGCAAAATGATAGGATTGTACTAAATGCCTTTTAAAAGACCTTCTAGCTCCAGATAGAGGATCCTAGGGAGGATACGTGGAGATAAAATCAAGAGTAGGGAGCTGAACCTAAGTGACTGGAATGATGGTGGTACTCTAAATAAAAGCAAGAATGTTCAGAAGTAGAATAGTTTTTTTCTTGGAGGGGGGAAGATAGTGAGTTCTTTTTTGGAGAAGGTATGTTTTAGATACCTACAGGATATCTAGTTTAAAATGTGCAATTAACAATTGTTTATTGGGATTGTAGCTCAAAAGAGAAACTAGGTTGAGGATGTAGATAGGGAATAATAAGAGAGACAGGTGATACTGTATCAGAGAGAGAATATAGAGAAGTAAGTAGAGAGTATAGAGAAAGAATAGAGAAGACCCAGAACAAAGCCTTGGGTGTAGTTAGAATGGAAGATATGCATGATGAACCTACTAAGTAACTGAGAAGAAACTGTCAGGTAGCTGAGAACCAAGAGAGAGAGCAGTGTCCCCAAAATGCAGAGAATGAGTGGTGAACATGTTTGCATGCTGCAAAATGGTACAAATTGATGAAGATTCAGTGTGGGGAGGGGAGACACAGCTAGGTGACTAAGGGTATGGAGAGCAGGCCAACAGAAGGAGTTCCTGGGTTCAGATCTGGCCTCAGACACTTTCTAGTGTGTGACCCTGGGCATGTCACTTTAATCCCCAATGTCTACTTCTTACAGCTTTTCTGCTTTAGAACTAATTTGTAGTATTGATTCTAAGATGGGAAGGTAAGAGTTGTTTTTTTTTTTTAATGATGAGGATTGAATAAAGGCCATAAGATTTAGCAATTTAAGATAATTAGTAACTTTAGAGAGCAATTTCAGTTGAGGGATGAGGTCAGAAGCCAGATTTAAAGGGGTTGAGAAAATAGAGAATGGAGAAGAGGTAGAGGCAAGAATGTAGCTGGCATTTTTCTACAAATTTGACTGTGTTAAGGGCCCATAGTTGTAAGATGATATGGAGGGGATTGGTGTGGTTAAGGATTTTGCCTTGGGGGGGAAGGTGAGAAAAACTTGGCCATGTTTGTAGGAAAAGGGGAATGAGGCACAGTAGGTTGAAGGTGAGGAAAATTAGTATTGAATTGTATTATTTGTCACTAATATGATATCCATTTCAAGCTTCCAAGCTAAGGTTACTCTCAGGTCCCAAGTTATCAAACTGCAGTAGGACCTTTTGTCTTTTGTTAAGACCTTAATAGGATTAAAGGCATTTGAAGGCAGGGCTGGTCTTCCATGTTGAACTTGGACTCACTTGAAAGTAAAGTGAGTTGGCCATGCTTTCCCTGGCTGGTGAACTTTCAGGATGGGTCTCTTATTTTCTTTATTTAGACGAAGATCTGTCTTCTCTATGTCACAGTAATGAGGGAGGAATTGAGGCCTTTAAGTCCACCTCCTCTTTGGACATATCCACCAATGGAGACTGCCAGGGGAAGTCCTGGGGATAAATTGTCAGACCAATTATAAAGAATATACAGCTTCCTAGAAAAGCAAAAGTCGGGCTGTACTGAGCATCTTTTCTCTTTGGAGCCAGACTGAAGATGCATTCTTTGTTAGCAGACATGTGTTAGTATCTATTAGTAAACAGTGTCATTTTCAGGGAAATGGCCTCATATTCTTTATTGGTTAAAATCTGGGTGTTGGAAGGGAGAGGAAGGGCATATGGGTTGATCTTGTCAAGGAAAAAGGCCACCTTTTTTAAAAAAATTTTTTTTTTAAACCCTTAACTTCTGTGTATTGACTTATAGGTGGAAGATTGGTAAGGGTAGGCAATGGGGGTCAAGTGACTTGCCCAGGGTCACACAGCTGGGAAGTGTCTGAGGCTGGATTTGAACCTAGGACCTCCTGTCTCTAGGCTTGACTCTCAATCCACTGAGCTACCCAGCTGCCCCCAGGCCACCCTTTTATCAGAAACTAGAGTAAAGGAAAAGAGAATAGAATTGTATCAGACTTTCAAGATAGAGTAGTGGAAAAGAGGAAGTTCATAGTGAATATCCTTTTTTTCTCTGTGAATTATAATTATTGAATCAAAGGGAAAAGTGAGAGAAGGAGGAAGGGAGTTAACCTATCTATTTGTAAAGTGCTTAATAGTACCTGGCATAAATGCCTACTATATGCCAGGCAGATGTTAAACACTTGAGGAAGATGCTATTACAATCCCCATTTTACAGTTGAGGGAACTGAAGCAAACAGTGGAACACACAGCTAATAAGTGTCTGAGGATAGATTTGAACTTGGATCTTCCTGATTCCAGGCCCAGAACTTTATATATTATGCCACCTACCTCTCTCATAAATGGAACTGGGAGTGTTAGTCACTGGCTCCCTTTTAATGGGAATAATGTTCAGTGCGTCTCAGAAAATAGAAGAGAAAGTAGATACCCCCAATCCTTCAGAGTGTCTAAGAATGATTCATGATGACATAGAGCAGTAGAAGAGCTCACCATCTTAAAAAGAAACACATTCAGACACATTCAAGGGGAAGATGAAAAGCAGCATATATCAAGAAGATATGTAGTAAAGGAGAAGAAGAGAATGGGGATTATATGTGGAAATCCACAAACCTGCTGGAGGGTATTTGGATGTGATGATTTTGATACTTAAAGGCAAGGAAGGGGTGCATGGCTAGCACACTGTTGTCATAAATGAATATTGTCTTGGTCAGGGAAGTTATTTGAGATAAACTGACACCTCTTTTTCCCTCTTTTAGATTGATTATTTTCATATTCCATTGTATGGTGATATGGTGCTTTTTAGCTTTAAAATTGATATTATACACCAGTGATTCCCAAAGTGGGCACTACTGCCCCCTGGTAGGTGCTGCAGCGATCCAGGGGAGCAGTGATGGCCACAAGTGCATTTATCTTTCCTATGAATTGCTATTAAAACTAAAAAAAATTAATTTCCAGGGGGCTAAGTAATATTTTTTCGGAAAGGGGGTGGTAGGCCAAAAAAGTTTGGGAACCACTGCAGTTTTTTACACACAGGGGATTTGATACTTTGCTGAACTCTAATTTGACGTGATAAGGTCCCTGATTTACCCTGATCACCATATGAGTCATACTCTTTCCCTAAATTATTTGCTTCCCTCAGCCTGTTCCATTTGTTCTTAATCATCAGCATTTCTCATGCCTTTTTAGGAAGTAGGGAGATGACAGAAAGAAGCATGATGGGGGGCAGCTGGGTAGCTCAATGGAATGAGAGTCAGGCCTAGAGATGGGAGGTCCTAGGTTCAAATCTGGCCTCAGACACTCTCAGCTGTGTGACCCTGGGCAAGTCACTTGATCCCCATTGCCCACCCTTACCACTCTTCTGCCTTGGAGCCAAATACACAGTATTGACTCCAAGACAGAAGTAAGGGTTTAAAAAAAAGGAAGAAAGAAGCATGATGGATAAGTATAAAGGATGAAGAAATAAAACTGATAGCCAACTTCTCTCAATTTACAGAAGAGAAAACTGTGGTCCATAAAGCATAAGTAATTTGCTCAAAGTTCACATAGCTGCTTAGAACTTGTAGAATTGGAACTATAGAATTTTTGATAGAACTAGAATTGGGTAATGTAAATTACATTTGAAGCTTACCCTAAAAATCCGATAATTAGAAGTTAACCCAGTAATTATCTAGCACAAAAAGAATAACCATTATAAAATACCAAACAAGGGAATGACTAGTGTCTGCTTGAAACCTTCTAAGAAGGGAAAATTTACCATCCTTGAGGTTACCCAATTCCACTTTTAGACAGCCCTAACTATTAGAAAAAAATTTCAAAACATCAAACCTAAATTTGCCTTTTTTTAAAATCCCATTCATTGGTCTGGGTTTGGTTCTCTAGGACAGACAAAATTATCCTAATCATTTCTAGATATGAAAGCCCTCCACATATTTAAAAAACAGTTATCATGAGTCCCATGTATCTTCTTTTTTCTAGACTAAATAAGCTCAGTTCCATCAACCAGTCTCTATATGGCATAGATTTACAGCCTTTTAGCATCCAGATTGCCTTTTTCTGGAATTTAGCTATGCTTTTAGCCTTTCTTCAGGTATGACTCTGAGAACTGACTATAGGAAATTGGATGAGTCCTGATAAGAGCAGAGTCCAGTGGCACAATTACCTCCATACTCCTGAAAGCTTTCTCTCTCCAGTAGAGAACCCAAGATCAGATTTCAGGTGTTTTTTTGGGGGGGGCATCTTGCACTTTTGAAGATATTTTGTGCCCAAGTGTCTGAATTTCATGTTATGAGATTGGTCTTAGTGCTTTAGCCTAACATGTTTATATATTTTTTAAAACTGACTTTACTATCCAGTGTGCACATTTAGTGAGCATACTATCTGTGCCTTTAGTCATGTTGTTCAGAAAAAAAAACACTTAACAGCACAGAGATAAAACACAGATGCATCTGGTATTCCACTGGAATCCTCTCACACTGGCATTGAACTATCATTGACAATTTTTGAGTTTTATCATCTAGCAAGTTCTGGATCCCAATAATTATATTATCCTACCCACATTTCTATATCTTCACCATAAGAACACTAGGAAATGCTTTATCAAAAATTTCATTAGAAATTGGGTAAGTGATATCCACGTATTTTCCTTATCTACTGCTTTAATAAGCATGTTAAAAAAGGAAATAGAATTAGTCCAATATATCTTGTTTTTTGATAAAGTGATAATGTTCAATATCATCATGGTAAGAGGTCTCCAGTGGAGGACTTCAGGCCTTAGGAGTCTATTCTTATGTTCTGTACTCATTTATATATTTATCAATGATTTGGATAAAGACATAGATTCTGACAACTTCCTATAGAAAGAAAGAAATGAAAAAGGGTCCAGAGGTAGAGAAACTTTCTAAAAGGCTGTTTTCGTTTGTGATGAGGACTTGGAACAATAATGTTACTAGAAGTGAGAAATTAAGAAATAGAAGGAATGATTTTTCAGGGTCTGATGGCTGAATATATAAAGTAAAGGGATTCCAAAACTTTGAAACTGGGGCTCTTGGAAAAAAAGGAATTGTATTATGAAAATATGTAAGTATTGGTCTTATTAATAAAGATATCACTCTATCCAAAACAACTGATCCCACTGCTAGGCATATATTCTGGGGATATCAAAAACAGAAGGGAGGGCCCCATGGATACCAAAAATTAATAATAGATAACCCTTTTTGTGGTATCAAATAATTAGAAACAAAGTAAGGTACTAGTCAGCTGGGGAATAACTGAGCAAACTCTGGTATGTGAAAGTAATAGAGTATTCTACAATAAAAAATGATGGATATGAGGAATTTATGAGAGGGTTTATATGATCTGCTAGAGAATGATAAAACTAGAACCAGTAAAGTATTACACACAGTGACAATGATAATGTAAAATTTTGAAAAAGACTAAAAAAAGGAAGCTGATTTGTGGGTAATTATATCATATTGGTTTTTTTACAGAATAGATATTTAAACATAATTTTATCTTCTTAGCATGAGGTGAGAAACTATGGAATCAGGACCTCACATATTATGGTATTCAATCACTCTTTGGGGTCTTTTTGATTAAATGCTTTTCTTTGATAAAAGAAGTAACAGTGCCCAAGGACAGAAGGTGAGGGTAAATATTCAAAGATGACCACCAGTAAAAAATCTTCTTATTTTTAATTAAAAAATGAATAGTGGAAAGGCATAACACCAGAATATATCAATCCACAAAGAACTCCTAAAACATATTAAAAGTTTATAATCGGAGTAGAATGATACAAATAAAATGTGTTCAGAAGTTGAAAGGTTTTAAGTTTATAAAGAGTAGAATGGGGATTGAAGGTTTTCAGTGGTACAAAGTGTCACATTGACATTGACACTTATCAGATATATGTGGTGGTGGTTATATTCCATATCCCATAATTAGTCTAAGAGAAAGAATGAAGGCTCTTATTTCCGGGTTTGTGTGTGCAGATTCCCAAAAGTGTTATTAATGTGATCTATATATGTACACTTACTGGAAGGAGATTTATCCTTTAACTGTTAATTTTTCCCCACTTGTCTTTGTGGTGAAATAGAAGAGATCATCTCTTAGAAGGCCTTGTTATTTTACTATATTTGTATTTCCATTGTCTTTACAATCAGAAAATAATCCATTCTGCAAATGTATTAACATTCTTATATAGTTAAATTATGAGAAAAGTGATGTTAAAAGTCATCAAATTAATTTTTCTCAATTCATTATCATTCAGTTTATACTTCTGACATCAAATTTAATGGTGAATATATTGCAAACAGATGTTAATATTCATTACCCCTACATAAATGCATCTAAATGAACTCCTAACTACTAGTTTAATATATTATTAAAATATAGATTATATTAACTGAGATTTTATCTGCCAATTGGAAATTCTTTAAGTAGGTTTGACTGCACATTCTTTTTCCTTGTGTCATCTTACTCCTCCTGTGACATGTTTCAATTACTCATATAAAAAATTAATTCCTGCTTTTCCATTCATTTCCTACTAGAGCCAGATTACATTAGTCATTCACTGATTATGATACCTAAAGTATAGTAAGAACAAAATGATCTATGTCAAGGTATTTTTTATTTAATATTAGTTTATTTTGAATATCTGAAAGAACAAATTTTTAACTTAGGAAAACTTTAAGAAAACACTTCTGTAAAGAAAGCAAGTTGTTTACAAATTAAACATTTATAATGTGCTTGAGAAAAAAGGTCAATTTGATAATATCTCAAATATGTTATAAAAGAACTTGGTTCACTGTCAGCTGATTTTTTTTGTTCTAAATTTGATCAGCATAGCTACTTAAAACTGCCACGACCAAAGATCAGTACTAATAGAACCCATTTTTAAAGCCATCATTGGAAAATACAACTAAAATCTACCTCATATAATATACATAACACAAATAGCTTTGTTATAACGGAGTCTCATTGTACTAACATTACTATTTTTAAAAAAAGAATATGTTTCTACAAAATAAGGCAAGAAGATGAGCATAATTTGGAAGTAAAATACTTGTCTCAACTTTTAAAAAAAGCCTTCTACTAGAGATGGGAGTTCCTAGGTTCAAGTCTGACCTCAAACACTTCCCAGCTGTGTAACCCTGGGCAAGTCACTTGACCCCCACTGCCTACCCTTATCACTCTTCTACCTTGGAGTCAATACTGTGTATTAACTCCAAGATGGAAGGTAAGGGTTTAAAAAAATAAAAAAAGCCTTCCATAATTTAATACATTTGCAAAGCTGTTTCATCGTTTTCTGCTCTTCATTTTATTACTAGAATATTAGAATGGAATAGTCTTTAAAGGTCATAAGTCCAATACTTTCTTTTTACAGAGGAGCAAATTGAGGCCCAGAGATATGAAGTGATTTGTCCACGCTTATGCAGCTAGTAAAGAAGAGAACTGATACTCTACTACAACATGCTAGCTTCCTTAAATTCTGGCAAGCATTCATAGAAGTTAATTGTATACATTGATGTGAAAGTAGGTTCAACCACATGTACATATGCATAGCATATGTGTTTCTAATTTGTAGTTTGCTTCTACATTACACTATATAATTAAATACTTGCTTTGAGTAATCAGAATATTTTATACTAGAGGGAAATATACTTACAGATATCCTTTCAACATCACGACTTTACCCATTGTAGTTCTGATAAATTGCAGGTCAGCATAAGAAATCAAATGGGAACTTTAGGGGAGTTTTGTGGAAGCCACAGACCATATGCAAAGGCCTGAGATGATAGAAAGTTAAAAAACTCAGAAATACATAAAATATATGTATAGTATTGTATAGTGTCAATATATTTTAATCTTTTAATGTCATAAATATATACAATTTCTTTTTTAAAATTAAAAAAAGTAAAAATTTAAAAGTTTGTGTTAAACAGAAAAGCTAGCAGATGACATACAAATGCTAGGAATGTGGAAATATCCTAAAAAGTTTAGTAACTCCTAAATGCATATAAGTTACTGTAAACATTCTATTAAAGAAAAAAATTCACATCTCTTTTCATACAAAAAAGGAGAGACAAAAACTTTTAAGTACATTTTCCATCTTGTGGGGGTATTGTATACCTAACCCCAGTGGTGTGGAAGGGATATATGGTTTGTACTTACATAGTGCAGAGATTGCTTAGAATAATGGAAAAGGTGTTGGAGAAAGAGGCAAAGGTCAGGATGCCTGACTTGATCCCAGGTGTTTTAGTACTTTGAGCCTTCCATTCATGCTAGATAAAACATGTGTCGTGCACTAAAGGATAACTCTAGTCCAACTATCAATAATATGGAATTAGGTCTTGGTCAGTGATACATGTAAAACCCAGTGGAACTGTGTGTCAGCTAAGGGGGTTTAGGGGAGAGGGAAAGAATATGAAACATGTAACTAGGGGAAAATATTCAAAATAAAAATTAAAAAAAAAGTGTCCTGAGCAAAGCCTGCTAGGGGCCAGACTGGGCATCTTCTCTCTGCCCCAAGGCAACCACTTTCATTTGTACTAGCATAGAATATCTTCTACCTCCTGCTGCTAGCCCAGGCACCCAACTGGGATGGAGAGAACCTCTAGCATAAAGAACAATTCTCCCTTTGACTTAAGGCCTCTCATTTTCTGTTGTACCTGTTCTTTGAGGAGTGGTGTCCTCTACTCAGTGATGAATAACCTCAGACCTGGTCATTGCCCAACACATCCCAATGACTCTGAGTCTAGGAGACCATTATCCAAACCCCATTCCATACCCACTACTACTTAATTCCTCATTCCCATTTTCTCAACTTTCCCACCTCAAAGCTTCATCCTAACTCCACTATAGTCAAAAAATTAACTTCATTCCTCTTCCATTCCTTCCTTCTACAAGCTCTTGGTGAAACCTGGCCTGCCCTTGATAACATTTCCTTGCCGGCCATTCTTTCCAGTCCTGCCTGCTCATTCACTCATTCTCTTCAGTTCACTGGTCGAGGCAGGGCAATTGTAAATCCTCTATATTCACTGAGCTTTCCACTTTTCTTCTGTCTTCCCTTACACAAAACTGCTCTTCATCAAGTGATCTCTAATCCCTTGACCCCTCATTTTTCTGCTAGGTCATCTCCCGTGTACTAGCTACTCTATTTTCTCCATCTTGTCTCCTTGGTGAACCAGTTCAACTTTACATTGTCTTCCTTTCTTGAATATTTAGCCCCCTTCCTCTATTGCCAGTTATACCTAGCCAAGTTTCAATCTTGGATTACTATTTGTTACCTATCATATTGTACCTATGCATGCTTTCTGCTGAACAAAGACAGAAAAATCATGCAACCATTGTGACTTTTGGATTTCCTACAGATTTATATTCTATAACTTCCACTGGGCCTAAACAGCTTCTAGGGAATCCTACCATACCACTATCCCACCATCCACAGCTACTTTTCCAAACTATTTCCTCCCTTACATGTCTTCCCTTTCCTACACATTCTCAGTGAGAACCTTGCCTCAAATTTTACAGAAAAAAATGAGATCCTTCACCATGAACTCCCTCTTTTCTTTTCCTCATTTCCTGCCACGTTCTCCTTCATTCCTGCCTCATATGATGAAAGTAGCCCTTCTCGTTCAAGTGCTCTCATTTCATCCCATCTCCTCCTCCATTCCAACAGATTGCCCCTTTTGTCACCTCTACTCTGACTTATTTTCAGAATAGTTCCCTCTCTTCTGTCTCATTGATATTCCTTCTCTAGGTTTTTGGGATAGCACTCTCCTAGATTTCCTCCTACCTATATGAACACTCCTGGATCCTCTTCCTTTAACCTTAGGTTTCCATCAGGGCTCTGTCCTGGATCCTCTTTTCTTCTCCCTTTATGCTCTTTCATTTTGTATCTCATCAGCATCCCGAATTTAATTATCATCTCTATGTAGATGAATCTCAAATATACTTTTCCTGTTCCAATCTCCCCGCTGACCACCAATCTTGCCTCTCCCACTTGCCTTTCATATACCTCATACTGGGTGTCCAGTAGACATCTTAAACTCAGTATGTCCAAAAAAGAACTCTTTTCCCCATAACTCCTCCCTCCCTGACCTGTCCACTCTTCTTTCCTCTTATTATCCCACACATACTCTTCAGTCCAATGACACAGACATCCGGACTGTTCCATAAACAAGACACTATTTTACAGTACCCGAAATTTTTGCTGGCTCTCCCTCATGCATGAAATTCTCTCCCATCTCTGCTCTACTTATTGACGTCCTTTGGCTTCTTTTATGTCCCGACTAAAACTTCATCTTCCAGAGAACTCTTCTTAATTTAGTGCCTTCCTTCTTTTAATTATTTCTTATTTATCTTGTATATAGCTTGCTTTGTCTGTAGTTATTTCTCCTCCATTAGATTTTAAATTCCTTGAGGGCAGGGGCCATCTTTTACCTCCTTTTGTATCTCCAGCATTTAACATAGTACCTGGTACATAGTAGGCACTTGATTGATGTTTGTCGATTAATGGACTTTATTATATTTCTACCACTTATCCAGCTAGATAGATGAGGCATTTATTTATTAAATGATTATGTTTTTTGACACTGTGCTAAGAACTGATACAAACATATGCAAGCAAGATTACTTTATACTTCATTTCCTAACTATGATGGACAATTGCTGCATTATTATATTATGTTCTACTGGAAGAAGAACATGTGAAGAAGAATGAGTAAAGACTTGGTTGGAATTATATGAATGAATACAAGATATCAAGATGGCCCAAATATACTTGCTGGCCAGCCAGAGTTTTAAAAATTTTGAATGCTTGATAGTCAACATCTAGTAGTTTTAGTTCTGCTTTGCTTTTTTGATCTTTAGTAAATATCTGAAGATGTAGGCAAGCTTTTTCTCCTTGCATATCTTCCTAATTAGGCAGAGCTCTGTTTTGGTGTCACTGGGAGTTGTCTACATGGTGTCACCACCAGAAGAGTTCTGCATCTAGAATATAGATTTGTCCATTCTAATTGAAGATGACAATGTCAGTATTTTTTCCTAATCCAGACTACTGTAATCAATAAAATGTACATTTACTTTATTTATGATGGTAACTGGTTCTATTGAACAAACTATGCTATCTTCTCCATGATACTCTGGACCTATAACTTAAAGGAGAGTGGCAGAGGTAAAGTATATTTGAAAAAAATAAAATAATAGTATTTTCTATGTGCTTTTCCAGGAGCTAACCGTCAGCCCATATGCACAATATTATTTAGATTTTTCCAATCAGTGCAGTTTTGTATTAGGAAAAATTCAAACCTATTGGAAGATTACCAGTATGGCAGATTCCATCGTACATACACAGTAGAGTATGACCCTATTACTATAGGGTTATTGTATTGTGAAATATGGTGAAGACAGGCCAATCTCAGTTGAAGTTGGGAAATTCTTTTGTCAGATTAGTAAAGGGGTTGTCTGGACATATGTTAAAGTTGCTGAAGATGGTATCAGATGAAGAGGAAGACCCCGAGGCAATTATCTCCACAGCTGTGAGATGACTTATTTTCTTTGTAAATAGCTTAACAATCAGAATAGACCTCCTCATTTAAACTCCTAAGTTGATTCAATAAAAAGCTATTCAACATGTTTTAATTTATCATATGCCATTAACAAATATATAACAAAGTTAATTCGACTTAAAGTTAGGCCAGGGTACTTTTAAAAAAAAGTTTCTATGTACATTTAAGAATGCACACAGTAGGGGCAGCTGGGTAGCTCAGTGGATTGAGAGTCAGGCCTAGAGATGGGAGGCCCTAGGTTCAAATCCAGCCTCAGACACTTCCCAGCTGTGTGACCCTGGGCAAGTCACTTGACCCCCATTGCCCATCCTTACCACTCTTCCACTTAGGAGCCAATACACAGAAGTTAAGGGTTTAAAAAAATAAAATAAAGAAATAAAGAATGAACATAGTAGCCCATTTCTTATTTCAGGGATAGAAATTGCATTGGTAACATAATATAATAACGCAGCAATTGTCCATCATAGTTAGGAAATGAAATATAATTTCCCAAAGAAATGAAGCTTTACCTCCCTTTAAGTTCCAAAACTTAATGTATTTTAGCCATTTTGTTGGCATCTTTCTAAAATGTAGCACACATTTCCCTGACTTCTTATACAGAAACACAATTTTTTTTTCTTGAAAAATGAAGGGCATGATGTGAACAGTTACTAGGAAAGCGCAAAACTCCAGTGGTCCCTGTGGTACATAGATCTGTTTGCTCCTACATGAAATAGCCTCAGACTGGTATGGTTTTTGAGCTCATGCATGAACTTTTTATGCTTCTGACTCTTCTCTTGCTGTCAGTGATATAGTCTGACCAGATTAGAAACTTTCCCCAAGAGAGAGGAGGGGGCCTGGGGAGATGAGAGCAGAGAGAACCACTTAGAAGGACTGATGAATTGCAAAGTTTGGCCCCTGACAGAAAAGAATTCTGACAACTCTACTGGGTATCCTTATTTAGCTTACTTGATTGCTGTATTCAAAAAAATCCTGGAGTCTGCTTCCCTTAAATTAGTCTGTTTGACAAAATGCCTGGCTCCTGCCTTTTTCAGTATAAAACTATCTTGCTATAACTATTAGAGCCATTTAGAACCAGCTCACAGTTCTAGTCAAGACTGGTTTTCCTGGAACTATTACTTGTTCTCCTTCACCTGACCAAAAGTAGAATGTACGCCTGAAACTTTGGGTGACTCAGGAAGCTTATTAGTACGTGTGTCTTTGTATGCTCTATGTGTGTTTGTGTATGTGAAGGTTCACACACATGAATGCCACCAGTTAAAAAAATTTAAATTGGATCTTGTAGTTAGATATAAGAAGAACGTATCTACAACAGAATCAAGTATTGGACTAAATTTGTCAGGCTATAAGTTATTATTTTTATTTATCTTACATTTTGTATAGCGTTATCTAATGAACACACTGGACTTGCAATCACGAGACCTGGGTTTGAATTCTACCTGACTGATAATAACTATGATGTTGGACAAATCATTTAACCTTCTAAACCCTAGAGTTTTCTCATTTATGAAATGTATAAAATAGAATATACTATCTATATACTTAATAGATGTTGTGTGTAAAGTGCTTCATAAATTGTAAAGCCCCACTCAAATGTGAACTTATATTATTATTCTTATTTTACAAAAGAAGAAATAGAGACTCACCAATGTTAAATGACTTGCCCTAATTCTCGATGGTGATAGTAGAAATGGAATTTTAATCTGCATCTGCTGATTACAAAACTTAGTTCTAGTCCTTCCACACAATGTATTCCTATCTCTAGTAGATCTTTCCTCTCTTTCCTGATTTGTTTCATATGCTCTGTAAGTGAATAAAGTAAATAACCATGTTTATTGGAATTATGTATGAAATTAGAACAGTTATGTTGTGAAAGAGAGTCTGGTAAGAGCCATGGATGCTTTTTGCTTCTTTTTTTTAATCAAGCAAACTCATTTATCTAAATATATAGCAAGCAGAAATTATATACTAGACAGAACATAAGAGTGCATGACCTCTTTTCTTTCAGGAGGGAAAAAACTCAGTTCAACAAAGGAAGAGAGTCCCAGATCTCAGCCAAGAGAAATTCCCCAAACTGTGTAGTGTAGCAAGCTGGGGATAGAGACTGCAAATTCTTCCACAATTTGACATCTTTTTTTTTAAACATTTATTAATATTCATTTTTAACATGGTTACATGATTCATGCTCCTCTTTTCCCCTTCGCCCCCCGCACTCCCCCCCCCCATGGCCTACACACATTTCCACAAGTTTTGTCATGTGTCCTTGATCAAGACCAATTTCCAAATTGTTGGTAGTTGCATTGGTGTGGTAGTTTCGAGTCCACATCCCCAATCATGTCCACCCCGACCCATGCGTTCAAGCAGTTGCTTTTCTTATATGTTTCCTCTCCTGCAGTCCTTCCTCTGAATGTGGGTAGCATCTTTACCATAAATCCCTCAGAATTGTCCTGGGTCATTGTATTGCTGCTGGTACAGAAGTCCATTACATTCGGTTTTACCATAATACATCAGTCTCTGTGTACAATGTTCTTCTGGCTCTGCTCCTCTCGCTCTGCATCAGTTCCTGGAGGTCTGTCCAGTTCACCTGGAACTCCTCCAGTTTATTATTCCTTTTAGCACAATAGTATTCCATCACCAGCATATACCGCAATTTGTTCAGCCATTCCCCAATTGAAGGACATACCCTCCTTTACCAGTTTTTTGCCACCACAAAAAGCGCAGCTATAAATATTTTTGTACAAGTTTGTTTATCTATGATCTCTTTGGGGTACAAACCCAGCAATGGTATGGCTGGATCAAAGGGCAGGCATTCTTTTATAGCCCTTTGAGCATGATTCCAAATTGCCAGCCAGAATGGCTGGATCAGTTCACAGCTCCACCAGCAATGCATTAATGTCCCAATTTTGCCACATCCCCTCCA
>NC_058133.1:354044659-354075037 GCF_016433145.1 Gracilinanus agilis
TTTCTGAGCCTCACTTTCCAATTGCAAGATTCTAGAAATATATACACTTTTAGATGGTTTTTCCCAATTTCCTTTTTACAGAATCTCAGTTTTGAACTCTTCCATAGCTTGTGAGGAGTTTTCCTTATTTGAGGAGGGTTTGGATGCTTATTTGTTCTCCTCCTCTGTTTGCTTGGTTGTCTGGATTTTCTCTGTGTAAAAGTTGTCGAGTGTTAAAGACTTCTTTTTCTTGTTGTTAATCTTTCTCTTCTGAACTTCCTGATTCTGGGTAGCCATCGTTAGCCCAGCAGCTTCTTAGGTTTATCCTCGAACTCAGGGTCTCTCCGTGGTCTTTTGGCTCCTGAGGTCTGAGTTCTGGTATTTTCCAAGGTCAAGCCCCCTGGTGGACCCCCTTGCTTGATCCTCTGCTGGAGGTTTATTTACAAGTCTCAGGGCGCTGCTTCCACAGTCGTACACCCGTCCATGCTGGTTCCCCACTCCGGGTTTCAGAGCTTTAGCTTGTGGCTGTGTCTGCATCCACCCACGCCTGCGCCCTGAGCCCGCGTTCTGCGCCCTGTGTCCACTCTCAGCAACCTGCTCCCACGCTCAGATTTTGTGTGCGTTCGTTAGCTTTTTGGGGTCTTAAATCTTGCTGCTCTCAGGAACAGGCTCCAGAGCTGCCAATGACTCGATGGGTGCCCCAAACTTGCTCTATTTCTTTTTAGCTGGCTTCGGCGCTATAGGTGTTGTGTGTGGAGGGGATGGGGGTGGGGTGGTTGCTCAGCCCGCGATTTAGTGAAAGCTGTTTCACCCCTTTATAGCATGGAAATGCCTCAATTCCACATACCTTCCACGCTGTGCCCTGTTGTGGGGTTCCTCCGTTCGTCTGGACTTGTTTTTATGTCCCCTTGAGGAGTTTTGTGTGTTTCGGTCAGGAGAGGTTAAGAGCTGTTTCTTACTCTGCCGCCATCTTAACCCCCAGCCCACAATTTGACATCTTTAAGAGTGCTTTTTATTTAAAGGGACATGAAGAGATGGAGGAATATTGTGTCTTTTCTCTTAAAACTGAAAGCTAGAAGGTCAGATCTTTTCTCCAGTTATCACCATCTCCACTTATCCCTCAAAAAGATACAGAGCTTTGGGGAATTTTCATAAATGAGAAAAGAACCCATTGGTGTTCTCTTACTGGATTAGATGCATAAAGTGTAATAGTGAACTTTTTTCTACCTATTCTGTCTAGTTAAAAATCTCTTTGCTTAACTTTTAGTTCTAGAGTATGAGTCAGTTGGTGAAAGCCGCTGACTATATAACAGTAGATAAATAAGGATGATTAGGTGGGGAAATAAACACTATGCCTGACAAGGTCTCAAGATAGATTAAGGATGGAAGAGCTCATCTCTCTGTAATTCTACAAGAGCTTACTTTGCATTAAAATCAGAGTAGCTAAAAAAGGTCTTCATTTACCCTAATGATTATTTCATTCACTAAAAGGAAAAGGAAAGTTATGTTCTGGGTTTTATTTTGGCCAATAAGGTGGAACCAGTGGCCAGAGTACATATGACAGAATTATTTGTCATGGAGCAAGAGTCTAGTTTATAACGAATGATAAGAAATTATGATACACAATTCTTCCAAGGTGAGGGAGTGATTAGTCCTTCTCTACTTTGAAATTTGGACCATAGTGAAACACTGTTCTCTCTTTGGTGTAGAAATAAAATACATACACTTGTGTGCCCTTGGTTCCCTGTTAATCAGCAATATTTTCAAAGGTACATATCATACAGTCATTTAGTCTTGGTGAAGTATAACTTGGCTGCTTTTGGCTTCTCAGTGTATGTATATTTGTATTCCCCAGATGGCACACTTCCTATACCAGTTTTATTTCACTTAGATACAAAGCATACGTGAGGAGAACAAAATGAAGACTGGTTTAGCCTCTGGTATTTTTATCTTCTCCTGGTATGGGATGAGCTGGTAGCTTTCTTTCCCAGTGCCTCAGTTATGCTTTGAACATCACATTTAGTTGGAAGAATGGAGCAAAGAGGTTGTCTGTTTTTCAAAAATCATCACATGTAGCAAACCTATAACCTTTGTCTGTATGAATTTCTTTATCTTATTCATATCGCTATAATGTACTATAGTATTATATTGTATGTATAGAATTATAGCATATTTTACTTAGTAATATACGTTTCTATATTTGCGGAATAACTTAAGGAGTTAAATTGTACATAGTCAAAATTCATAGTTGATTTAATAGTTACTTGCTTAGATGGTAATCATTCCCTTTCTCCCCTCACTTCCTTCAATAATCCATGACATCTTTGGGATAGATGATAGTGCTAGAGAAGGAATTGAAAACCAGGCAGAGTTCTAGATTTGGGAGAATGGATTTGAGAGAATTCAGAAAATTTGGGCTGTGGTATTTGGTGTTTGGAGACAAATTTGAATAGTAATATAATATTATGTAATAATATTACTCATATGACTGTAACTTACTGAAGTTCTTTGAATTTTAGTTTCTTCTGTAAAATGAAATAATTGGACTAGTTGGTCTCTTAACATCTCTTCTAGATCTAAATCCCTTGGCCTATATTTTTAAATGGAAAATAAAACCAAGTGATTGATTGCTCCCAAGAATGAAATTTTGGTGACATAAACATGTCATTCCAATGATGAAGAAAGGGGGAAGCTGTCTAAAAAACGAGTTTGGATACATGGGGAAACTCAGAAGCCAATTTTGATTTTAAAAGTTTAAAAAAAGATTTCCTCAATGGAAGGAAGCCCAAGATCACAGGAGTGGAACATTCTCACAAAAATAGTCTCCAAAAAGGCTAAAACCCAGCATTACTTGAAGCTGGTTTAAGTAAACTAAAATCACTTTTAAAAGTTATTAAGGAGGTAAGATGATACTTAGTTGGGACACTGATTATACATGGTAAGTATAAAGTAAAGTAATTGAACATTTATTTTGTTACTGTTTTTTCTACCAAAGAGAATGATCTTCAGCTTGAAAAGATGGATGAAAAAATAAAAATGGTTAACAGGTATGTGGAACTATCACTGAGAAAATTATTCAAGAGCATCTAGTAGTCCTCAATAAGCTTAGGTCACTAGGCCCTTAACATACTTTATGCCCAAGGATAATGAAGGTTACTTGGAGATGCAATTTCTGACCTGCTTTTATTAATCTTAGAAAAACTATGGACAATGGGAGAAGTGCCTCAGGACTGAAGATGAGTAAATGTCCTGACATTCAAAGTGGGAAGGAATGTTGGTTTATCATTTTTCCCCAAATATATGAAGCAAACTAGAATTGAGGATAAATTTACAAATAAATTACCCAGTGATAGATAGAATTCAGCAATTATAGATAAAGTATTCTGAAATGTAGTAGAACTATGTGACTTTAAGTCGTTGAAAGCAACTTGGTGTTTTCTTACCATCTCCTAATTTATTTCAGGTTTCATTTCCCTGTTAGTGATTTTTGTTCCAACTATACCAGTCTGTCCATCATTTTCATTTGTAGATAGTAAAATAGAATAGAAGCTAAGTAAGTAGTTCTGCCTTCTCTCTTCATTGTTACTTTTCTAACCACTTCAAACAAGTATCCTTAACTACTTGAATTTTTTAAATATTTATAGCTAATCTCATCTTGTAGTGATCTTTAACTTCCCTGGTTATATTTTTATGGGACATTACCATTTCCCCTCTAATATTTACCTACTTTGTTTCCTAATATTTGAGTTTATTGATGAACTCCCCATATAGTACATTGGTCTCTCTAAATAGCTTTCCACCTATTTTTTGCATTATAATAAATTAATTTAAACTTTTTCACTATAGTTTTATTCTTGAGAACTCCCTAAATTCTCTTAAACCAATTTTCCTTCTATATTCTTAGGCCATGGAATCCTAACTATTATATCTTTGAAATCTATTTCCCTAATGGTATGTATCCTCCTCTATATCATGTCCAAAAATATCATGTCAGAATCATGTCCATAATAGCACTCTCCCTTGTTGCTTTTACTTTCCTGAAAGATGAAATTATTAGCAAAACAAGATAAGAATTTATTCATTCCAAGAAGTTCCTTAATTTTAGGAATTCATAGAGAACTAAGGTGCTGTCTGTTTAATTTAATTCGTTCAATGTCCACAATAGTGCCATGCACACAAGGCATTTATTAAATTGTATATAAAGATAGATATAATAGCCTCCTGTCTCTTGTCATCAATTTCTCACCTTCCTCTGGCTCCTCTTATCTAGCATCTGAGCATAGCCAGTCCTCCCTCATCCTTAAATTATTACTCTGCCAAAGAGTTCTGCACTTTTACAGATTAAATAGAAATCCTCTAGAAACATGCATCAACAAACATTCTATTTGAAGAAATAAATTCCTAGTAAATCATTAATTTGGATCATATTGATTTGAAATTTGCGACAATCTATTCAATAACTTGATTGGATTTTAATTTATCCTACAAGACTAGATGACATTTAGGTTTCCTTTCAGATGTACTCTTCCCTGATTCTACAAATAAAAATCTAATTATTCTTTGAATGCTATTATAATAGTGCCACCGCAATTTTTGTTATTGTCATAGTATATTTTTTTAATAGAGTTGAAGCATGGCCCTTTATAGGGGTCTTCTTCAATATACTATTATAGTATTTATGGGTAACATTTAAGATTTGCTGTCTCAGTCTGTTACTGATTTTTCAATGTTGACTTATGTTGTCTCTTAAATAATATGCTCATTAAGGTTAGCGAGTGCATGCATGTCTTTGTATCCTCCAGAAAGTGCTAATAGTGACTTACAAATAATCTATTCTCACTAAATATTCACTAATTTATTGTTTGAGACTGAATATGATGATGAACTAACTAGAATTAGTTATTCAACAACCATGTCCAAAGTAGAGCACCAAAACATGCATTACTTTTAAGGAGGAAGTAGAGTTGGGCTGTCAATGCAGACATTTTATAGTACTTATAACCAAAAATTTATTAATGAGCTTCATGGCTATCTCAATGTAATTTTCTTTATCTAGATTATAGCAGCAAATCAGCTATGTGTTCTAGGGCAATTTATGTTATCCTTCTGGGTCTCATTTTCCTTTTCTCCCAAAAAAGAAAAAATGAGTTAACCTGGGAGAGTTCTAAAGTCTCTTCCATTTCTAAAGTTTGTGAATACATGAAACAGTGGAAACAGGAAAAAAGGATGCTTGGAAACAATGAAGAACAACTGGATTTAAACAAAGATTAAATCTGAAAATTATTATTGAAATGGTCACTGAATTTTCATGTTTTTATGGGATTTTTCTAGATTGGTAAGTGTAGAGGCAAAAAGTGGTATAGGAAATGAGGCTGATAAGGAACCATATTTGCAAGAGGACCATGTCTCTCTACACATCTTTCTTTGTACCTCTTGTGTTTTGGTTGCCCTGTGGATTCATTTTGCTCCTAGAAACACTCCATGAAATATAGCTAATTATAAAATTATCTTGCCACCTTATATCCTTTTGCCTTCTGAACCATGCTTCTCCTTGGCATTTAGATAAAGTTAGGAAACTAGTGTGACCTTTTTGACTTTATTTAGGACAAATGTGGATGAGATTTTACTAAATGAATATAGTCTTTAAGTTGAATAAAATGATTCAGATTATTCAGAAATTTTTTGCAAGTCTTTTTCTTTTCTATCATAGCAATGGTTGTAATGCAATTTCACAAAACTCAGCAAAACTTCTCTTCTGTTTAAAATGTCTCACACAGTATAAAAGCCCTGTTGTGAATCAACATTTTCACACATGACTAGAAACAAAACATGCTTTTAATCACAGATGAAAAACCTTTAGTAAAAAGGAAGACCAAATCAATCTTAAAACATCAGTTCTGAAACCAAGCAACAAGTTTTCAGTTCAAAATTAGGGGACACCTTCAAAGTCATTAAATTATATTTTTCAGTGTGAAGGAAGGGAGCTCTTTTCACTGTTTGGTAATGTACATTTGCCAAAAACTTAGTTATAGTTTTAAATTGGGACACTGGACACAATACTTGCCAGCTTTATAGGACCTCTTTGGAGTAACTTTTTGCCTCCTAAAAGAAGTTCTTTACGCAGTCTGATAATTTTATATATATAAAATTGCAAGGTATTTAGAAACCTAAGAAATAATTATAAAAGTTGTTCATAATTTGTTTGCAGACAAGGTCAAATTCTTTATATATGCACCTAATCATGTAGATGGAAAGGTGGAAGTATGGTTCCAAATTGCAACCCTTTTCTGCAATTGCTTGTGAAAGATTGGTGTTTTTTACTAGGAAAAAAAGCCGACAGCATTATGTTAGAGGACTTGTTCATACTGACTTGATAATGGATTTGCTCTTTTTATCAAATTGTTTTGAAAAGTTACTTTTTGATTGGAAATTGTCACTTAATGCTTTCTTTCTATTTATTTAGCTGCCTTTTTTATTCTTCTTATATCAGAGACAAAACATTTTAAGCTCTAGCATCATTTTAAAGGACTCATGATAAAAAAAATGCTTACCTCCAGAGAGAAAAAGAACTGATAAACTCTTGAGTGCAGATTTAAGTATAATTTTCTCACCTTCCTTCCTTTTCTTTATTTCTTTTTTGCAATATGGCTATTGTGGGAATATGTTTTGCTTGATTTCACATGCATAATTGATATCATATTGCTTACCTTCTTAATGAATGGTAGAAGGGCTGAAGGGAGGGAGAAAATTCAGAACTCCAAAATTTTTTTAAATGAATGTTAAAAATAAATAATAAATTTATTAGAAACAAACTTAGGGTCCAAAATTAGAACTATTTTATGTAGCAAAATTTCCAAAAGGAATTTGTAAAAAAAATTTCCTTTGCTTTATATCTTGGTGGGGAAAAGCTGAAAATGAATTCATATTTAAACTGAGATTGTATGTCATGTATCCATATACATGTCATGTTTACCATATTTATAATTTTAGGAACATATAATTTTATGGACATAAAACTTCAACTAAAATGATTACTAAAAATTATACAGATCACAATGACCTTATTACAATCATGAGGAAGACTGATGAAGATTTTTTTAGCAGTGAGTTGTTGGACTAGAGATGCAGAACAATAAGTACATTTTCAGATGTGGCTAATTTGTCGAGTTGTCTTTCTTGAATATTCTTATTTATTATAAGGGAAAGAAATAAGGGAGTAGAGATGGAGATACAAAAAAAGGAGAACAAATAGAATGTTAAATTATGTAGTAGAAAACAAAAAACTCAGAAGTGGTCACAAATGGGACAATTTTGTTACTATTAGGTGAAAATTAAAAGATATGTTATTTAAAAACAGACTGAATATAACAGTTTCAGAGTTCCATACACATTTTCCTTGTATATTGAAATGCTCATACTTGATGATTAGGTTCAAAATAAGGAATTCTGTTACTGTATTTTGTTATATAATTCTTTTAAAATAGTGGTAACTGATAGCCTTTTTGTTTCTTATTCACAGAGCAAGCTATATATGGAAGGATTTAGAAGCCTAAAAGAAGGAGAACCAGTGGAATTCACATTTAAAAAATCTTCCAAAGGCCTTGAATCAATACGGGTAACAGGCCCTGGAGGGAACCCTTGTTTAGGAAGTGAAAGACGACCCAAAGGGAAGACACTGCAAAAAAGAAAACCAAAGGGAGATAGGTAATGATTGCATTTTGTTATTTTACAGTCTTGTAAGACTTTGCTAAGAAATGCTAAGAAAAAGAATATGTTTATAATGCCCCACAGTATGTCCAATGTACTAGAATGACACCATGGCATGGATAAATAAGAAATTACTTCATTATGAACTTGCAAGTACAAAGTTACTAGAGCTTCACTCAATTTACAGGAAAAAAACAACAAAAAACAAAAAACATAGACTATAAGTACAGAGCTGTCACCAGATGCTGTTGTGAGTCTAGAGGTGCAGAATTGAAGGAGATGCCTTTTAGATAAGTTGTACTTTATGACATCTGTACGGGGTAGCTCTTCCCTCTTGTTTCTTTGAGCTGCCTTGCACATATTAGAGCTATCTTCCCCTGCCAATACTTTTCTTCTAAACTGGAGCCATTAACCCTTGCAACACTTTAGAGGCAGCAGGCATGAAGAAGGGGAAGAAGCAGTGTCCAGGAACACCTTAATCTTCGACCACTGAGAGATAGTCCAGTGGAGAGCAGCCACAGGCTTCTGAGAAGGAAGCAAGGTGGGATCCAGTAGTCCAAAGGATAACCTGGATTCAGCGGGTAGTGTGATTTCTGCTGTCAGGTTTCAGGGAGGAGCGTAGTTTGGGAGTGAGAGCCACATTGTAGCCTCTGGCTTGGATCACCCAGGCAGAGCTGCCAGGCTAGCTGTAATGTTGCCTAGCAGGAGAAGGCCTTCCCTTTATTTGCTGCTGGTGATCCTGAGAAGTGTCTGTAAGCCAACAGGGAAGGCGCCACTGTCTGATATTGTGGGAAATATACTGTATTTGGAATTGGGAGAAGTGAGTTCAAATCCTAGTTCTGCTATGTACAATTTGCGTGATATTAGGCAAGTTATTTATCCTCTTCTAAGCTCATTTTTCACACTTATCCAATGAAGGAATGGCTTTTAAGTAGTTTCTTTGGTAGTTTTTTGCTCTAAATCTTTTGATTCGCAATCTTTGACACAGGATGGGAATACATTCTGATATGAGTCTATAATCTCCAAGTTGGTTCCAGACCCACACATATATCTTGGCTCATTTGGGAGGGGGTCAAGCTCAAACTGGTGCTTTATATATTTTTTTAAACCCTTAACTTCTGTGTATTGGCTCCTAGATGGAAGAGTGGTAAGGGTGGGCAATTGGGGGTCAAGTGACTTGCCCAGGGTCACACAGCTGGGGAGTGTCTGAGGCCAGATTTGAATCCAGGACCTCCCGTCTCTAGGCCTAACTCTCAATCCACTGAGCTACCCAGCTGCCCCCTCAAACTGGTGCTTTAGCTGAAACTTTTCTAATAAAATGTTACTGTAATTTTTTAAAAAGCAGTTTAGCTAGCATTTTGTTTTGTTAATGGCTTCAATTTTATGTAGAAGAAAACTAAAAATATAACAATTGAGACTCCACTACAGTTGTGTTTTCATAAGAACATAGGGATTTGCGTTTTTTGGGGGCGGGGAGTGGAAAGTACATTATAAGTGTAACCTTACTGGTAAAAAGCAGGATATACATATAAGGTAATGTAAACTCCAGATTTCTTGGATACATACAAATAAAAGAAAGAGATTCCATAGGATTTTTTTCTCCTTTTAAAAAAATTGCTTTTAAAAAGCAGAAAATTTTTAAAATCAATTATTTAAAAACTGGATATATTGACATTAGAAAAATATGAAATTTTTTTGTGAAAATAGACTAAGTAACTATGGAATTGGATTCCAAATAGTCTACTAAATTTTAGTATGTAAAACAAGTATGTATTGGGATGACAAGTCTTCATAGAACAGGTAAATCTTGAAGGATGAGATTTAGAAAAGAGAAGAATTGTGATCAAAGGTACAGAAGCAGAAATGTGCATGATATTTTTATGGCTGTGAAATCTATTTAATTAGATAAAAATGATGAGGAAAAGTAAGAGATGAAATTAAAGAAAAACATCCTACGAAGCATTTAGGGCTCTTCATAATCTGTATAATCTTATTTCACCTAGTCATTTTACTTGATTTCACTTTAGGTGATAGGGAACCATTGGAGGTTTTAAACAAAAGAAAGATCTTTTAGAGAAGAAAGGAATCTTTTAGATATGTTAATGTGATGGCAGTATTCAGGATTGATTAGAGTGTATGGAAGCAGGAGATCATGTGAGATATTGGAGACTTGGTCTAGCGTAGTTTTAGTAAATTATAGAAAGAGTAGGGAGTATGTAGGAAAGACATTTTGAAAAATGAACCATTAGTATTTCTTTAGCTGGTTGGACATAGGGGATTATGGGAAAAGGGATTTGTTAAAGAATACTTCAAGGTTTTGAGTCAGTCTGACTGGAATGGTGGCGGTACCATTAACTCAAATGGATCAATTTAATAGGAGAATCAGTTTGGAGGAGAAAATCAGTAGGGTTTTAGACATTGATTTTGAGGTAATATAATGCCTAGCAGACAGGTGGACATATGGGATTAGATTTTATATAGATTTAGCAGTGATACGCATAAGATGTAAACAGGAATATCAAGAGAAAGGACTACCAAAGAATAATTTTAATATGCCCAAATTAGATGATTATTAGAATATGCTGTCCATGAATTTAAGAAACCTGGATAGATTTCAGAGAATAATAAAAATAATCAAAGTAGTAGAGAAAAATAATGAAGGAACTGTTATTATTAACCTAAAGAAGAAAAGAAAATTCAGTAAATATATACTGACTATTTAGGGCTATGCGATAGATATAGTAGGAACTTAAGAGTCAATTTTAGGAATATAAAAATATGATCTACTGTTTAAAATAATTTACAAAGGAATTCTTGCTCATTTTCTCATATTAGTGGATCACATTTATGTTATGGGTTTTAGGTTTATAACACTTTTAGATTTATAACATTTTCACATTTTCTTTATAGTTATCCTATGAGGGACATATTACAAGTGGTATTAACATCTCTATTTTTTAGGTCAAGAAAATTCTGTGGCATACCAGAGGATTTACAGGCATAAAGTAGAGTTGTTTTTCAATCTCAAGTCTCTTGCATCCAAAGCCAAGGGACTTTCACAAAATAATGCTGTCTTGGTCATTTGTTATTTATCATAAGGGGGTTTACTTTCTTTTTACTTCAACTTGGAGTTCTTACTCTTTTTCCATCATGGACCCATTTGGCAATCTGGTGAAGCTTATGAACCCTTTCTCAGAATAGTTTTAAAATACACAACATAAAATACATAGGACTGCAAAGGAAACCAAATGTCAGTGGAAAAACAGATTCTCTTATCCAATCAGTTTCATGGACCTCATGAACCTATCCATGGAACCCCAAATTAAATATTTTCTAACCAGAATTTCAGGTCTTTGTGGATTGAGATCAGATTTCTGTGCATCTTTATGCATAGCACAGAACTGAAAAAGATGGGTTCTTGGTTCCTTTGAGTCCTGGGAGTTGATTAAAACATAGCAGTTTGATTACTAAGTTTACTAGAAATTCTTTTTCCATTTCAATATTCAGAAATTATATCCATTCTTGCATAATTCAAGATGACTTTAAAGTTAGTATACTTAAGAAATGCAAAATAGACTTTCATCTATATTCAGTTTGTGGTTTTAAAATCAGCTGGATTAGTTAACATAATAACTCTCAGAAGTAAACATTGACCAAACAGAAGGCAGTGTTAGTAGTTTCTATAATTGCCACATGCCTTACAAAAAATGGATGTGCATGTCAAAGAGACCACTCCCACTTGACTACAGAATGTCAAACTTTGCAGCTCTACCCACCCCAAAATACAGCAGTCACTTTCAGTAGCTTTTTCTTTGATTAACAAGGACTGATTTTCATAATTAAAAAAAAATGTCTATCTCCTGCAACATTTTAAGGAATGTACAAAAATTAACTTTAATTCTATGTACTTATTAACAAAACATTTAAGTACTAAAATCTTTTTGCAATTAGTTTGAAAAATACCAACCATTTCTGTAAAAAGGAAATTTTTTTTCTTTTTAACCTTTTATTAGGACAGTGAAATTCTTTATCAAGACGCTCATAGGATTTTTTTGGGATTTGACTCTAATTTGAAGAGATACTTTTACCAGCCTCCCAATTTTACTAGTTACACACTGCTACATCTGAACAGTAAAAACTAACCAGTCCTGTAGAAATTGTTTTGAGGTTTTTAAGAAGCAAAAACAAATATTACAAATGGTTTAAATCCCTCCCACCACAAAAAAAAACTGCATGTGAAACTAAAGAAATGATTCATATGCATTGTCATTCAAATTAGAAAGACAACCCTTTTGTATCATATATGAGAGATGTCAAAAGACCTTCCTTATTCATTAGCAAAGTTTAAATTTCTATTTTGTTGCCTTCAAAGTCTTTAAAATTATTCTTAGCAATAACTGATCAAAAACTGTTATGTGTACTAGAATGCCAGATGTCTCTCTAGTCTTTGTTAGTAGGGCAACTAAGCATCTATAACATTTGTAAACCTGGCACATTCTTTGACTATGTAAAGAGATTAATCTAATGCCTAGAATAGATAATAGGATCATTTTAGGATAACATAATTTTAGGATAACATATGTTAAAGATTTTGATCATACTTAAGTGATATGTGTATGTATTTGATTTTTCAGCTCAGGCTTTTAAAAATATAAAATATTATATGATACAAAGAATATTTTTAAAGTTTTAAGATTTCAATTGTAATTTTTAATCATGAAATAAGTTAGGATTTTATTTTATTTTTTTCCTTTTCTTTGTTACAACTCTTTTCTTAATATTGTCACACAACATGTATTATATTAAATTAAACAAAAATTTAAAATTTAAATTAAATAATACCAGGTCCATTTCTTGGTGTTCTTTACTTTTCTCTACATTTATTTTTAATAGAAGTTTTTGCATGCCTATGTCTATTATCGAGACTATATGGAAGAGGGAAACCACCTTTTAAAACCATATTAAAATTTTTAATGAATTATTCTGATCACTTCCTCAGTTTGGTTTGCTTTAACTTCCTTCTTCTTCAGAATACCACCTGCTGACTTCCTTTCTCTCAAAATAGCTCAATCCATGTGGAGAGCACAGTAATATGAAATGTTTAATGGGTATAGTTTTTATTTCCTTTTTTTCCTATCATTATTCATTCTAACATTTATAAGAAATAATATTAGCAAGCAGCTAATATGAAAAACTTCACTCTGGTCCTTAATAACTTTTCTTATTTATGACTCACATATAAGATTTATATACCAATTGCTTAAAAATTGTTATTCTTCCTGTGTGAATCCTTTACCTTCTTTTTTTATTTTAATTTCCTTGAGGGTGGAGACTATTATTTTTACTCCTTGATTCCATCCTCTCTCTCTGTTACACATGCCTAGAAAAAGGCTAATCACATAGAACTTTATTTTTCAAGATGTATTATCTCTTTGGGGATCTTAAAAATATAATTTAGAAAATAGCAAGTTATAGATTGCTCTGTTAGTATTTTTAATGTTTCAGTTATCATGTCTGTTGGTAAGCAACTGCTTACCAAAACAACTGCTTTGGTTTTCTATTTTGGGGTACAATATTACGAAATTTTACTTAAAGGCAGGCTAATAATGAAAAATTGAAGTTAGTGCTTTCATTTTAAAACAAATCACCATTTGCATTGACAGGTATGTGGGTCCTTTATATGAACATCTTGGAATTATGTCAAATTATATTTTTACTTAAATTATAGTAAGCCATTTGTAGAATTAAAACTGATATGATTAATTCAACATTTAATAGTCTAATTAATAAAATCCAGTTCATAATAGAAATGGGTTTCATTTGCATTTATACTATTAAGATTATTAAATGACATAGATCAAAAACAATAATGCCTTATTTGTTATTGTTTTTGAAATCCCTACTTTACTAAATCAGATCTTTGAGTGATTCCTTTTTACTAATACTTAATATGAGAATAGTAAAAATATTTTATTACAATTATTTTGTTGTTTCAAATGAAACTTTAAATTAAAGACTTATTCTGGGTCCTTGTAATTTTTTCACAAGGACTTTCCTGCAACTGTAGGCAGTGCATTTTTACATGCCTAAAGAATAGGACATTTATTTTAAAAAGAAAATAATTTTATACCTCACCTTCCAATATACAAAGTCTCCTTTCTCACTAATAGTAAATATACTATTAAACCATGTTTACTATAATAAACTCTTTTTTTACTTACTAGCCAAAATAAAGTAATCACTATTTTATTTTACTTTTCAGTAAGTTGTACTTCCAGGAAAACTAATGTCCTTTTTAAAGGTCTTTGCTTTCAGAATATTTGCAGCACACATAACACTATTGAATTTTTTACATTAAAGTTAGTTTTTACAATAGCTCCCTAACAAACTCTACCCATTTTAGTTGGTCCTTTTTGATGATTTTATTAAAGCTCCTGCTTAGAGAAAATAATAATCAGTGTTTCAGTGTTGCTTAGGTGCCAGAGATAAGGTTTCTAGTCGAGGCATATCAACAAATTCCAGTAAATAAGTGTTTCATCTTTATACTTCTGTGATTAGATTTTGGAATTTGCTGTTTAGTTGGTTTCTTTTGTGGAAGGGAAATCTTTCAGGCATGAATTGATAGGCCAGATCCTTTGAGGTCTGTCTCCTCTGACCTATGACCCCTATTCTTATAAGGTCAACATCTGAGGGCAGGAGATTAAGGCAGTTTAAAGACTGGAATGGTAAATGGAATGGAAAAATTAGCCAGCACATTTTGGGTGCAAAACATCAAAGTCATCAAACAGTTTACTTATTTTAAACCTGGCTTAAGGGTGTAACAAGCTAATTGTACTGGGCTTGTTGGCATAAGAATATATATTTGTTTTTTTAAAAATCTATAATTTACTTGCAAGAGATCAGATAGAACATAAACATTTTAAAAGAATTTAATTCAAATGAAATTGACAAATGCAAGCAAAAAAGTAAAGGAATGCAAAAATATTCAGTATTGTTACCTTCTGCTGGTGCTTACTTTTTATATTTTTATTGGAGAGAGGTTTGTTACTTTTTTAAAACTCAGTACATTTAAGTTTGTTGATAAATCAACAACAAGGAAATTTAATTTTCATTTTTGTTACATTGCTATTTAAGTAGTGATTGCCAATTAAGTGGTAATGTTACATTTCTTTGTCTATTTAAAAACTGCATTGAGAGATTTTAGCTAAAATATTAAAGGAGAGAACAGAGTGTGCCTTAAAGAGGTGGAGGAAAACTTTATGCTATCATCATTACCTTTTCGTTTCTTAATGTGCCTTCCCTTTTGCCTTCTTTATTGTTCATTTTACTTCATAATGACAAAATTATATAACAATACAAAAAGAGCCCAGCATGTGTCACCTCTTTAATTGCTATGTTCTAGTCTCTATTAAGAATTAAATTCTAAATATTTTTATTTCTTGTTTGTTTCTGAATAACTTTAAGCATGTAGTTTCTCCTTCCTACTGATTGATGAGGGCTGGAGTGGAATAGCTCAACTCTTTTAATTCAGGTTCCCATCCAACCATAAGAGTTGCTGAAGAAGTTAGGAGAACATCATTTACATGTACTGAAATATTCTGCATGCTGTAGATTGCCCCAATTTCACCCAGTAGGAATTTAATTTTTAGGCTGGTTTTCCAGGTCTCTTCCTTTCAGGATTATTTGGCCAGGGATCTCTTAATGAGGCAATTATAGCTGTTTCCTTCATTCACATTATCTTAGCAGATGCTCTCCCTGCTGTGACCTCTGGATAGGCTAGTCAGACAATGTGCCATTCTCATCACCCTCTTCAAGACATTGTATAAGGTTGAGCTTCATTTGGCCTTACTAAAAAGTCTTGGTGGATTCCTGATAAGAATAATCAAAAGCAGTTATCAAAAAACAAAACACAACCCCAAACTAATTTTAGCTGAGATTTTCTGGCATCCTTACACTGTTACCCCCTCCAATTGAACATTGAAAATGAATCACACGAAAAGTTAAACATTTCAAAATAGGTTTAATGAATAAATCAAGCAACTACCCTTCACGAATTGTGACCATTGGTAAGTAGGATCAACAGTTCACTGCATGCCTTCATTATAGGGCTATTGTGAAAATTAATTAGGTAATTTTTTTATAAAGTACTTAGATATCCTTTCTAGAAAGGATAATTTAGCTACTATCATCAAAGTTTTTAGCAGGTATATACCATTGATTCTCTGTAGAAATAAAGGATAGAAATGCCCAGTCTTTTATTTGAAAGTTGTGGTATCTATTTTGTTCCTATCTTACTTTTGTAAGAGAAAAACAGAATAAGGGTGAATAGAAATGCAGGGAAGCCTATGGTACACTCTTCTATTCATGCAGATAAATAAATCCTCTTCTTGAATATCAATTCTATGCCCCAACTCCCATGAACAGCAGTAGAGATTAAGAAAATTGTTAGCTCTCCAATTATCCATCTTTATTCTCTATTAATAGGAAAGTACAAGTCAGATTGTGTTGAGTAAAATTCAGGACTGTCTAAATTCTACTTTATATTTTTTATATTTATAAAACAGTTTTGTACAGAACTAAACATTGATTGAAATGAGTGGACCAATGACTGTACCTTGAAATTGTTGTTATATAGAGTTGTTTGTTATGGTGATATTTGACTTGTACTTAAGCATTGTGTTTATGTATTCATTGATAAGGCTTAATTAAACTTAATAAGTATGTATTTTAATTGCAATATATAGCTTAAAATTATAATTAAGATGCATATATTTTTTACTGTTACAAAGCAGTTCAGTGTAGTAAACTTCTTTAATATTAGAGCAAGTCCTTTATGTAAAGATAGTATACAAAAATTAATTTTTAAAAAAGCAAAATACTTCTAGAGGAAAAATGGTTTTGTAACTATCCTATAATTTGTAGCAAATCCAGAGAACATTAATAAAAATTTGAAACTTTTTTAAGTGTTTAAAATACTACAGTTTTCGAGTTGTACCTCCACAAAGTTCTCCAGTGCCTAAACATAATGTGAAAGTTAGCCCAGGCTCTCAAAGACTTTCAATGTAACAAGAGCTCTTTCTGATTCTGCAAGTGTTGGAAAGGATTTGAATATGGTCCTGGAAACAGAGATTCTTTTTTTCCAAGGAACATTCTAAGTAAGTAAGGAGAGGATCATCATTTCTAGACTGTCTTTTTTGCTCATCAATTCTTTGGCTATAGCTACCTACTAGATATGGTGAGCTGAGCACTGGTTAAAATCACAAAAAATTAAACCAATCATATTTTAGCAGACAGGAAATGATTAGCTACTGATGTGTGAGTATCATTCCTGAATTATTTCTGGATTATCAGATCACTGACTTGCTAAAATGAAAATCAAAATTAGTGTGGAACTGCAAGAAAGAATAAAAATAAGAAATGACAGAGTAGGCAATTTAGAAAACTTCATTCATGTCTATTTAAGTAAGTTGCTGATTGTGAAAGTGGCATATGGAAATAAGAAAAACATAGACACAGACTACAACATTTTCATCTAGAAGCTTTGCTAACCCAATTTCCCATAATGAGAAGTCCAAAAGGGTCAAAAAGTGCTTTAGAAAACAAGTGACTTACTTGCCAAAGAGAGAGAGATGAAAAACAAGGGGCAATATAACATTGCTTTAGAATGAGAAATGAGAAATCTCATTTGTTAAATCTTACCAATAGGGTTATGGAAAAATATGAGTAATATCACTTTATAAAACACAGCATCTATAAAGGACAATCCTTTAAAGAAAAATTGGCAAGAGACCTAACTAACTAAGCAAAATAATTTAAGGATAAACATGGAAGGAGAGTAGCAACAACTTATGAAAAGATATTTAAATATTTTAGTAACAAACCATTCACTATCAAGAAAGTGTACAAGACACTTAGTCTTTAACTTTTCTGACCTGAATATACTTATAAAGGAGGTAGAACCGAAACTGAAGAAATAGGAAAAATAGCCAGATTAGACCAAGAATTCATGGAGGAGAGCTATACTTCCTATAACATAATTGTGAGAACATTGACAGAGCAATTCAAAAAGTATCTGAGTGGAAGATAGAGAAAGGAGAAAATATCGGGCCTCATTAATTTCTTTTCCTAAAAGGAGCTGAACAAGAGAATATCAACAACTACTGACCTATATGCCTGCTTATAGGTTTGTAGATCTTGAGCTGGAAGTAATCTCAGAGGCTAGCTAATACAAGCTACTCATTTTACAGGTTGGGAAATGGAAACTGAAATTGGTAAATGCCTTGCCTAAGGTCACACAAGTAGTAAATTACTTCAGAGCCATTGCTCCTTTGATTATACTATAAGAATCTCATTTATACCATATGTATATGGTATAAATGAGATTATATATATACACTTATGTGTATATGTATTTGCAAAGTCTCTCTTGATGAGCCTATTAGAAGAGAAAAGACAGGCTTATAACATGTTGTTAAATTTACCAGTAGGATTATGGACAAATATGATGTTTATTCCATGTCAGATCACATCTTTACAGTTACATAACTGAAAGATGTAGAAATTTTAAGATCTAATTATGGTTATTATTTTTTAAAAGCATTTGATTCAGGAGATCAAAATGCTATCCTAAAGAGACTCTTTCAACAAGTTGGTTTCCCATATGTAAATCAGAATCTTTTGAGATTTCATGAAAAAGATGATGGAGATAACTTTGTTTGATACTAATTATTATTAGGCAAAATAGTAAAATATGCTCACTGTTGTCATGGAGGAAATTCAGAGCCAAATTTATATTGAGGAAAAATTATCTAGAGATAATAAAGTCCTCCAGATTGTTTTGTTTTCAGATGAAGGTCTGATTGCATCAAATTCAGGAACATTTCAGAACCTCTTTAATAAGATCTGTAATCATTTAGAAAAGTTTTGCCTAACTGTTCAGAAAAGAAAAATCCAAGTGACTAAAGACTACCTGTTTGTGATGTTAAACTCAATTAGAAATAGGCTACTAAACTCCATGAATCCTACAGACCACTTGTTTGCCTCTACTACAGATAATTTATAGAGCTCATCCATACATTGTATACATACATATAATCCATACAAAACCTTCAAATGGATAATGTATTCAACTTAGAATTAAGCCAGAAGAACTTGAAGTGGATTGCCAATACAAATGCAAAACTCCTATACTTCACCCTTGAACAAAGGCCCACCATTTTGAACCCCAAATTCTACTGATACTATTGTATGGCTACAAGTCATATAACACTATCATTTCTGAAAATTAAAAATGAGATTGGACATTGGAGAGCTCCTCCCAGACCCTTCATTTAAAGAGTGCTTCCAGGCCAGCCATTTCTGCTTTTCCCACCTAGCTACACTTCTCTGGGTTTTATTTTGGCCTCATCATTTTGCAAGATCATTATCAACCCTGGGAGTCATCCCTCCTCAGGATCCTCTTTCCTCCATTTGATTGGAGAGGGTAGAGTATGGACAGTGGAGAGAGCTCCTCCTGGTTCTTTTATTTAGAAAGAATACTCAGACCAACCTTCTCATTTCTCACCTCACTACACTTTCTCTGTATTTGATCATGCCCCATGAGAAGGGTACCCTCTTCCTTTTCCTGTCACCTCTTCAATTTTTAGATTGCAGACTACCAAATCCATAGACTGCAAGCAGTATAGATTAGATATGAAAAAGATGCAGAATTTGTAGAGAAGCAAGCAGTGGCATCATTATAATAGTCTAATCTTGAGATAATTAAGTAGAATTAGAGGACTGAAGTTAGAATGCTGATAATAGAAATGGAAAGGAAATGACCAATGCCAAAGATGTTACCATAAATAAATAAATCAACATTTAAATTGGAAAAGGAGCCAGATTTTCATCCTTAGGCAACTGGGAGGATGGTAGTTAAAAGAAATAAGGAAGAAGTCTTGAGGTTTTTTGAAAAGACAATAGGATACTTGGAGGTAGGATTTAGTTTTCAATGTGTTGAATGTTAGATGCCAGTAAAATATATAGGAAAAAGCATGTAGTTAGTAGTTGAATCTGTGGGACTAGATCTCAGAGGAGATGCCAGAGTGGATAATTGTTTTGGAAAGAAGAAAAGGAATATTTGAAAGTGCTAATGAGAACTGATGAATGGGAAAGAGGAGAAAAAAAAGAACAGAATTGATAGGTTTTCCATCTTTAGGTGATTCAAAGTATAGTTATTGAAGGTGACAAAGAAGGAGGAATTAGAGAACAAAGTTAAGCAAATGCTAAAGGAGGGAAAGAAGAAAGTTTCAGGAAGTGCAATTAACAGTCTTAAACACTGGGAAGAAAGTAAAGAAGGTTTGAAAATAGGCCATTGGACTTGCAACTCCCCTAATCACTGGGGCTCCTTCAGAGAGCGGTTGTAATTGAATGATGGCAGATACCAGATTGCAAGAGGCTAATTCAACAGTAAGGAAGTGGAGACTGAATGTAGACTACACTCTTGAGTAATATGATATTTAGTTTCCATAGCATATACCTGAGCATGTCTTTAGGCGGAGTTAAAGGAGCTGGTGCAGAGAAACGGAAGCTACTAAGGAAATGATTAGATCAAGTTCTTGAGAAAGTAAGAAGGATATCTCAGGAGCATAGTTGCAAGGATGAACTTTAAAAGAGAGGAAGAGAAATGCTTTTCTCTGAGCCACAATTTGATGAATAGGATACAGGGAAGATTAAGGAGTTTCTGCCAGCTTTAGTTTTTCTAATGAGTTAGGCAAATTAGTATGTTGAGAGTGAGATTTACAGGGTTGGGATTAGGAACTTAGGTATAAAAAAACTTTATAATAGTTATATTTGGAAATGTCAGGGAATAAGTTGAGTAATAGAGTAGCAGTAAGGTATCCTTTGAGGTTAATAAAGTGAATTTGCAGTAGGTCCAGTAGGTATATAACATTGAGTACTTTTTACAATGGTCATCAAAAATGAGGCAAAATAATATGATGAGAATTTTCAAAATTATCACTTAATTCAATATTTTATAATTATTTGATTATTTTTTAGAATTACAGTACTCATCATTTTGCAGGTGAATTATACTCCTAAGTGTACCTCAAATTCTTCTTACACTTTATTCAAGTTCTAATATAAGTTAGTGGAAGTTTCAGCTTCTATTAGTAAAGCTATACAGTTGAAGGAACTTGGAAATGATTGTCAAACACTTTGTACTGTTATAATATTTTACTTACTATATTATTATTAAATTATATTTATTGTTTTTAGAGACACAGGATAGCCTAGTACAAAGACTGCTGGATCTAGAGTTAGAAAGAACTGGGGTCAGATCCCATATCTGATCACTGAGTGTTTGACCACGAACAAGTCATCTAACTTCTCTGGGCCTCAGTCATTCTACTGGTTAAAAAACAAACATGCATCCTAATCAGTTGTTGATCATTTGTGATCCATGTTAGTGGAGGAAAATTCTCATATTAAGGAGATTTGAAGCAATTTACCTCTTTGAAAGGGCAACAATTTATCTTCTTAGCTTCATTGAAAAATTATACTTAATATTCAGGTTTCTTATGATCTCTGGTCATGATTGATGACATATGTGAATGGCACTGGACTGTTAGTGGGGGTGATTTTGGTGAAAATAGTACTAATGAAGTGGTATCATGCCATCATCAATATCTCCTGAGTCTAATGGAGTTAAGAATTGTCATCATCACTCATATTTATGCAATTCATTGGCAAGCATTTCCCTCACAACAATCCTGGTAAGTTGATAGTACAAGTATTGTTTTCTCCATATTATTAATTGGGAAATTTATGCCTATGATGACTTGCTTATGATCTACAAATAAGATTCAAAGAAACTCTATAGGGAAAAAATAGCAATTTCTGGCACAGTTATGCAATCTCTATTTCATGTCTGTTAGAAGTGACGTTCAGTTAGAATTAGGAAAAAACAAGATCATGGATCTTGGAAAGATCATGGAAAGAAGACTTAACCAAACAAGGGGTTGAGGATATCACTAGGTAAAATGATTTATTTTTATTACACAAAATAAACATTTTGCATAAAGTCAGTGCAACTATGATAAGGGAAGCTGCCACGTTGGAAAAATCTTTGCATCAAATATCTCTGATAATGCTTTGATACCCAATGTATGTGAACGTGTAAATACATATTGAACAAAAAGACATTTCCTAATGGGCAAGTATCCACTGGATAGGAGTAAACAGTTCTGGAAAGAATTTAAACCTATTAAAAATCATTTGGAAGATTGCTCTAAATCAGTGATGGGCAAACTTTTTAAAGTGGGGACCAAAGGAAAGGAAATGCTCATCTGTCAGTCTGTTTCTAAGGCAACTCTTTCAAAGTTTCATTGTATTGTATCCTACTCATTGTATTTGTCAGATTAGGAATAATGTCCCATGGTGGGATAGAACATTTCAGGGGGCCATATCTGGCTTGCAGCCTTGGTTTGCCCATCACTGCTCTAAATCATTAACAGTAGAAGAAATACATATAAAAACAACTTTGAGATTTCATCTTATACCCAGAAAATTGGAAGAGGAAGTAGGGTGGAAATAGTCAATGTTGGAGGAACTATGGAAAGACAGGTACATTAATATACTGTTGGTAGAACTGTAGTTAGTTAGATCATTCTGGAAAGCATTTGGGAGTTATGCTTTAAAAAAAAAAGTGTCTAAAATCTCCATGTTCATGTCCCTTTGACTCAAAGATTCCACTGTTAAGCATATAGCCCAAAGGTTTTTTTAAAGACCCATCTACTTCAAATGAGCTATTCGTAAAGCCCTTATCCCAGTGCTTGCCATCCCCTTGCCTACATCAGAGTATTCATGGTAGTGAAAAACTGCAGCCAAAGTACATGCTCATTGATTAGGACATGCCTAAGTATTATGGCACATTAATGTCATGGATTATTATCACACCCTATCAGAGAAGCACGGAAGCATTCTGTGAACCAATGTAGGGTGAGGTAAGCAGAATAGGATAATAATTTACATGACAACTACAACTGTATAGCTGGAAAGAACAAAAAAAACTAAATCGAAGGCTAATTATCATGACCAAGAGGTCCCAGGGAGGAGCTGAGAAAGCCTCCCAGTGGGACAGTTCATATACTACTAGTCTTGGTTGGTGTGCTGCTTAGTTCAGTCATTCAGTGAGCATTTATTAAATGCCTACTATGCACTGGGCACACAAATGAAATTACTTCTTCAAAGAAAGGATTAGCATTCTTTTCTGAGAAAAAATGTATGTGTGTGTGTGTGTGTATATATATATATATATATATATGTGTGTGTATATATATAAGCATAAACAAAATGAATTCGAAGTAATTTTTAGGGTTGAAAATGGAATTTTTAACCATTAGCAGAAAGGTTTAGAATTAATATCATAGGAAATAGACACCCATGAGAATTGTTCTTTTTTTCTCTTTTGAAAACCAATTTTAGTTATTAAAGACACTTTTAAAAGTCTAATTCAAACATATGATCACATCTAAATTTTTAGAAATTCATATTTTAGGTACATTTGTCTTTATTGAGATACTTGATTTTATTTTTTAGGTTTTATCAATTCCTTTATCAGTCTTTTTCCAGTATACCTTTCAATATATCACTCTACCTCCATCCACCTTCACATTTTGAATTCTCTGTTNTGTAAATATATATATATATATATATGTATATATATAAGCATAAACAAAATGAATTCGAAGTAATTTTTAGGGTTGAAAATGGAATTTTTAACCATTAGCAGAAAGGTTTAGAATTAATATCATAGGAAATAGACACCCATGAGAATTGTTCTTTTTTTCTCTTTTGAAAACCAATTTTAGTTATTAAAGACACTTTTAAAAGTCTAATTCAAACATATGATCACATCTAAATTTTTAGAAATTCATATTTTAGGTACATTTGTCTTTATTGAGATACTTGATTTTATTTTTTAGGTTTTATCAATTCCTTTATCAGTCTTTTTCCAGTATACCTTTCAATATATCACTCTACCTCCATCCACCTTCACATTTTGAATTCTCTGTTCTATAAAAGAAAAATAGTTAAACCAAAATGGCAGGCAAAAACTAGTGGGCCTGACTGACCACATATGCAAATATTTCACACCAGTATTAAGAATGATTTCTTTTTTGGACTTGAGTTTCAGGTACCTACAGTATACTCTGTTTGAAATATCAAATAGATAATTGCGATGAGATGCTGTAGCTCAAAAGAAAAATTAAAACTGTTGTATAGGGAGACCTCATCATAGGCATTTAGATGGTGTAGTAAATAAAGTGTTAGTTTTGGAGTCAGGAAAATCTATTACCTCCAATTCTCACTCAGATACTTAATATTTGTGTGATACAAGATAAGTCAGTTAGTCTCAGTTTCCTCATCTGAAAATTGGGATAAAATAGCACCTACTCTAGTGGCATGAAAATCAAATAAGTTAACCTGTAAAGTACTTTTGAAGTTTAAAAGTGCTATATCAATTCAAGTTTATAGTTATTGCTATTAAGATAATTAAATCCAAGTGAATTACATAATTCACCAAGTGAGGAAATATAAACAAAAAAAAAGAGAGGAACTTTAGAAATAAATCTTGGGACATAGCCACAGTTGGGAAACATCATATGGATGATGATAAATGATCATAAAAGATATTGAGAAGAAATATTCATACAAGAGGAGAACTAAGACAGATCAGTGTCACAATAACCTGGGAAAAATAGTATCCAGGAGAGAGTGGCCAGCAGTTTCAAATACTTCAGAGAAATCAAAAAGAGCGAAGAGTGCAAAAAAGTCAGGAGCTTTGTCAATTAAGAAATCATTGGTAACTTTGGAGAGAGTCGTTTTGGTTGAGTGATGAAGTTGGAAGCCAAATCACAGAGTTGAAAAGTGAGTAAATGGACAGCACATTGAGGCAGTGAGCATAAATGGATATTTCTAGCAGTTTGTGAATTGGAGGAGAGATTATAGGGGAAAGATAGAGAAGTAGGTAGGGGCTAATGAGGATTTCTTTAAGGAGGAATGTGCCTTGGATATGTTTATTGGTTTTGGGAGAAGAATTAATAGGGGAAAAGAGGGAATAATTGCTGACAGTGTCTGCTCTAGAAGATTGGAGATGATGACATGAAGGGTTGTATGTAAAAGGGTTGAGAGGCTGAATGGAATAGGGCAAGAAAAAATGAGGCATATTGTTAAAAGTTTTTAAAAAGTAGAAGGCCAGAAAGGAAATTCATGGCCAATGTCCTTTGTTTCCTCAGGAATTATGAGGCCAGGTCACCTACTGAAAGTGTTGGGGGAGGGAAGGTGATAGTGTAAGAGATTTAGAACAGTCTGAAATTTGGACTAGAGGATCAAGTAGAGAGGAGTAAAAAGATGGCCCTTAGGCCATTTTGAGTTTGGATGACTAAAATTTTTTTTACTGGCCCTAATCATCTTGATTGAGTTACTTTGTCCAGCTCTGCTCCATTCAGCAACACATGAATAAGATGGGTGAATTTGGAAGGAGGGAGTCATTCTGATGATAGTTTGGAGATTTGGTAAATATTCAGTGACAATAGCATAAGGGTACAAGGAGTTTAAGAGTAAAGGACTGTATAGAGTGTAAGTTTTGACTGAAAGGGGGGGTCAACCAACATTGGTTGCTGGCTCTTTTTATTATTACAAGAGTTGAACTGCTTAACTGTTGAGTACAGATTTGAAATAAAGAAAATTGAAATTAGAGGAAAGTTGATGGCATAAATCTTTGTGAACATGTGTATCAGCAGCTTGCTGGTACGGTGTATAGTGCCAGGCCTGAAGTCAGGGAGACCTGAATTCAAATCTAGCCCCAGACACTTATTAATTATGTGACCTCACCAAGTCATTTAACACTTGTTTGCCTCAGTTTCCTCATCTGTACTATGAGCTAGAGAAGGCATGCTATCATATTCCATTACATTCATAACCAACAGTTTCTTTAGCCATTTCCCAAGCATGTATGAATTGATGCAGAAGACCAATAAGCAAATCTAAAAGAATAATACATTTAAGAACTACTAACTGCTACCATAAAACATGTGTTATAAATATTTTATATGTATGTAGTTCCATTCTCTCCATCTCCGATTTCCTTACCTTAGATATGGCATGGTAGAATTTCTGAATCTAAAGGTATAAGTGGCTTTTCTTTTAGTTGATAATCTTTATTAATTCCAAATCCAGGGGTTGGACAGCTACCCTAAACAAGGTATTAATGTGCTTGCATTCCTAAAGCTCCTCCAGTACTATTTCTTTATTTAACCATCAACCAATTTGCTAGGTGAGAGAGTAAACATTTGAGTTGTTTTATTTTGTTTTTTTCTTATTAGTGTTTTTTGGAGCATATGCTTTTAATAGATTATATTTAATCTTTCCAAAATTGTTCATATCATTTGATCTTTTAGCTCTTGATCTCATGTATTTGTACCTATTTCTTATATATTTTGAATATCAAACTATTATCAGATATATTTGATGGAAAGTTCTTTCTTCTCCCCCCCACAAAGTGTCTCTTATTCTAACTGAATAGACTTTCTTCATGGAAAAAAAAAACTTAGGCTCATAGGATAACAGAACTACATACAGAGAATTGAAACAGTTACGAAAGGTCCTTTGGTCCTAACATGTTACAGATGAGGAATCTGAAATCAGGTAAGTTAAGCTACTTGCCCAAATCTATACATCAGAAGTTGGAATTTCAACCTAGTACCTCTGACTCCAGATTCCATGGCCTATGGTAGCTGTTTAATTTTATGTAATCAGAATTGAATTTTTAATCTATTTTTATCATTTATCTGTTTTTTTTATTAGTATATATTTCTTTATTTACCCCTGTCCCTTATTTGAATAAGAATTCTTACCCTGGGCTATATTTCTTATCCTATCCATAGGTGTGAAAAATATTTCCTTATGTTTTCTTCTAATTTAGGCATCAAATATGGAGCTTATCGTGGTGTATGGTATAAGATATGGTTTAAACCAATTTTCTTCCAATTTTCTTTCAATTTTTCCTAGAAAAAACCGTCAAAGGGGAATGCTCCCCATTTGTGTTTAGTTGCATCTGGGTTTTGCTTGTCTTGTCTGTTCCACTGATTTATTTTTCCACATTTTAATCTTTACAAATAGTTTTTATGATCACTATTTATATTGTTTTTGAGATTTGGTAATTATATGCTCCCTTAATTTCTACTTTTGTCATGGTTTCCTAATTTCATTTTTTCATTAACATAATGCTAACTCTTTAATTTTATATTTGCTTTGAATTGCTTTTCAAAAGGGTCCTTTTTATTGCCAGTGCTTTTTAGGTTTTTTAAACATTGAGTTCTATAATTTTAATAGGCTTTTATGTATATTACATGTATAATTATCCTTTTTTCTATTCACATGATAAATTCTGTTTTATATGTACATATTTGTTTTTATGATAATTATGCTGATTATTTTCTTAATGTGGAATCATCCTTTTGCATATATCCTGACTATAAATAGAACTTGATCATAGTGAATAATTTTTTTATTTATTAGTATTTGAATTTTACTTAAAATGTTCATATCCGTATTTATTGGGAGATTTGGTTTAGTGTGGAGGTTCCTTCTCTTCTTTATCATCTGATTTGGTTGTCAGGGTACTCTGTGACTTATAAAAAGGTGTCTAATAGAGTGCTTTCTTAATTATAGTACATATATATGTATATATATGTGTGTATATATATCACTATTCTTTATATGTTTGATATAATTCAATAAAAATGTGCCTATATTAACATTATCTCAGCTCCTCCTTTGGTAACTTATTTATGGTGTGTTCATTTTCTCTTTCTGAAATTGGATTATAGTCTCTGTTCCCCTTTCTTCCACCTAGGATTTGGGTATTTTATATTTTTGAAATAATTATCCTTTCCTATTATTGTTATCAGTTTGATGGCATGTACTTGTGTATCGTAGTTTCTAATAATTCTTTTGTTTCTCTCTTTTTGTTGTATACTTTTCACATTGATATTTAATTTTGGTAATTTTAATTATTTTTTAATTAAATTTTCAACTGATTTTTCAATTTTGTTAGTTTTTAAAAAACAATTCTTATTTTGTTCAGTTATTTTAATTTCTTGTATTTGAATAATCTTTTCTTTTGGGATTATTGATTTGTTGATTTTCTAGGGTTTTTTTTAAATCGCATGCTCAATTCCTCTTTCTATTTTCTTTCTATATGTTTTCAGAGATATAATTTTTCCTCTGAGGACTGCTTTAGCTGTACCCCAAAAATTTTGGTATGTTTTCTCATTGTTATCATTCTATTTAACAAAGTTATTTATTATTTCTATGATTTGTTCTTTTATCCGCTTATTAATTTTGATGCCCTTTAAATTCTATTTAGGTGTGTCTCTTTTGATTACTTTATTTCTATTACTATCTTTAGTATGTTATGGTCTATTAAACACTATGATATTGATGCTTTTAAAATGTTTTCTTTGTATTCTAGCATATGAATGCTTTTTATAAAGATATTAACATTGAGGTGTATGTGTGTGTATGTGTTTGTAGTATATATACTTGACTGTTCTTCCCAGGATGATTTAAGCCTTCTTTCAAATCTAATAATTTGTTAATCTCTGTTTCCCATTTTTTTCATCTTTCCATTATAATTACACAGTTTAGAGAATCACTTAAAACTTCTACAGTTATTTTCATATTACCTTTTTACAATTAGTTAGCTCTTTTTGAATTTAGACACTGCCATTTAGCAAAATGTTTCATTTCCTTATATACTTCAGAAGTATAAAATACTATAGTTTACCTATTTATTTCTTTTAACATAATATATTTTTTGTTGCTCTGTCTAAAATTATATTTGTTATAACTCCCACAATCACCTAGAGCATAGTAAATTTTGTTCTAGCCCCTCATTTTAACTCTATCTTTTAAAAATATGTTTCATATAAATAAGAAATCAATGAAGTTTTTTTCTTATCCATTCTATCATTCTCATTCATTTTATTGGTCAGCTTAATCAATTTATATTTAAGTTTATACTTATAGGTTGCTGCTTTCATCCATATAATGATTTTCTCATCTTTTTCCCCTTTTAAGTTGGAATTTTCTCCATATTAATTTTGTTTACTATTATTTGATCTTGGTCTCCTCTCAAATACTCTTAACACATTGTTTCTTTTCTCATACCTATAAGAAGTTCCCTGAGTTTAATTATTAATTACTTTCTTCTTATGCATTATTTAATTTTATTTTTTCCCCATCAAGATACAAGTGTAGTTCCAAATTCTCCTTGTCTTCCCCTTCCCCTCATCCATTGACTTGAATAATGTTATTAATGTTTTCTATTTTTCCCAAAATGCTGATTTACTTTTGGGACTTTTACACCAATGTATTCTTTCTTAATACTTTCTGTGTCCTTTCTATGTGACAGGACTTAGTCTTCTTATTGTTGGTAGGTAGCATTGCAGGTCCTATACACTCCTACCTTCCTGAACTTTTTTTTAAGTTCCTCAGAAGTCTTTTAAAAAATCTAAACTATCAGAAATAGTAGGTCTTAGAGGAGACAGTGTGTTGGTGTAGAAATCAGTCTAATTCCCCTATCACAGGACTTGTGACAACTCTGTGCTTTTGTTTATACCATTTGCCTGCACTAAAACCAGTATGTACTACTGCTGGACCTGTGTCCTTACCTCCAGCCTCCCACCTCATCCACAAACATTTAACTCCCCGTCTAGACCTCCATTATTATCCTTCTTTTAGGTTGGATTATAGTCCTGAGAAATGCAATCTGGACTCTCAAGGACCCTATTACTTCCAGTCAAGCCTTGTTTGTGGTCTGTGCCACTTTCTACCATCTCTTTTGTAATATCATTTAACTCCTGCCACTAGTTTGCTTCCTGGGAACATTCTTATTCCTATGTCTAACCTTTAAAAGTTCCTTTTCAATCAACCCTTACTGTATCCTACTTTCCTGTAGAACTCCAGGCATATTTGAGGGACTAATTCATCCTGGAAGCCAGGATGAATTTTTAGTCAATGAAACGTTGATTCACTTATTCATCTTTTCCTTCTAACTATTTTAACTTGCTTAAATCTTCAACCCCAAATATCAATGCACATTAGAGACATAATACTTTATTAGCATGTGACTTTGAATCCCCAGTGCATAGCAAGATCTCTAGCAGATAACAGGTTCTTAGTAAATGCTTGTTGAATTGAATTGTTGTTGAATTTGTACTGGAAGAAATTGATATACCCCCAGGAAGCAAGTGACTTGCCCAAGCTCATATAGCTAATAAGTGGCAGAGGTGGGAGTAGGATTTAGTTCTATTTCCTACTTTAATATATTTTTTGCTATATAAGTGCCTTTTTTAAGGAATATAATTTGATTGGCAGTATGCTAGTATATGGAAAATCCTTAGAGAAAATATGGAAATTTCAGTAATTAGAGTTAAGGTGAGATAGTCTGGACAGAAGTGTCAAAACTGATACCTATCCTGCTTCCAGCAGACAAAACCAGATTAAAAGGTAATGAGAAATCTTTAACAAAATAAATAAAAATACTGTAAAGCTAATGTTAATTTGTCACCAGGCCCATTCTAAAGAGTTAAGAGGAGAGTGAAACCTAAGTGTGGGACCTTGAGCAAATTACTTAGCCCTAAG
>NC_058133.1:354075084-354164141 GCF_016433145.1 Gracilinanus agilis
AGAGACAGAGAGAGACAGAGAGAGACAGAGAGAGACAGAGAGAGAGAGACAGAGAGACAGAGAGAGAGAGAAAATGTGGACATGTTTGTAAGTGGTAGTTAAGCATCCAGTAGACAGATAGTGATTGAAGATAAGTGAGAAAATGGGGATGACAGAAGGAACCATCTTTTGGAGAAGGCAGGATGGAATGGGATTGTTTGTACCTGTAGAGAGGTTTTCCTTGGAAGAGCTACTTCATCATGTGACATAGTGGTGAAGTAGGAGATTGCTTCAGAAAGCATCTGAGTAATATGGAATGAGGTGCTAGAGATAAAAGGGAGTTCTCAGGAAAAGGCAATGCTTATGCTAGATTTGGACAGGGGAGAGCACTGATGAGCTATGGGAAGTTTAAGGAGGGATAGAAAGGTTTGAAAAAGCTGCTGTGTTGAGTCACTTTGGTAGGTATAAAGAGATTGGGTTACTGCAGTAAGATCTCAGTTGAGGTTATGTAACACAAATTTGTAGTAGACTTGGCTTGATTTTGTAATGTTTTTTTCTAGCATTTTTTAGGAGAAAGTGAGTAGGAGAGAAAGCAGTTGATGTGTGAGATAATCTAAGGATGAGGCTTAGCAGGGCAAGATCTTCAGTATGATAAGTGGACAAGAGACTCAGGAGAAAAAGATAGTATTAAGCTTTATAAAGGATGGTATTGAGCACTGTGGATTTTTAAAAATTACTTTGAAATCTAAAATTTTCAGCCCAACTAGAAACCATCTATAAAATAATTTCTACTCTCCTTCACCCAAAATATTTTTGAAAACATTCATCAATTATATAAACATAAAAATGTTCAGTGGCTTTCATTTCACCTCCTACTGTAAGAGAAAAAAACTACATTAATCATCTAAATGTCCATTGATGAGACCTTGAGAGGAGCAAATTAAACATAACATCTAAAAGAATATTCCATCTTTAAAGATTATCATTGGCCATAATATGATTATGATAGCTCCCATTTCCATGTCACCTTAGAGTTACAAATAATAGCGGATAGGGCACTAGACTTGAAATTAGGAATACTTGGTTTCAAATTGCCTCTCTGAAATTTACTAGCTGTGTGACCCTAGACAAATCATAACCATTCTGCTACTTTTTTGTAAAAGAAAGGAGTTTGGACTCAATGGCTCTGAGGTTCTCCTTTTCTGGATATTGTGCAGGTCATAACCACTAATAATGGGTACTCTGCAAAGTCCTTTTCTGGGACCTCTTTCCTTCTGCCTCTATTCTATTTTGCTTGGTGATTTCATCTGCTCTCAATGATCATTTCTAGTCTCAAATGTATGATGCTGTGGTCCCATTTCATTTTATTCTTTCAATCCTTTCAGGTAGGTAGGCCAATAATTACTGTTCTTATTTTATCAATTAGAGAAATGCCTTGCTCACTGCTAAGAAGTGATGCAGTTTGATCTCAGGCATCAGATTATCAGATTCCAATTAGTGTTTTCTTAATATAACATTACATTGCTTCCAAAATATAAGCCACAATAGTATTTGAATATTCAGTAGTCTGAATGTGTGGAGACCATCTCTCAACTCCATTCAGATCCTATTATGCCTTACTGTCATTCTCAACCCTATATCTATGACTTTCTATTTCATTGACCAACATAATCTCAATACCACAGCTTTTAAGTGTTTAATGCAGAAAAAAGACTTCTTAAGAGATCAGAACAATCTTCTTACAGGCATGCCAAAAGTAGCTATGGTAAACCAAGAAAAGTTTTCCTGCTTTTCTACCTATACAACCAGTACTATTTGCCTGAGGGATAGCTGTCAGGCAACAAAAGCAGCTAAATAGCCAGGGAAGTCTACATGGTTATTATCTCTAGCTTTTTCATCCTTTATTTCTCATGATTTACTTCATACGTTTTTCCTCTTAACTTGGTGAACAATTTGAAAATGGATACTTCCTGGCAAAGGAGAAACATAATTATAAAGGAGAAACAGAATCATAAAGTTCACTTCTTAAATGATCTAAAAGTGGTGATTACTATTTTGAATAATCCAACATTCATCTATACATAATTCAATGTAGTCATTTGTCTGCAACTAGGATAGCATCTTCTCATCTTGACCATTTAGCTTCTGCTTTTGAAAGATCCAATATAAATCTAAAACTATTATTGAAATTGCCTCATATATAGTTCATCAGTCATAGCAGTGAAATTGATCCATGTCCTCCAAACTTCTTTTGCCCTTTCTTGTCTTTGGAAACTCTCATGCTATCTCATTCCCTTCTTCTCCTTATGATTTTTTTTAATGTAGAAATTTGGATAGAAAAATATGAGTTAATTTTTATTTTATTTTTGCTATAGAATGCATACATATATATATATAACTGAATCCATATACTTTTTTTTACATTGCCCACTGTTTGGGACTGTTTAATTTTTTGAGGGAAATTGTGGATTTTATGTTTGCCTTTACTTTTTCAGAGAGGAAACATGTAGAAATTCCTTTTTAAAAATGCTTATTGGGTGCAACTGGGTAGCTCAGTGGATTGAGAGTCAGGCCTAGAGACAGGAGGTCCTAGGTTCAAATCTGGCCTCAAACACTTCCCAGCTGTGTGACCCTGGGCAAGTCACTTGACCCCCATTGCCCACCCTTACCACTCTTCCACCTAGGAGCCAATAAGGGTTAAAAAAATTTAAAAAATGCTTATTATATCTATAGTTAGATTTTATTAGGTAGGATAAGATTTATTTTCAATGAAAGCAAAGTAAAACAAATAAACAATGCTTAAAGTAATTATGTTAAGTATAAAAACAAAATTGGAATTTTGGGCCAGATAAGAAGTCATGTAATAAACAAGAGAAAATATTTATAAAAGTTGAAACAAATTTAAGATTAGTTCTTAATCTATAAATATTTATTTATAGATTAAGAACTAAATTGGATATTAGAAGTTATTGAGTTCCAGTTCCCTCATTTTACTTATGAAGAAACTGAGAACCAAGAGAAGTTAAGTGACTTCTCAAGTTCACACAAGAATTAAGTGGCAGAGTGAGAATTTGAAACCAGATCCTCTGACTTAAAATCCAACATTCTGGCACAAGTGAATTTGGAATTAGTTAAATGAAATCAGTTTTTTCAAAGTATATATTATGCACTATGCTAAATTCTCAGGATAAAAAAGACAAAAATGAAACAAAGTCCTCAAGGACCTTACATTTTTTTCAGGGAAGGCAGCATACACACATTTAAGTAAATAAGATTAAAATGTAAAGTAATTTCTGAGTGGGCACTAGCAGCTGGGGTCATTAGTAAAAGCCTTGTGGCACCTGAGCAGTACTTTGAATGAGGCTATAGATTCAAAGAGCCAGAGGTGAGAAGAGAATTCATTCCATGCACTTGGAACAGCCTGAGCCAAGGCACAGAGAGAAAAGTGGATGTCAAAATAACAAGGAGGACAGGCTGCAAAGGAGCAAGGAGGCTGGACAGCAGGGTGTGGGAAGAGAGTTCTGTGTAAATAAGTCTGGAAGAGAAGGAAAGCCAGATTAAGAAGAGTTTTAAGGTCAGACAGAAGAGTTTATCTTTTATCTCACAGTCAAAAACTTGGAGGCAAGGAAATGATATGATCAGAATTATGCTGAAAAAATATGTTGGATAGAGTGTAAAAGATGACCAGTGAGTGGAGAGGATAGTGAAGTGAGAAGACATGAAGTTTTTTAAAAACATTGGAAAGGAAGGCCTTCTCAATTGATAAATGTGAAAAATCATTTTCACACACCAGGTTGTTTTTGCCTAGAATGATCACTTTAATCTATTTTGAGATAAATCAAAATGTACATTATAGTGTAGGGAAAATTTCCTTTGTTTAAATGATTAATAGGACTTACCTTTAAAAAAATCTCAACTCTGGGTTTTTCCAAAATAATGAAATGTTATGGATATCTTGTCCTTGATTCCTAAAAGTATAATTTTAGTTCTCTACAATAAACACAGTTACATTGTTACTGCTACTATAAATGCACATGTGGCTCGTATTTATGTTGTGTGTGTAATAGACCCGACTTGGACACTCCCCCCAGACGACTTAAGAATGGAGAGTGCTTTTGGCAGTGTGCCCACTGCACGTGGCATCAGCATCGAGTCCTGTTTCATAACAAACCTCTTTTACTCCAGAGGAATTAGAAAGCATAGAACCCATAGTACTTGAGTATATAGTTTTTCTTATTCACTTGTTTTTTTTTCCCCATTAGCCAAAATTGAGAGTAAAAGTTACTTAGCCCTACCTGAGTCCTTTTTCCTTACAATCTTGGTCACTATGAGTTGGGGAGGGCTAAGAGTATACTGTATGTTGCTTTGCTTTCAGCAATTTGAGAAGAATCATCCAGTCCCATTCTGCCACCTACTCTCTAATGAGATTTGACCTGAAGGAGTAAATTGTCCTGCCAACTTTTAACAAAATTAGCCAAGATTTAAGATTATTCGGGCTAATTCGATACTTACTATGAACTTGCTCATCTGTGAAGGCTATACCTTTTCCCAGGGGCCTGGCCACTATTGCCTCTCCATCTCTAATAGAAACAGTAGCCTAAATGATAAGGTACCCTGAGAAGTCTTTTGTGCGTTCTTCCATTATAGCAGTATATCCCATTTCATGTCTTTAACTGGTTTCATGAAAACACATTAGGCAAAGCAACATTGGGTTGGGGGAAAGAGTGTCAATCGCATATAGTTTCATAGGAACAATGTTCTCAGTAGTTGCTTGACCAAATAATGTTGTAACCTGGTTTTTGATGTTAAAATGGAATTTCACTATAATATGGATGAAAAGACTTAAGGTGTGGTAGGAAGAACTGCCGATTTGGAATAAAAGGACTTGTGTTTTAAACATAGCTCAGCTACCACCTTTATAATCCTAGTCAAGTTACCAAACTTTTTCTAGGCTCAATTTCCTAATCCATAAAATAAGAGGATGGGAATTAGATAATTTCTCTTCTTATAAGTAAAAGTTCTCTCAGACTCTGATATCCTTTATTCTGTGATTTAGAAAGCTGTTTCACTGCTAATTCCAAAGACATTATTATAAAAAAGATGTCTTGGCAACACCAGATAGAGTATCCCCACATACAACAATGACTTAAGAGTATTTGTTTTGTGAGATTTTACATGAAATATCTCTAGTGATCTCAAGTTGTGTCAGAAAATTCTCAAGGCAACTTCCATTTTTGTTAATTATAAACTCTTGCTATATAACTTTTAGGAAAGATGTTTGAGAGAAATTATCACGAAATCAAATAAGTAGAAAGTCTTGCAATTCCAAAAAGGGTTTTATACAATTACTTGTATGGAAAGATTATAGTGCTTGATTAGTAGGAGAGGCTTTTCAGGTTTTTTTCCCTGGGCCTAATGAAGAATCTATACTAATTTGTGCACATGATTTTCCTTAACATCTCTATAACCAACAACATACATTTACAAGATAGTTATTGTAATGCAGTTTGTGGCCCTGGATCAGAAAAAAATGGTTCATAGAAGGATTTAATTAATCATCTTGGCCTCATTATTACCTAATGATTAGTCTAATCAACTAAGTTTAATGTTCAGAAAGCATATTTCTTTAAAATTACTCAAAAATGCAAGTTAAAAACCACAATTTTAGGGCAAGAAAGGACCCAAGTGGACATCTAGTCCATTTTATATTTGAAAAAGTAATTTTTCTTCTTCCATGGAATTGCAGACAACTGCCAAATATTTCTCAACATGGTGAGATGAAATTCTGTAATAGAATGAACACTAGATTGGTGCTAGGAGACCTGGGGACTAGTTCTCTCTTTGCCTCTTATCTTGACCTTGAATAAGAAACCTTATGGCCCTTGGTTTCTCCATGTAGAAAATTTGGCCTAGATATTTGGCCTAGATCAGTGATGGCGAACCTTTTAGAGACTGAGTGTCTAAACTGCAACCCTCAAACCTATTGTAAGGGCACCCCACCCCCAGCACCTTACCCCAGTTGGGGGGGGGAAAGGAAGTGAGAAATGTTCTTAGCCCACTCTGACTTGCTCTGGTACTCTACGGCACATGTGCCATAGGTTCACCAATGTGGGCCTAGATGATTTCTTTTTTAAATGAAATTTATTCATCTATTTGTTGTTGTTGTTTTTCAGAATTTCTCTCTGAAATCTCATAGAATTTCCCTTCCATTGATCACATTTGAATCTATTGAACCTTTCTGTCCAAAGTCTACAACAGTCATCCCCAATGGCTTAGTGATAGAAAAGTTTTCCACTGCAGCCAGGTTGCATGAGATGAATGCAGTATAGTACTTCAGCAGGAGAAAGTATGTTCTTAGAATTCTTGATGCATTTTCCCCCAGAAATATTTTTAGCAATGGAGGTTAGGTGCCTCAGTATTGTTCTGTACTTTAGTTACATTATACATTGAATAGACATTTGTGCGCCGACCTGGGAATCTAACCACAATATAAAGAACAAAGCTATTTGAGAAAATACTTTCTTAGTTTCAAAAAGTGGACTTAAAATTATAATTGGACTAGTTATTGTTTTAAAAAATGATAGCTTGAGTTTATGTTATATTTTAGGTTTATAAAGAACTTTTCTCACAACAGCACTGTGAGATAGGCATGACAAGTATTAGTAATCTCTATTTTGCAGATAAGGAAACCAAATCCCAATACAGTCAAGTGACCTTTCAGTGTCCCCCTTCATTTCTAAATACTTTGATACCTTTCAGTTCCAAATACTCTGATCCTAAGCTAAACTATGTCTGACTAATGATCCATTCAGTCAACTATTAGCTTTCTCTTAACCTGCTAATGATAATACTATCCATGAATAATAATAATGATGATGATAATAGTGATAATAATAATAGTTAAAATTTTATCTTATTTGATCATCATAACCCTGAGAGGTCAATACTATTATTACCCCCATTTTACAGATTAGGAAACAGAGGCAAACAGAGGTTAGGGTCCTTGCCCAGGGTTACATAGTTGATAAGTGTCTGAGGTAAAATTTGAATTCAGATCTAGGCTCCAGGTCTGGCACTGTGTCACTGCCCCAACAGCTGATGAATTTTATCTTGTTAACCCTGTTATACTTCCTATCATTATTACCCTAATAATGCATGTTTAGTACACTCCTGATAGACCCTTCCTCTTTGATGATTTAATAGCAATAATAAAGATAACTTAAAGAACTTGTTTTTAAAGTTGAAGATTACTTCAAGAAAAGGGTTTTGAATATAAGTGCCAACTTATACCTGAAGCTTTTCTGGATTTCTCCCTCTCTTCTACCCTCTGCAGTGTTAGTATCTTTGCTCCCCAAACTACCTTTTATACATGTTATCTCTTCCATTAGAAAGTAAATTCCTAGAGACATGGTCTATTTAACTTTGTCTTTTTATTACCACACTTAAGCCCAGAGCCTGGGATGTAGTTGGCACTTAATAAATGATTCCTAATAAAAGGCTGATCAGAGGAGATAAATGAAACTCACAATAAACATGAAAGCCCTTCTAGAGAAAGCTTTTGTTGAGTTCTATATCTGAAACATTTATGTTTTAAAATAGGTATATCTCATCAGAATGGCAGATTCCAGATAAGGGCACCATTTTTGTTCACATTGTAGATATTGTTTAAATGTTTGTCAAATAAATGAACGAATTAGATACTTTGGGGCATTTTTTACTCTTTCAAGGGACTTCTAAACCAAAATCTTGAAGGTGAATTAAGAGGACCCAATAAATGGAAAAGGTATCTACAAGTTTTTTCATCTTAAGAATAAGATGACACTCAAAAAATAAAATAATAGTGAGTTCAATAATAATTACTCATATTTATATATAATTTGAAAGTCAATAAAATATGTTAGTCACAACAATGACACTTTGTGCAATAATTACTACTGTGTGTGTGTGTATGACTTGGAGAAATTAAGTGACTTTTTTGTGGTCATGTAGTGAATAAATGACAAGGCCAGTTTCAATTCTAGTTTTCCTGATTCCAAATTAAGGGTTCTTTCCATCACCTCACACAGTCTCTCCTAGTTGAAAGCTGTACTTTTGAGATCTAATAGTTGGAAGAAAAGGGAATGTGTTAATTAGATTGGCCTAGGGTTTTGGACCCAGTACCAGGTTGGTTTTCTTGCTGCTCCATTGGCATTTGCTTTTGAACAAATATCAGAACGGAGTGTCCTGGCAATGGCATAGTAGAGACTACTCACTGGATATAGAAAAGGAGGGATCATGAACAGTGTTAGAATGTAAAGCATAATAATATAGTGATCAATAGAGGAAAAGAGGAAACACTGGGGACTTTGAGTCTCTTGCAACTATAGGACTTTTTTGTGAGCAAGAGTAATTTGAAGAAGAGTAAAAGAATGGCCAGGAATTATGGTCCTGGAAATTTAACATATTAGCCTTGATTTGAAGAAGTGGAGAGAGATGAAGTCTAGTGTCCAGGCAGAGGCTCATGGACCTAAACCCTAAGAGCCCTAAAAGATTGTGTATCAAAACATACCCTCTGACTATTATAGAACAATCTGAATCTCTAGGGACATTTCTGGAAATGATCTGTGTCTTAGAATTGGCATTTATGGAAGTCTAGGCCAAATAGAATGGATGAATTAATAAAATAACATTTTTTGTTAAAATATGCCAGGTACTATGCTGTCTTATAGTAACAAGGTGAAAAAAGAATGAATTATTTAGGGATCTAGTATCAATTGACCTAATATTAGAATTGACTGCCCAGTGGAAATTTTGCTCCCTCATCTGTGCTTAACATATGTCAATCTGTTAACCTTAGCACTTATCTAAGTAGGTGTTTAGGTTATATATAGGAACTCTCCATTGTTGAACCTTCTTGCTAAAAGTATACCTTCGTCCCCATAGTATTCCAGATGTTGGCACCCTTGAACAAAGTCCCATTCATTCCATGCTAGTATAACCCTGATTGTGAGGGCATACCCCACCAACAGATAATAGATCCACTGAATTACTGAAATATGATAGATATTTCTGTTTTTGGTGAAAATAGAACCCATATAAGGTTTATTTAATCTTTCAAGGCAATTTTTCTATCAGATAAGTATAAATAATCCTATATATGATGCAACATTCTGACAGACTAGAACACTAGACATGATATAATGAAACTTAATAGAGATGAATGTAAAAATCTCAAAATTGGGCTTAAAAATCAGTATTTTTGGAATAAGACTGGAAAAGTTTGGCCAGATTCTAGTTCTGAAGGGTCTTTGACATTTTTTCAAATCATAAGTTGTGAGTCAAAAGTATGATATGGCAGCCAAAAGAGCTAATGAGAACTTGGACTACATTGAGAAAGAGTGTACAGAATGACATCCTCATTGTACCTTGTCCTAATCAAGTCATGTTGTAAAGCATTATTTTCATTACTAGGCATTCCATTTACATTAATGAGTTCCATCATACTGATCCAGTAAGTGACTAGAATGGTAAAGGACTTTGAGATTATGTTATATGAGAATTGATTAAAGGAAGTAATATATTTATTTTTGAAAAATTTAAGGGCTATCATGTGGAAGAATGATTAGATTTATTCTCTTTGGTCTTGGAAGGCAGAAGTGAGAACTATGAGCACAAGTTAGAAAGAAGTACATTGAGGCATGATTTAAAAGATAATTTCCTAACAGAATTATCCAAAATAGAAGTGATCTCCTTTGGTAGGTAATGGGTTCCCCCTGATTAAAGGGTCTCTTGGTTAAAATAGGAAGACTAATTGTTGGAAATATTGTTTTTGTTCAACTATGGGCTGAACTAAATAATTCTGAATAATTCTGAAATCCTTTCTAGCTCTAAGTGAATCAAATATTATAAATCAGTCCTTAACTAATGTCTTGATTGTCTTTATTTTTGTACTAAAATAACTAATTTTGACTTTGGATCTCTGATAAGCGAGTCATTAGCACAGTCTTCAGTGACAACTTCTTAATCATATTTATTTGACAGTAACTCGTGGCCACTCAAGACTATTTATTAGTCAAATCGAATTTAATATAACCCAAAATCCTAACCTGATTCCTGGGTAATGACTTGTACTGGCCACTCATACCTGGTAATAGAACGACTTGTTAAAATGTGATATACCTCTTGAGGTGCCTAAGGTAGATACCCCAACACAGATCCATGGGGTCTTTACAGAGAAACTTTACTGTTTGTTCTGACTCTTCCATCTGATATATTGGCTATTCTTTCCAGCTTTGTATCACCTGAAAATTTGGTAAGGATGCCCCCATCTCTGCCATAGTCTTAAGTTACTGATAATAGATGACACAGCACTAAGAAAAGTTCTTCCCTGGAGAGTTCCTTCTAAAGTGATCAACTAATTAGTGACAAAAAATCTTTGTAGCTAATCATCATTAAAGTTCTGAATACAATTAATTGTACTACTAGTTAACCTACACTTCCCCATCCTGTACACAAAAATTAATGAGTTTTTCAAATATTTTGCTGAAAAATGTTTTTATTAATATTTTTGTTTTCATATTACATTTCATAATATAACCCTTCTCCACCTCTTAGTTAGTTGGTTAGTCAACCAACCAACACTTTTAAGAGTCTACTGTACCAAGAATTAATGATAAAAAGAAAGGCAGAAAAAAAGTCTCAGCTCTCAGAGATTCCATATTCTTTGAGAGGGATTATATGCAAACTATGTACAAACAAGATGTATACAGGAATAATTGGGGGTAATCCCAGAGGAGGAAGGACATATTATTTCATTTCTTGAGACCTTTATAAAATGAGACTGCTGGCCTAGATGACAATAATAGCTAGCATTTATATAGAACTTTAAGGTTTTTATTCACCTATCAACTAGATGAGTAAAGTACTAGAGGTATTGTTATTCTCTGTTTTACAGATAATAAAAATGAGACTTGGAGTTTAAATGACTTGTCCTTAGTCACCCAACTAATAAATGTCAGAGATAAGCTTTGAATCTAGATTTTTCTTAGATCCATCTTTTTCAAAGCTCTTGCTTTCAATCAGAAACAGTAATGAAAACAACAACCTATGCCCCTAAGGTTTTTGGTTTCTTGCCCAGAATTTCATAATCATTAGCAGGGTCTTTTATTATATCTTCATATGGTCTTGGTGCCAGATCTGATGGCCTCTTCCCTGGCCAAATTTTTCAAGGCCCCACAGAATCTGGATTCCTAGAGCTCTTCTAGCTTTGTAGCAGATTCTAATTTCTTATTATTTGTATTTTCAAGGAAAGTCATGTCCTTTAGCTAAGAGAGAATCTCAGCATGGCTTCCCCTCTGACTAGAGACAGTTAGCTATTGTTGTATATTTTCATTTTGTGCCAAGATCATTCCATTCTTTTTTTTAATCAATGCTCTTCTCATCCATGGTGGCCCTTCAGTATTGAGAGCAATAATAGGAGAAAAATATCTGATGTGGAGTTCTATGACCAAATCAATAAAGAGGCTAAATGTTTTCTAACATCCTTATCCAGGATGTTATATGTAATATATGTATGTACACATAATATATAATATATGTAATAAACACATATATAATATGTTAATAATAAAATATGTTTTAAAAATGTATTAGTTTTTTACAGTAAAATAGTCAAATATCCCCCACCCACCTGGTACTAGAGAAAGCATCATTTAACAGAAAGATACATGTGTATATAAAAATAAAAGAACATGGAAAGACCTCTCGTGCTCCTTATTCCATAGTGCCAGTTTTAGAATCTCCCTCTATGGCCATTATTCTGCAACCTATCATAGCCCTTTTGAACTTCTGATATAATTTTATCATTTATCTACTGACGGAAGATTGTCCTCCTTTCTTCTTTAATGAATTTAATGCCTGTCCCCAAATCCTTCTCTCATTCCAGAGGACCTGGACATGAATATTTGCAGTTTCACCAAAAACTTTTCTACAAACTCCTCCACACAGTGGTCAAACACTATTTCATGAGTAGGTCTAGCCATGATCACTTCACTCAGTTCCATTCAGTTTCCGTACTCCTTTACCTCTTTGTTGGTCCTCATTCTCACAGTGACCTTCAATCCCTCCAACACTTGTATTTTCCCCAGACCATCACTCCTGTAATTGCTAGTTTTTTTCTTTATGCTTGTAGATAACAGTCTTATCTATTCCATTATATTTAAAAAAACCTCACTTGATCAACCATTCTAGTTCTTGTCATATTTCTCTACTGCCTTCTTAGCTAAACTTGAAAAAGCCATCATTAATATACGTCTCACACTTTTTCTAAATCCTCTGCAGTATGGCATTTGACCTTGTCTGTCCAAACTTACCATTTACCTCCTAATCAACTAGTCTAATGACCTTTCCATTCCCAAGCTCTCTTATACTATCTGCAGCATTTGACACTTCATCACTTTCCTCTCCTATAAACTCCTTCCTCTTAGGGTTTGTGTGACCATGTCCATTCTTGATTCTCCTTCTACCTGCCTAATTCATGCTCCTTGTCAGTCTGATGGTGGTTGTGGTGGTGTTGGTGGTGTGTGTGTGTCCCGAGTTTCTCTCCTTAATACTGGGCTCACTTTATTCGCTGCCTATTAGAAATTCTCAAATATGTCCAAAACTGAACTCATTATCTTCCCCATTTCTCCATAATATCCCACTTCTGAACTTCTATGTTGTTGTTGAGACCACCATATTTCCATTCACTCAGATTTAATCTTCAGCTGTCACTCATCATATGTATCCAGTCACTTCCCAGATCTTGTCATTTCTAACTTTACAACATCTTTTGCATATGATGCTTTCTTTCTAGTCACACAGGCACAATTCTAATTCAGACCCTCATTAGCTCTTATCTGAAATATTGCAATAACTTTCTGACTGATCTCTTTGCCTTAGTCTACTCCAAACCACCTCATACATAATTCCCAAATTGATTTTCTTAAAACATAGGTCTCACCATATCTTCTCCTCCCACCACTTTATAAACTCTACCTTCCCATTATTCTATGAACTCCAGTGACTCCCTATTATTTCTAGTATCAAATGTAAACAACTTTTTTTTTGGAATTAAAAACTTCTCAACCTGACTTTTTCTTGACTTTCCAGTCATTTTATACTTTATGGCTTTCCTTCCAGTGTATTGTCCTGGATTCTTGCTGTCTTCCTACATGATACTCCAGCTAACATCTCTGTGCCTTTCCCCCCATATCTTGAATGCTTTCCTTTCTCACCATTGCCTCTTAGAATCCCTGGCTTCCTTCAGGACTAAGTGTAAATGCCACCTTCTGCAGAAGGTCCCACCAGTTAGTGTCTTCTCCAAGTTTACCTTCATCTCTGTGTATCTTTTTGTTTCTCTTTGTGTGCATGTTGTTTCCTCATTTAGAACTTAAGATACTTCAGGATAGTGCACATTTTTGCTTTTTTATCTCCAGGTCCTAGTAGAGTATCTGACATAGAGTAAGTACTAAATAAATGCTCTTTGATTGATTGATTGCTGCCAAACATTCAACATTGGGGATATGAATAGCTTTACATTTCTGATTGATATGAAGTATCATCTTATTCAGATTTATCTTCTTTTTCTCTTCCCTATTTTTTGCTTTTCTAGACATACTTGATTGACCTGTAGAGAGACAATCAGGTGTTTCCCCTAAAAATTCCACTGGACCTAATAGTTTAGGCTGAAGTAAAAATAAACATTAATTTTCAAAAGTAAGGACTTGATTCAATAAAATTAGTAGTGATATCTAAAAGAATTTGAAAGAGATACTCCAAATAGATGAGATTCATTTGAAAGACTGGAATAATTTAAGGTATGTTCATTTTAGTAATATCTAGTAATATCTGCATTGATAGTCTACTTTGCAAAATTCTGTTTTTCATATTTTCATTAGCATTTAGTAAAGCAAAAATGTTATCATTTTCTTAATAGTTGTTGCAGAACCCTCTGAGCATTTCACATATCATTGTTGAAATAAGATAGTTTTAATATTTTCTTCCTTCATATTGTATTCTTTCATTTAGTGATTAGATGAGAAAGTTTCTTCATGTTTAATAAAACAGAATCATCACTTTAGATAAAATTCTAAGGTGGTAGGTAAGGATAATAAGATTGTCAAGATTTTTATTGCTAAGAAAGAACCTGTGCCTGTATAGTTCTATTTATTTCATGGAAAAACTACTTCTTTTCATTGATAGGTGGTCTTTAAGCCGCCATATAGTTTTTAGGTTTATTTTGGATAAAAAGGCCCATCTTTAACCAAAAACAGTATGTTTTTAGCATGTTGGCTTTCGTCTCATATGAGCACATGCAATGTTTTACCAACAAATGGAAACTTATTACAGAAGAACAAAGGAATAAAATACCTTCATCATAGTACTCAAAAGTTTTGCTTTTTTAAAAAAATCACAAACTATTGAATAGATAAGCTTCGTTATTAGTGATACATCATCTAAAGTGAATTTCATATCTAGGAAAATGAGACTCAGTAAGTAACATAATTTCTATTTACCAACAATGCAAAATTAGTAACATTTTCATTCAGTAATTCAAGGACCTGTCATTTTGTCAGGACCTGCTTCACCAGAGCAGATCATAACCACAGTAGATGTGTGTGAGAGTTGCTATGGAAAGAAAAATTCATCACTCTGTGGGCACAGTGAGGAGGAGTGTCTCTCTTTACTTAACTAGGTTGGTCTTACAGCAGCAGACATAAAATCTTGCATTGGTCCTTGCATTTGAAACCTTCCCACCTGTGTAGGACTTGCAGAACTTGACTTTTCACCATCTTAGCCTTTAAAAACTCAAAGTCACTCAGATCTCATGAGGAGTCTTCAGAATAAGTATTTTAAAAAATAAATTAGATTATTTTATTTTATAGATGTAGTAACATAAAGGAATCCAGATGCCTGTGTTATTCAAGTTAAAATGTACAGATAAAACATTAACTTTATTAATGTGAAATATTTTTCGTTCACCCTATTGAAAACTTTAAAGAGCACTTAAGTTGAAGTCATTACCACCAACTAACATTTATAGAACATACTATATTTGAAAGTTAGAAATATTTATTTTATGAAAATGTTCTTTTTTCTATAGTTGATGACCTAAGTTTAAAATAAAGAGTTGGGACTAAAAAAAAGACTTCAATGGCAAAATGTCCATTTTATATATGTTGGTCAAATACAGGAAATAGTTAAACCAGATCTCTTATAACTAAATTTTTAGGATACCATAACTTTTTAAATGACAAAATGGCTTCCCCATCTTTTCCTTTTCTACTTCCTATTTTCTTTTTAAAAATTGCACAAGAAATTGAATAACATTCAATTGATTATAAAAATATCCTGGGCTAACTAAATCATTACTAAATGTAAAGTAAGCCCTTTGGGAGATGTGATTTCATTGCCCAGATGAATTTCTCATCTTGTTACCCCACACTACTGAATCTCCAATTTCCTTTTCATTGCTACCACTGATTGAGTTAAAATGGTAAAGGTGGAGCATATGATAACTAGTTTCCTGGGTTCTACCTTTTCTTTTCTCTGTTTTCTTTGGAAGTAACTCATCTGCTATCTTGTCCCCTGCAGGCCAAGACACAGTTCTGATGCACAATTAGACTTGACTGCAATGGGCAGAAATTACAGGTACAAAAATATAGTTGCCAAATAATATCTTTATGATTTCATGTTTTTATTGCCTTATCTCTAGTTTAAGAGCACTCATTAAAAAAAAAGAGCACTCATTAAATATTTTCCTAGGTGCTGGCTATGTTGTCTTCCTCTGCTTCTTTACTTTAATCTTGCATAAAGAGGTGGTCTTTCTTGCTGAGTCAGATCCCTTCACATATAGCCTTGATCTCATGCTGTCCTGCTTTCTCCAGCAGATTTTCCCCTCTGTAATTTTAGAAGGGACAATCTTTAAACTCTTCCTATTTTACTGGCTGTTTCCCTGTAGTTTACAAGCATGCCCATGGTTTCCTCATCTTTTAAAAAACACCAAAAAAAAAACAAACCTCTTCCTTGATCTTTTCACCTCTACTACCTATCTTCCTTTAGTTTTCTTTCTTTTCCTCCTACATTCCTCAAAAAAACTATTTGTAATCAATGGCCCCACTTCCTCTCCTTTTACTCTCTTCTTAACTCTTCAGTTTGACTTCTAGTTACTCAGTTGAAACTGTTCTCCCTAAAGTTACTAGTGACTTCATAATTGACAAACCTAATGCCTTTTCCTCTGGCCTCATCCTTCACTTCTCTGAAGCCTTCGATACTGTCAGTCATCCTGAATGCTTTTTCCTCTTTAAAGAGGCTTTCATGACACTGCTTTGCCCTGGTTCTCCTCCTATCTGTCCTCAGTATTCTTTGCTGGATCATCATCCAGATTATGCCTACTAATCAAAGGGTATGTCCTAAGACCTCTTTTCTTCTCTCTCTCTCTCTATTATTTTATTTGATAATCTCATCTTCTTCTCTGGTTTCAGTTACCATACCCTCAAATCTCCTTAGCCTTTATCTCTCCTTGATCTCCATTTTCACATTTTCCACTGGATACTAGACATCTCAAACTGATTCCAACATATCTAAAGCTGAATTCAACCCATTTACCATCATATCCCATCCCTCAAAAATTTCCTCTCCTTTTCCAGATGTTCCTGTTTCTATAAAAGAGACTACTACCATCTTCCTAATCCCTCAGGTTCACAACCTAGATGCCCTTCTAAGACTTCACTGTCATTTGAGCCACATATCCAATCTGTTGACAATTTTGTTTATTTCTACCGTTACAACATCTCTCCCGTATTTCTTCTTATCTCTAATACTAATGAGGAAAGGAGAGAATGGGTGCAAACAGGTAAGAAAGATTTTGCACAGAGATCAGGGTGCTGGATCTGGCCCCATGCCCTGGAACTACAGAGCTTATTCTGGAATCTGGGGAATATATAAAGGAGAACACAGAGAGCTGCCAAGGGGCTTTTGGACTTCCTTTTGGAAGAATACCCTGAAGCTTGTAACTTCCTCCTAATTGCTATCTGTGTGATACTAGGAGGGGATTGGTTTGCTGTCCCTTTGAAGCCAAAGCTACTGATCCTGCTGCCCTGTTTGGATATATCCTGCCTAATTGTGATCTACTCGTGTTCCACTGTTCTGAGAGTGTTCCCAGCTGCTGAGAAGATCTGTGTCCAACTGTCTGTCATGAGAAGGCCTACAGCCATCTTGGGCCTAACTGGTCAGGATTGATCCTAAAAGTAAAGGATCAATCTAAACTACTTTGAAGATCTCTAGACCTTGCCAGCAGTTATCTGGGAGGATTTATAGGGTCAGGTAGTTAGTTAGCCGGGATGTATAGACAGTTAGTGTAGGGAAAATACGGAGCTAAGAAGACACAGAAGAAAACCCTTTGTAGGATTTGTAGAGGTGGGGAGGTTTTAGTTAGATCCCTTAGTTTAGGTAATCCTATTCCTGAATCCTCCTTTCCATCTTACTGTGGTTACAATAAACCCTGAACTGTTTTGTAATCCGTCTAAGAGTCTGAGAAGCCTGTCAAGTCTCCTCACTGTGGGTTACCAAGAGACCCTCAAATCTTGGTATCTTACAGTTAACAATCCATTTATCCAGACCATCTACCTATTTCAGTATAGACATTTCCTTGGTGTAGACTTTCATTACCTAGTGCCTAATCCTTTTCAAAAGCACTCTATTTGGTCTCTTTTCTTCAAGTCTTTCCTCCTTTGAATCTATCCTCTACTCAGATTTTAAATTGATCTTCCTAAAGAATAGGTCTTTCATTATCAGTTCTCTACTCAATAAAATCTCTCTTACCTCTAGCAACAAATATAAAATCCTGTTTGACTTTTAAAACATTTTAGAATCTTTTAGAGTCTTTGATCCAGCAACAATGGTCTTGATTTTCCTTGTTGTATATGGCCCTCCGTCTCCTGACTTAGTCCTTTTCACTGACTATTCTTTCTATCCCTAGAATGCCTTTCATTCTCTTGCTACTTCCTGTATTCTTTGGTTTCTTTCAAGCTTTGGTTCACTAACTTCTTCAATCAAGAGGACTTTTCCTGATTTCCCCCTCTAGCCACTAATGCATATTCTCTGAGATTCTCCCCAGTATACCACATATATATCTTTTTTGTACATGGTTATTTGCTTGTTATCTTTTTTATTAAATTTTTTCTAATTAATAGAAATCTAATTTTCTTTCCATGCTACTCCTTACTCCATTGAGAAAAGAACAAAAGAAAAACATTTATTCTCTACCTCTCTATCAGGAGGTATATGACATCATGAAGCCTCTGGAATCATGAATGGTCATTGCAATTAATCAGAATTCTTCCAGCTTTAAAAATTGCTTTTTATTATAATTATTACATTAATTATTCTCTCATTCAAATATGAGCTCAAGGGCAGGGACTTTTTTTTGCCTTATTTTGTTTTTCTGATGCTTAGTACAGTATCTTGGATTTCTTCACTTACTTGAGTCTTTTCTCAAGCTTTCATTTAACTGGTTTCTACATCCATTGCCTCTTGCTATTTTATGAAGTGATGTTGCTCATAATTTTGGATCATTTTTCTCTGTAAAATCTTATAAAGACTTTATATTTTAAATCTGTATTGTCTCTGATTGCCATCTCTCTCCATTAATAAGCAGGGTGAGTTTTGACCGGTGTGTTTGTAGTTCTTTTGGTCGTTTTGTTACTGCAACTGATTACACTGAGTGATTGAAGTTATATAAGGAATCAGTTTTTAACTAGTATCAATATCCATTTTGGATTATCAACAACTTCTTTAAATAATTGGAATTATTTTAATTGTGGGTCATTTGTTTCTAGTCTGTCTTTAGTTTTTCATTTTTTTCTTTACTTTTATCTAATGACTCCTCTATTAGTAACAAGTCTGTTAATATATAATAATTTCTTTAAAAATTCTTTTTAAATTTTAGTAACAAACTTTCACGAGTTTTCCCAAAGTTATATAATTCAAATTGTCTCCTTCCCTCTCACCTCCCAGAGCTGGCAAGCAATTCAGTCTATGTTATACATGTATTGTGCAAAACATGTTTCTATATTATTCGTCTTTGTAAGTGAATGATCTTATGAAACCCAAAACCTAAAAACATATATGCAGATGAGCAAGTTATAAATCATATGCTTCTATCTGCATTTTTACTCCCAACAGTTCTTTCTCTGGAGGTGAGTAGTATTCTTTTTTTAAGTCTGTCAGAATTGTCCTGGATCATTGTATTGCTGTTATTAGCAAAGTCTGTCACATTTGATCATTCCACAGTATTGCTTTTACTTTGTACAATGTTTTCCTGGTTCTGCTTGTTTCACTCTGCATCAGATCATGTAGGTCTTTTAGACTCTTTCATACAAACAGGTCCTTTCTCATTTTTTTTTAGTCTCTTTGGAATATAGACCTACTAATGGTAATACGAGATCAAAAGGCATACATTCTCATATAACCCTTTGGGCACAATTGCAAATTGCCCTCTAGAATGGTCTGAATAGTTCACAACTCCTTTACCAATGCCACATTCCCTCCAATATTTATTATTTTCACTTACTGTCATATTGGCCAATATGAGAGGTGTGAGGTGATACCTCAGAGTTGTTTTAATTTGCATTTCTTTAATTGAGTGATTTTAGAACCTTTTTTCATAGTATTGATTTTGATTTCTTCATCTGAAAACTGCCTATTCATAGCCTCTGACTATTTGGCAATTGGGGAATGACTTGGATTCTTATAAATTTGACTTAGTTCTGTACATATACTTAAGAAATGAAACCCTTTTCAGGGAAATTTGTTACAAAATTTTTTCCCAGTTTGTTGTTTCTTTTCTCATATTGGTTGCATTGGTTTTGTTTGTACAAAAGCTTTTAAATTTAATATCATAAAAATTATTCAACTTGCATCTTATAATGTTCTCTGTCTCTGATAATGGTCATAAATTTTTCCCTTCTTCGTAGATCTGACATGTAAACTATTCTATATTCCCCTAATTTACTTATAATGTCACTCTATGTTTAAGTCATATACCCATTTTTGACCTTATCTTGGTATAGGCTATGAGATAATTGATCTAAACCTAATTTTTGCCATATTGCTTTCCAGTTTTCCTAGTAGTTTTTTGTCAAATAGTGTTATGAGGGGTGAAAGATCACTAGGGGCCTTGAGCCAGTAGTGAGTCTAACAGGAGATTGGAGTTGGTTGTTGTGAAGGAATGAGCAAACTCAGTTGGAAATGAACTTGCTTTAAGTTCAAATCCAAACCTAGAAAGCTGAGTGCCCAGTGAACCTCACTGCTAGCTGCTAGGCTCCTTTAAGATGTCAGGCAGCCAGCCCCTCCTTGCTGAGGACTCTGCCTCCTTTTGGATGATGGCAGACCAGCAGGAAGTGGATGTCTGAGCTTCCTGCCTTCCGCAATGGAGTTTCGTTCAACCTTAAGAGTTCAGAATTCCCTCCTTTTTGCCTGTCTTCCTTAGCCTTGGTGGTAAAGAAGTAACCATAGTATTATCTGGTTGAAGGCTATGGGATTTATTGATAACTGGGGAAGGAACAGGACAAGGTAAGAGGGCTTGGTTTAGCTAAACTGTTGGTATGGTTTGGCTGGCTGAAGCTGGCAGAAGTCCCTAGAAGGTCTTGGCTGCCCGAGGGCTGACAGCCCTCAGTCAGAGCTAAGCAGCCTCTGTTCAAGAAATTGATCAGATCTACTGGCTAGTTTAGTTGATATTGATAATAGATATTGTTAAGCTGGTGAAGATTGGTCCTAAAATCTAAGCTATCCTAATTTCCTACTCGTGTTCCTCCTCCCTCAACCTGGAGCCCCGGGTGGGGGGGCAGGTCAGGGGTAAGAGAGTGATCAGGGTATAGTCAGAGGAAAAACAGAACCCAGGCTTGGGTTTCATGGGGCTTTTATACTCTCAGTTCAACTGTCAATTGGCACCTGGCGCATGCCACCCTCAACATTCCATCCAGGGCAACTGACAGGATTGCCTAAGCCAAACATCACAATGCTAAAACCTGCATTACAATAGAGAGTTCTTATCCCAAAAGCTGGGATCTATGGATTTATCAAATACTACATTGCTGAGGTCATTTATCCCTAGTCTATTCCATTGATCCACCCTTCTATTTCTTAGCCAGTACTGAATTGTTTTGATGAGCAATGTTTTATTGTACAGTTTAAGATCTGGTACTGCTAGGGCACCATCCTTGACATTTTTTTCATTAGTTCCCTGTATATTTTTGTCCTTTTGTTCTTTTAGATGAATTTTATTATTTTTCTAGTTCTATAAAATAGTTTTTTGGTAGTTTGATTGGTATGGCACTAAATAAGTAAATTAATTTAGGTAGAATGTCATTTTTGTTGTAATAGCTCAGCCTACCCATGAGCAATTATTGCTTTCCACTTGTTTAGATCTAATTTTATTTGTGTGAAAAGTGTTTTGTAATTGTGTTCATATAATTCCTACATTTGTCTTGGTAAATAGATTCCCAATTATTTGATATTGTCTAGAGTGATTTTAAATGGAGTTTCTCATTCTGACTCTTATTGCTGAGTTTTGTTGGAAATATATAAAAGTGCTGATGATTTATGTGGATTTATTTTGTATCCTGCAACTTTTATGAAGTTATTATTTCACCTAGTTTTTTAATAGATTTTCTAGGATTCTCTAAGCATACCATCATATTCACAAAGATTGATCGTTTGGTTTCTTTATTGCCTACTTTAATTCCTTCAATTTCTTTTTCTTCTTTAATTGCTAAAGCTAGCTTTTCTAGTATAGTATTAAATAATAGTGGGGATAATGGACATCCTTCTCATATTGAGATGGCTTCTAACTTATTTCCATTGCAGATGGTAACTTGCTTATGGTTTTAAATAATTACTTTTTTATTTTAGGGAAAAGCCCTTTTATTCTAATGCTTTCAAGGGTTTCCAATAAGAATGGGTATTGTATTTTGTCAAAGGCTTTTTCCACATCTATTGAGATAATCAAGTGATTTGTTAGTTTGAGTATTAATATGATCATTTATGCTGATAGTTTTCCTAACATTAAACTAGCCTTGCTTTCCTGGTATAAATCCCACTTGGTCATAGTGATTAATCCTTATAATATATTGCTGTAGTCTCTTTGCTAGTATTTTATTTAAGATTTTTACATCAATGTTCTTAGGGAAATTGATCTATAATTTTTTTCTCTGTTTTTGGTATTTCTGGCTTAGGTTATTGGCACCATTTCTGTCATAAAAAGAATTTGGTGGGACTCCTTCTTTGGTTATTTTGCCAGATATTTTATATAGTTTTTGGATTAATTGTTCTTTAAATATTTGTTAGAATTCACTTGTAAATCCATCTGGCCCTGGGGATTTTTCCAGGGAGGGAGGGGTGTGTGATTCGTTGATTGCTTGTTCAATTTCTTTTTCTGAGATGGGATTATTCAAGTGTTCCATTTCCTCTCTTGTTAATCTAGCCAATTTATATTTTATAAATATTCATCCATTTCACCTAGATTAGCAGATTTATTGTCATATGATTGGGCAAAATAGATCCTACTCATTGCTTTAATTTCCTCTTCATTAGAGGTGAAACCACCCCTTTTATTTTTAATACCGGTAATTTGATTCTCTTCTTTCCTTTTTTTAAAATCAAATTAACCAATGTTCAATTTTTTTTTATAGAACCAGTTCCTGCTCTCATTTATAAATTCAATACTTCTTTTATTTTCAATTTTATAAATTTCTCCTTTGATTTTTAGAATTTCCAATTCAGTCTTTAATTGGGGATTTTTAATACGTTCTTTTTCTAGTTTTTTTTTTAATTGCATGCCCAAATCTTTGATCTACTTTTTCTCTATTTTACTGATATAAACTTTCCCCCTATGTATTGCTTTGGCTATGTCCTATAAATTTTGATATGTCGTGTCTTCATTGCCATTCTCATTAATGAAATGATTGATTGTTCCTATGATTTGTTCTTTGATATACCCCTTTTTTAGCATTGGAATTGTTTAGTTCCAAATTAATTTTTGATTTGTTTTTCCATAGGCCCTTACTGATTATAATTTTTATTTCATTATTATCTAAAAAAGATGCATTTATTATTTCTGCTTTTCTATATTTGGTTGTGAAATTTTCATGTCCTAATTTTTTTTATCATTTCATTTTTGTTTTTGGAGCCATATTTTTTTTTTATTCCCATTCAGTTTTCTCCCAATATCTATTAATTCTAACTTTTTAAAAATTTCATTCACTTCCTTTACTTCTTTCTTATTTATTTTTTGTTTAAATTGATTTAGTTCTGATAGGGGAAGGTTGTTGTTCCCCACTAATACAGTTTTATTGTCTATTTCCTCCTTAAGCTCCTTTAGTTTCTCCTTTAAAAATCTGAATACTATACAATTTTGTACATATGTGTAAAGTACTGACATTTATCATTGTCTATACTACCTTTTATCAAAATGTAATTACCTTTCTTATTTCTCTTAATCAAATCTATTTTTGATTTGCTTTTGTCTGAGATCATGATTGCTACTCCTGCTTTTTTTTTGTCTTAGTTGAAGCCCAGTAGATTCTGCTCTAGCCCCTTTACTCTGTGTATGTCTACCTGTCTTGGATGTGTTTCTTATGAATAAAATATGGTAGTATTCTGATTTTTAATCTCCTCTGCTATCTGCTTCTCTTTTGTGGGTGAGTTCATTCCATTTACATTCACAGTTATGATTACTGTCTGTGCATTCCCCTCCGTTTTGATTTTCTCTTTTAATCCTACCCTTTTTCCTTTCACTCTTTCCCTCCACACCAGTGTTTTCCTTTTAATTTTTCCTCTCCCTTCCCCCCTTATAGTATTCTCCTCCCCACCACCTTCTTATTCCCTTTCTACTTCTTTGTAGGGTAAGATAAGATTCTATAACCCATTGAATTTGCCTGTTCTTCCCTGTCTGAGCCAATTCCAAGGAGAGTAAAGTTTAAGTATTACCCCACACACATACCTTTATCCTCCCCTCCACTGTAATAGCTTCTTCCCCCACACCCAACCCCATGCTTCTTCATGTGGTATAATTTATCCCACTTTACTTCTCTCTTTCCTTTTATCTTAGTACAATTCTCTTTTTCACCCCTAGATTTTTTTTTACCAATCTTCCAAAACAGCTTATAACCATAAAACCAAGTTCTTTGTTTATAAAATCATGAGAAAGCAGTCAGATTGTGTTGCCACTGTCCTACAGGAAGTGTGGCCTAAATCTGGACTTCGGCCTGTTGTTGAACAATATTGGATTCAACACTGCTCCAAACCTCAAACCCAAATCTAGTGATTTATATCAGGTCCTTCACTCTCTTATTTCAACCCTCTATAATGATAACAATTTTTAAGAGTTATAGATAACATTTTTCCATACAGGAATATAAACAATTTGACCTTATTGAAGGCCTTAAATATTTTCTGTTTCTTATTTTCCTTTTTATGCTTCTCTTGAATTTTGTATTTGGACATCAGATTTTCTGTTTAAGTCTGGTCTTTTCTTCAGGAATGCTTGGAAATCTTCTATTTTATTAAAGGACCATACTTTCCCCTGAAATAATACAGTTAGTTTTGCTGAGTAATTGATTCTTGGTTGTAGACCCAGTTTTCTTGCCTTCTGGAATTTCATAGTTCAAGCCTTGTGGTTCTTCAGTGTGGAAGCTGCCAGATCATGTGTGATCTAGGGCCCTGTGATATCTGAATTATTTCTTTCTGGCTGCTAGTAATATTTTCTCTTTGGCCTGGGAGATGTTGTTTGGGGATTTATTGCAGGAGCTGATCTGTGGATTCTTTCAATTTCTGTTTTGCCCTCTTGTTCAAGAATATCAGGGCAGTTTTTTGGGATAATTTCTTGTAATATGATGTCTAGCCTTTTTTTAAAGTCATGACTTTCAGGTAGTCCAATAATTCTTAAATTGTGTCTCCTGGATCTGTTTTCCAGGTAAGTTGTTTTTTCAATGAGATATTTCATGTTTTCTTCTATTTTTTCATTCTTTTGATTTTGTTTTATTGTTCCTTGATGTGTAGGGCATAGGATCACAAAGAATCAGACACAACTAAAAATGACAGGAAAAGTTTATAAACATTGCTGATTTGTTTTATTGCCTTTTTCCCTCCCCTCAGCTACTCTTTGAACTACCTCTATTCTTTGGGAACAGGAGAAAATCCTTTCAATTTAATCCATCAGGCCCTTAGCTCCAACCTACAGAGTATCACTGGGGCTTCACTTAACTAAACTGGAGAGAGAACAGAGTAGGACTAACATCCCATTGTGCTTCATTCCTCCCAGGCACAAAATCACTGTATCCTCAACATATTCAAAAGGCATGAGCAGACACTGAGGGTTTTTTGAGTAAGGAAATAAAATTGTCAGTTCTGTGAAATGCAGATGAGAGAAAGCAGAGTCTGGGAGACCAGCTACAGGGCCATTTAGAAGTCTTGTCAAAAGTTATTGTAGGCCTAAATAGGCTAAAAAATTTAGCCCCCAAATGCTAAAGAACTTTGCAAACCTTAGGTGCTATGTAAATGCTAGCCATTAATAGTGGTAGCAGCAGGGAAGGAATTAGAAAAACTGTGGAGGAAGAAAGGACAGGTCATGACAACTGGATAAGGAGTAAGGAAGAAAGAGGGGAAAAGGGGCAAGGAGGGAGAATTAAAAATTAATCTTGGGGGCAGCTGGGTAGCTCAGTGGAGTGAGAGTCAGGCCTAGAGACAGGAGGTCCTAGGTTCAAACCCGGCTTCAGCCACTTCCCAGCTGTGTGACCTTGGGCAAGTCACTTGACCCCCCTTGCCCACCCTTACCAATCTTCCACCTATGAGACAATACACCAAAGTACAAGGGTTTAAAAAAATTAATCTTGGGTAATCAGAGCAGTGGTACTGGGAGCTGTAGTCTTAATCACTTCTTCAAAGCTGCCCACTTAGTCCTACCAAAAACTCCTAGAATCATAGCATTTGTGAACTTAGATGGGTCCTTAGAGAGCTTTTAGTCTAATTCCATTATTTGCAAATGAGGAGTACTAGAAAATGGTAAGTGACTTGCCTAAGGTCACTTTGTTCCTTAGACCTAGAGCTAGAACTAGAATCTAGGTCTCCTGGCTGTTGAGCCAATAAATTAAGACCATGAACCACTTTCCCACCATACTTCCAAAGGAGGGTTGGCTAGATAAAACTAAGGAGTTTCCTATGAAGCCTGGTGGGATCGTCTAACAGTCACCTCTTAATATTAGATAGGTAGAGTTGATGCCATCGCCTCAGGCTTGCAACTCTTGTGGTATTTTAGCAGTCTTAATCATTTTATAGGCCTATTTTTTCATATATTAGAAACCTTATTTTGTTGTATAGAGATCAGTTGTTCAAATTATTTATTTTCAATCCACAGTTTTGGATACAGGAGAGACCTTCAACCTTCTAATAAGGCAATGTAAGGTGATAACCAACATTAACCAGACTGCTGGATCATGATTATTTCTTAGTATTTCAGTATTTCTTCTAATGTGATCAGTTACTCAGATTCACTGAAAAAAAAAACTCACATTTATAATTGTTCTTTCTTTGAGACCTCATTATAGTTGAGTCAATAAAATTCTAACCCAATATATTTAAATTATTAAGGTAAGAACTCTGGGTCAAAGTCATAAACTGTTAGACACTAAACTAGGCAATATTCAGTCAAATTTCCTAGGGCGCTGTAAGGAAGTCATTGGTTCTGAATAGTCTGTAAACATATTTTCTATGTGATATTAACCCTTTTCTTCTCTTTAGATACAAACACTGTGAGGAATCTGTCCAATTGAGAGAGGATGTCAAGGGAAATGATGTTCCTAAATTCCCAAAAGGAGTATTTAAAGTTACTCACAAAACTGTCATGCATGTGACATAGTATCTTTAACATAATGAACTTTGAAAATGATCCTTCAGAGTGTAATTTTACCATTCAATGCTTCATTCCCCTATAAGCATATCATTTGGAATTGCTGTGAAATGGCATTTTCCCCAAAATACTAATCATTTAACTCTTTTCAGTAGTAGGGCCATTCATGGTTCATAGTTTGTATAGTGTTTATTTGTTCATATTTGAAAGAAGAAAAATCCTGACTAGAATCATATTCTATTGAATTGAATTAACTTTTTCTTTGCTTTTTTTTCCTAATTAGAAGAGAAATAGATAGATAGGTAGATAGATAGATAGATAGATAGATAGATAGATAAGATAATTATCCCCTCCAAAAATGTTGTTTAAAAGATAATGAGATCTCTCTCCCCATTATTAGTAGACAATATTGAAAGGAAAAATGATTTCCCTTTTAGTCATCTGTATTGCAGTATTGCCCAACTCATCTGTGTGTTAGAATTAAGAATCAAATAATTTGACTTATTTTCTTCATTACTTAGGTAAAATATCTATGTTCAGTTAGTAGTTTGGTCATTTCTTTTACACATGTAAATTTTCTTTAAGTTATAATGAATTACAATTATTTTGCATACAATTTCCATATTTAAAACCTTTATTTTTTATGGCTCCTCATAACATAATATAACCTGTTTATATCACCAAGATGATTATTTTTGTGTTTAAATAATTTTATATCCTATAATTTCCTATTCCAAATGAACCAATACTTAGATAGAATGAAGTATTTCTAAAGCCTGAAGTGCTTTTTAAAAATTTATTTGTTCCTAGATGTCAGAGGAATTTTTAAGCTGCAAGTCTACTGGCATTATTTTCCTTTAACTTAACATTTTCCCTTCTCTTGTAACAGCTTTAAAGAAAATGATTAAACAACAGAATTTTGAATAACTATCACTGCAACCATCTTGAAATACTTCTCAAACAAGAAATAATCATTTTAAATTACAAGATCTCCCTCTCCTATTTAAAAAATCAAAGAAGCTATATTTTTAAAACATTTTGATTGAAAGATCAAATGGTCATAAATTTAATTTTAATTTTGCTTATAGGATTTAATTTAGCAAGAAAATCTATTTTTATGTATATAATTTTACTCTTACTAAAGGCTTTAGGAGATTATAATGGCACATGGTTATAATTCTGCTTATATGTATATACCTGTAGGCATATGCATCTATGTATTCACAGAACTACTCATAGCTCTATGCAATTTTGGTGCAGACATCATAGTATAAAATTAGTCCCTGCTTAACAAAAGCAAAATCTAGTTTGGAGAAGCATTCCTGAATGGTGAGTGAACAAAGAGGGCTAGTACTACCACATACTGCTTGCATGGAGGATGTGGTGTGGTATCATTTGTGTGCTGAGAGGTAGCTGAACATTTCCATTTTGGTGTAAATCCCTTGAGAAGGAAAGCATTTCAGAATGGGGTGTGATCTGCTCTCTTAGTAAGAGTGATTGACATGGAATGAATAAATAGAAGAGGAGAATAAATACCACTCCTCCCCTTTTAAGCCCAAGCACATATACATTTAATGCAGTGCTTTCAGTGCAGAAGGCTAGCTTCCTTAATGACAGCAAATTCCTTAAAAGCCAGCCATAATTTGCTAGTGGTTTTGATTTTTTTAATGGTTGAAAAACAAGCAAACAAAACCCCCTTAGAAAAATATAAACATTTTGCAATACAAAATGTGATAGTAAATATGCAGATGAACTATATGATGGAGCCCCCATATGTGAAAGTGGAACCTTGACAGCAGTTCTTGGTCAATGGGTGAGACAGAATGGTTCACTGAATTGGATAACACAGTGCATACCATAGTGACTGATTAAATTGATTTGTCTGTGGCTACAGCCTACTCTATTAGTGAAGCCCTTTAACCTATTTTGCAACTCTTCAAAAACTGAGATCCTGAATGAATGTGATCTTAAAGGAAATTAATTCAAAAGAAGGAATTTTATAAATGCAAATTTAAACTTGACAAAGTATTCATTTTTGCCTGCCGAATAAAGGAACTATGGCAAAACCACATTAAATGAAAAATGGTTTTCTTTCTTTTTTTTAAAGTAGCCATAATTGAACATTTGACTTTCATGCCTTTAGTTCTCTTAACTCATAAGTGAATTTGTTGTTTTAATTATCACTATTTAATTTTGGCTCTCCTCTTAGAAAATATAGAACATGGCAGAACCAACAGTATTGCTGCTTTGAAAATGAGTTTAATTTACAGTGTTTGATATAAACACATAATTTAATGATAAATATATTTATCCACACATGATTTCATTTTTTTTCCTTTTTAATTTTGGGAAATGTACAGCAATGTTGTTTCAGATGAATACTTATTTACTTATTGATTGATTTAACATTAATCCATAGTTTAAAAAATATGGCCAGTTCTTTAGGTTAATTTCTTGTGCCTGAGAAAGCAGTCAACTGTGTATCTAGTTTTTACCAGCTTACCCATTATATGGAACAGGGAAGTTGAAAGTATATAAATTACCTATTATCTTTACTATCCCTCCTCAAAACAGGGTTTCTTAGATGAAATGGACAGGTTTGGACTGCTTTTTATCACTTCTATTTGTCTTTGAGATATAAAGCAGCCTAACTCCCAGGACTTGTCACTTTAAATATAATTAGTAATACATTTGCACTCAGCTAATACCCTTGACTAACACACCTTAAGATATATAATGTCAATTACAGAAATGTCAGCTTCATTTACATAAAATAAATGGTAACCATGAAAGTAATCATTTTCAAAATGGTGAATTATTTTACTCTCTGGTACATAATGAAAATACCAGTGCCTCCATTTTAGTGAATCATCTGCAAAGTCAGCTGCCTATACAATAAGTGTATGTTTAACAGTAGACATAACTTATAGGTTATATAAAATATTTGCTTTTATATCAGAATGGCACACTGAAATTAATTTATAGATTCTAGATAGACTACATTTTGATCACTGTCCTTAGTTTCCTTAATCTCAAAATGTAATTTATTTTTTTGTTGACCTCAGAGATGCTTTTATTTTAAATTTCTCTTAGAAGAGATGAAAACTGGTTGAGAGTGAGTAAATGAGGTGTCTTCATTTCCTAATGCAGCTTTTAGAAGATGAGTAGAATTTTCAAATATAAAAACCCAGTAAAACCTCCCTGCTCTCTCTCAGTGAACACTCGCTGTATTTGATGATGGATTGATGTTCATTTGAATTGAGAAGAATTTACCCTGGAGGAACAATGGAATGTTTTCAGAAAGAAAAAGAAATCTGTTCGAAACTGAATGACAAGCATGTTAATATTTTTTTCCACAAAAATTGTTGGCATTCCTTTGAAAGCATAGGTATTGTATAGAACCTCCCACTTCCTACATTAAATTATCATCAACCTTTACTTCTGTGCTTATGAATCTGACCGGTCTGGAAACATTCCATTTGTAGTCATGTTCTGATTCAGATACTTTCGGTATTCCTCTTGAAGTATTTGGTAATTTGCCAGATATCATTCATTAAAGATGTCTGAATTTTGTGGATATCAAATTTCACCATGGTATTTAACTTTTACAAAGGAAAAGGTATTTTCTCTCAGTTCAGGTAGTTGTCACAACCAACCTAATCATATTACCACCTAATTTCAGTTTCAGTTTTCTCAATCACAAGTTGAGTAAATTTCTCTTATAGTTGAATTAAGTGTGTTTGTGAACATCTATATTTTAAACAGTTGTCTTTGTACAGAATGTGTTGTTTAATATTGGGTGCCCTCTAGTGGACTGTGGTATCAGAAACAAACCCATACAATTTTTAAAGACAAGTTTTTATTGGATTTTTTGGAAACAAGTCTGGGGAAGCTGGGTTGGAATTCCATCTTCTCAGCTTTCTACCTGCGTGGCATAGGCAAATCCCTAAACCTCTCTGGGCCACTCTTTCCACACTTTTAAAAAAGAAATTGTACTCAATGGTCCCCCAATAGTTTACTCTTCTAAGCTTTTCAATTATGATTCCATGATAACCACAATAATTTGTCCTATTTATAAAAATATGCTTTTATTGGCTTGTATTTGAAATGAGTAATTTCATGTAACATCATTTATTTCAAGAATCTGCCCATGGCATAGCCAATGCAAAAAGTTTATGAATTTATAAGACAAATCTTTAAATGTTTTTTCACTTAAAGGCTTAGATGTTTTAGTAATGCTAATAAGTTATGCTTTTATTTTATTTTTGATGTTTCCTGCAGTTAAAATGGTCTTTCCCCCACTTTCTTTGCAGATGCTACAACTGTGGTGGCCTTGACCATCATGCTAAGGAATGTAGTCTACCTCCTCAGCCAAAGAAGTGCCATTACTGTCAGAGCATCATGCACATGGTGGCTAATTGCCCCCATAAAACTGTTCCACAGCAGCCCACTAGTTCTCAGGGAAGACATGAAGCAGAACCACAGCCATCCACTTCGACTTTACCCCGAGAAGTGGCAGGAGCCTACGGCTACTCATCTCCATCGTATTCTCAGGAGGGCCGATCCGAGATCTCAGAACGGTCAGGCAGGTCACCTCAAGAAACTTCCTCCAGTAAGTTATCCACCTCACCCGAAGAACAAAGCAGAAAGGGGCCTTCAGTTCAAAAAAGGAAAAAAACTTAAAGTGTTTTCATCACATACCATTTTTTTTTAACCCAGTTGGGATGTCTACCTCATGCAAGTACAGGGGAAGTAATTTCACCATCAGCAGCTGACCTGGAATTTTAACTACTGTTGAGGAACTGTGAAAAAATTTTTAAACAGACAAATCACTCTAAGCAGATTATATTTAAGCAGGGTGTCATGCTTTATGTTGTTGGAAGAATGAGAGCGAATCTGAGAACATAAGTGTATCTGTGTTTGCATGTGTGAGAGGAGAGAACATGTATTTGTGATGGGTGTTGCTTTCATATACAGGTATGTAGACATATATATATACATACATATATATCTATAAAGAAAGGTCTATCTTTATATATATGTGCATGTAGATGTAAGCTTACACTCACACAACTGGAAATGTCTAAGAGTTGAATGTCCACGTGAAGCAAAATTCACATTTTAGGATGTTTTTGAAAATTACCCCCTGGAAACTTTCTTGAAATATCACCTTTTTATTTATAGCCACTTAGAAAAAGAAAATATGACTGTTATTCTTTATTTGAACCAAATAATACTTCATATCTCATGGCTGCCAATTATGTGGTACTAAGGGTATTAAGACATCCATTATTCCCAAGTTTGGGATAACTTTTTGGTTTTGCCTTTTTTTTTAATGCTCATAGATCAGCATTTCCTTTTATCACGTCTCAAGGGCAGTACCTTAATGCTCTATGCCTCTAACTGCCACAATTTTTATTTGTTCTGGAATATAGAACTCCAGAAAAGACAATGAATGTGTATTTTATGTGCTGGTATCTCAATGTTGCTGTACATGAATATGGCTTAATTGTGAATTAGATGCCTACTAGGAGGAATGAGGGGGAGATGATATAAAAATTATTATGACTTGATCATTTTTGTATGGTATTTTCATACCACTCCACTGTGACCCTTTATGTATTGTCAGGTTTTTGAGGGTCTATTGGAAGTAGCAGCTTTCCTGGTCAAGTTAATCCCTCTGACCATTATTTAGATCAAAAGACCCTCCTTTTTTTAACTACTGAAAATCTTGGAGAAAATTTCTTAATAGTTTGATGTATATTTTTGGTGGTTGTTTTCTTCCTGAAGAGTACAGGAATAAATCTGTTTTTTAAAAAAGATCAAATGAAAAAACTAAACAGCACAAAAAATGAACAAACCATTATGATAAAGATTGAGAATGAAAATAAAGTGGGTACCAATAGTTATCCAACCTGTGTTACAAGAGAATTATATTTTTTGGGGAAAAAGTACAATATTTAATGGCACACAACTAGAGTCATAAAACTTGGGGCAGAGGTTCTCACACTTCACCTGCCCGAGAGCTAGTTATCTGGATGTACTTGACATGATGAAATTGACCATATAACAAATTTTCCTTATCACTGATGACGAAGTTTAGCCCATAGAGACCTGAGCTCTAAGCTCTGAAGTGCTCCTTGCATCTTAGATCCGGGATGCAGCATTGCAGGCTTTGCATCAATAGTCTCAGGAAGTCACTCCTTTGTTAAATTGATAAAATGCTCGGGAAGAGGTGAGGAAACGTGGGCTGCATAGTAACCGTTGTGGTATTGGTACCCTGAGATTCAGATAGAAAAAATACAGGACATTCCTGTTCAAGTTGCTATTCATAAATTTATGAAACATATCCAAGAGAGTATAACTTAATTATGACACCTAACATTGGCAATAAATGTTGGTTTGCAAATGTCTGGTAGGTGTAAGCTCAGATAATCAAAAGAAAGGAGGAAAGAAAGAAAAGAAAGAACATAGCATGAATCAAATTAGACAGATTCTGTCGTCCCTCCCCCACTTGTCCTGCTATGGGAGACTTTTACAGTTGCTACTGCTTCAGTGAGCAGCAGATAAGGATATAATGCCTCAGGCTGTGGCACAAATCCTTTACAACTTAGCTTGAATTCCATGACAGTGTTTGTGAGAATCTCCATGGTTTATACTGATATTCTCAGTGTGCTATAATGCAAAGCTTACCTTTGACGATATTGAATGTGATATATCTTCTAGAGAAGTACTTCCTTGCCTTATGTGAGGATTGTAAGCTTATTTAAATTATGTAGACAAATCAAAGTGGCATTGCTTAACCTTATAGCAGGTATTATAACCAGGTTAAACAGTAAAGATGCAAAACATAGGTCACTTTGAAAATTCAAACCAAAGTTTCTTGACCTTGTAGAAATAGGAAATTGTGCATTTGAGAACTGGACATTCCCTGTTTACATATAGAAAAGTTCAGAGCTGAGAGCATCTTAGAGTAAGAGATTCAGAGTCAGGGTCTGAATTGTAGACCTTCACTGGTGCCGTCTGAAATCATAAGCGCCAACCCAGACTGAACTACTCAGAGCACATAGCACATACCAAACCTATCTTAATGGTTAAAAGTGTAGGGTTTATTTTTTTATATAAGAATATTATCACGATTACATAACATACTCAGGACAAAGAACTTTGCTCAGGGAATATACCATATAATGTTGGATTTTTTCTTTACAGAATAGTCTATGGGCCTGCTTACTCAAAACAAACCAAAAAACTTAGACTTTATGTAAGTATTATGGACTGATGTTAGTAACTACCTCTGAGTTTGACATAGACCTAAGTTTTTGATAATCAGATTCCAATTTTTGTATTTTTGTTTCATGTGAAAACAATAAAGTGGTATTCCTGTACTGGTCGCTTATGTGAATATCAGTGATGTTCGTCACAGTGTATTTGCATAGGTGAAAATGTTATATTCTGTTTACAGCAAAAGACTACCTCATAGTTAATGCAGAGCACACCTTTATGCTGCTCCAGCCTTAAAGGTGGCTGTTGACCCTATGGTACATACTCTTTAATATCTGTATAATGTATAGTCATTCACCACTGCGTATTTCTAACAAACACTTGGTAACGATGAAGCATCTGATTTTAGTTGTGTGAAGTCTCCAGACATTTCCTTAAAAGTTATCATTGATTTGGTCTGAAGGATTATGGGCACTCTTCACAAAAGCCAAATAGAACACTAAAGCAGCCTTGGAAATAGCCTGATTGCTGAGGGGTGAATAATCATTAATGCTAATTTCGTTCTTGTTGCTACTAGTCAAAGCTACCCAAAGCCAAACATCGCAGTCTGTGGCATGTAACTAACCCTGGACTGCCAGGAGATAGAAAAAGTGCAGTTCCACACCCGGCTACTAGAATTGGCCTTTGAAAGAAAAACTGAGCTGGGGTGCCCCAGAGAAGAAATGGCTGTTTGCACGGACTAGAGTATCTTAGCTCTGGGCCGGGGCAGGGGTCCTGAGAAGAGACCCTTCTTGCTCTCCCCTGTGCATCACATGGAACACGTCCAGCCGTCTGTGTATTCAAACTCCCATAAGATACATTCCCATCTTCCTAACCCTTCAAAGATAGAAATAGCTAAACGTCACCATAGCATTTTTTTGTAATTGAATTTGTGTCTTTACTAGAAGACTGCATGGTTCTTTTTATAATTGACAGACAAAACCAAAAGAACAGTGGGCACCTGCACACCATCCAGAGTAATCGAGCTGTGTTCTATTTTTGAGTGCAATGTAGGGGAAGAGATCAAGGAATGATCGTTGTGGCTGCCTGGCCCAATGTGTTAGTAGCTTCAATCCACCTTCAAATAGAGGATATTTTAATTGCCAATCTTTTTTTTTTCCTTTTTTTATTATGACTCGAGTTTATTTTGCACCAGTGCTATCCCCGAGTTACTTACTGCTAGTTGTATTTAGTTTTGTGAATAGAGACCCATAAATGTTAATAGTCTTTGTAACATTCACTATAAGATGAATTATAAAGGACATGGGAAATCTCATTGAGTCTTAAAATTAATTTAAATTAATTTATCTGTTTTCTCTAAGAAATGTTTATCATAAAAATATATGTGTGTATTTCCCCTTTGGTTATAAAAATTGGGAAAGTATGTACATGTGCAGATGCACTGACTTTAATTTTCTAGCTGTCTTAATGAGATTTATTTGTTTTAGAGAACATCTTGTGGAGAGCATCTGATTCTCTCTTACACATCTATCAGCAACCTCTTTGAAGATGTGGTGGTTGTAGTAGCTGTGTCATAATTGTTGAGTTGTAGGAAGAAGTTGATCTATGAATGTTTAGGGCTTTTTTTCCATTTTGTGCTTTAAATAGGGCTGCAGAATTATGGTAAAATACTGTCCTAGAAGAAAGAGCCAAGCTATGCCCTACACCTGTTGCTTAACACATTTCAGAGTTACCAGCTTTAAAAATCGTGTTCGGCGACCTCGTGAACTCCTTATTTTTTAGTAATTATTGGCAACCACCACCAGCCTGGCTTTAACTAGTATGTGTTGCTTTACGATGACAACTATAACCATACTAGAGACCAAAGTGAACACTGATTTCTATTTGTCTTTAATACTGTGTCTTATCTAGTGTTTTTAAATTATCCTATGTAGTGTATAGATTACCTCATTGTCCATTTTGACTCATGTTGTTTACAAGCTAAAATAAAAAAATCACTTGAATTGTATGTTTTTAAAAGGAGAAAAAGAGTTTGATGTCTTGAAGGGTCTTTCATTGGTTTACGGTCATCTTGCTGGACTAAAGCACTGATTGCCTTTCTGCATATCATGTATTTTATATTCTCATTTCATGCCTAATGTCTTATTTCTGTCAATCATGGATGTTAATGAGGTTTCAAAGAAGTACTTGATTAAAAATAAAACATATAACGTTGGCATTTACAGTAGCCTTTGGAGATTGTCTGTGATTTCTGGGGTTGAATGACGATGCCTGCTTTTCCTGATGTTCACACTCACTCGAATACAGAGAATTATTTTTAACATCTCATCCAATAAAGGCCATTTTAGTTAAGGAAATCATTGTTTATTCAGAACCATGTGTGCCCAATGATGTTTTCCTTCAGGGTTGGGTCACCTGTTGAAATTCTCCCTGTGTTCTCCAGCCATGATGCCATAGGAGCTTATTAATTTTGAAAACCAGTTCAATGAATATATCCTGTACTCCTTCCAAATCATCAGAACTACCCATTTTCAAACACTTTTTAGAGGAACTTTTTCTCCTTTTCCTTCATCTTTTTTTTGTCTACTTTCAGTATTGTGAGAGCACAGCTGAAGTTAGTGTACAATAGCACTGTACCTGATATGGGAATTCCCAAATATAGATTTAATGTAGTTATTACTTAAAACTATATGTGTTATTGATCATGGGACTATGAGACCATTATGATGAATATGTTAAATTTCTTAGTTACACAGTTTAGCCTTATAATGAGACAGTTACTTAGATTTTTTAAAAAAATAAAACCCTTACCTTCCATCTTGGAATCAATACTGTGTATTAGTTCCAAGGCAGAAGAGTGGTAAGAGCTAGGCAATGGGGGTCAAGTGACTTGCCCAGGGTCACATAGCTAGAAAGTGTCTGAGGTCAGATTTGAACCTAGGACCTCCCATCTCTAGGTCTGGCTCTCAATCCACTGAGCTACCCAGCTGCCCCCTACTTAAAATATTTTAAAATAGTCATGTGAAAGATTTTTCTATTGCATGTTTCTTTAACATTAATTATATATAAGTTTTTTTTACCTATTTTCATCTTCTGTTTCTAAGTGTAGCTTCCCCATAACTTAAGCTTCATCTTTTTCAACCATTAAATTTTTTTGACTTATTGAGGAGACTCCATTTCTATGAGAGAATCTATATAAATATAATCTTAATATCTCATGTTTATGTAGCTCCATAAGGCATACCAAGCACTTTTGGAGTGAATGGTATAAGTATTTCTATCCTCTTTTCACAGATAGGGAAACTGAGTCTCAGAACTGAAGGGGCTAGTGCGAAGAACTAGAGCTACTAAGTAGTAGCAGGATTCTGATTCAAACCCAAATCTTAGGACTCTTAAACCCAATATTCTTTCTGCTACATTATGCTACCTCCAGCAGTATAAAAATGAATGCCACCTGGAACATCTGTGTTATAAGTAAAGTGAAAAGTACAGAAAGATAATATGAGTTGTATTTTTGGGTTACAATCCATTATTTTTAGCCAATACACAAGAGGTAGATATTTCAAGTTCTTGTCGGCACCAAAGGATGTATGTGTTCCAGCCACTTGCTGTTATGAACATCTTAGAACCTCAATTGCTTTAGGGCATGGCTGTTGCTTCTGACCCAACATTCCACAGTACCTTTCTCTGGGTTTTCAGAACATTCTCTTTTTTTTGTACTTGTACTCATTTATTTCATGCTTTAGTTACTGAAATTTTTCATGCTACCTTTTTTAAACATTTCCAAACTCCAGAATCCTTTTCGGTCGAGTTTAATGATAGCCAGAATTCAGGATTGTACTCTTAAGGTAATATGGCTAGCAGTCAGCTTTGATCTTCTCCAAGAAGATTCAGACCTAGAGAAGAAGACAGATGATTTCTAATTGGAAAAAGTCTGGGTTTTACAATAAGAAAGCAATATCCGGCCCGGGATCATAAATTACCAAGTTATCATATATTAAATTCAGCCTTTCAGAGTGGGCTAAACTTATGTTGACTTTTTTCCTTTGTTCTGATAACTATTACTTTCCCTTTGGGAATAGCGTAAGTTAGAAAAGCCAGAGTCAATGCTACTCATTTGGTCTTTTCCAGCAGTGCAGTATGGGCGTTTTCGCAGATGCTGGAGACCATAAGTTACCCAGTGCTCAGATTTCATGTTGAGAAGATATATTTAGGAAATCAGTTTTACTTAAACATAATGCCTTAAGGCCAAAAGGCTAAAGTTTTTATAGTGGGCTTGCAAAGTCTTTTATCTATGTAGACTTAACGTCACTTCAGATATATTTATGAATTGTGAGTAAATCAAAGTATTCTCTCTTTTTTTCTTTAACTCTTACTTTCTCTCTTACTAACAATTCTTCTGGTAGAAGGGAAAAGGCTTGGGCAAGCAGGGTTAAGTGATTTTTCCAGGGTCACACAGCTATGGAGCATTTGAGGCCACATTTAAATCCAAGTCCTCTGGAGTCCAGGCCTAGCACTGTATCCACTGTGCCACATCTAGCTGCCCCCCAAAGTATTATCAATTTAGCGAAATAGCTAACTATTTGCAGATCTTTTGTAATAAGACTCATCCCTCTCCTAGTCATTTAGCAGGTAAATTCAGATTGCTATGTGTTTGGCTCCCTTAAAGTGAATCACATCTTTCTACTTTGAATCATTTTTGTAACTACTCAAAGAATCATTTGTTTAGCCAGTCCTGTATCTGGGAGACAGAACACTAAATATTCTCAGACTGAGGATTAACTTCAAATGATTTTTTCCTCTTTTCCTTTGTTACTGATGAATATATAAATTCTGTAAAATAATTTCTTTTTTGCTTTTTCTCCTGCATTAATTTATCTTTATTTCTGATACTGAACATTTGACCTGGTGAATGGTACAGATATAGCTTTGTGACAGAACCAAAGAGGCCTCCCTATGCCTCAGTTTCTTCATATGAAAAATTGGGATAAATAATACCTGCCCTGCATACCTCGGGGTTTTGGGGAGAATTCAAGATACCATCTACAAAGATGCTTCATAAACTATTTAAATGGAAAGTATTATCATTTGCTTTCTTAATACTGTCTTAAAATAGAAAAGAACAGTTTCCAGAATATCCCACCTTTGTTGAAATACATTTAACTTGGGAGAATTATAAATTTTTTAAAGAGCTTCTAACTTAATTTTCAAAAACAATGTGATCTGAAGAGAAAGTATTACTTTATAACTTAGTTGTTTTGATTTCACCATCTTCCAAAGAGTAGTATATTTAGTAGCATCATTTGTCTTTCACTATAATGTGGCTTAGCTCCAGTTTATCATAAGTAGAAATTCACATTTCAAATCACCTTTCTGCTAGTCATTGATCCTTTGTTTGTCTTACAGTGGAGGAAAAAAGCTATCCTGGGAGAAAATGGAATTCATAGCTATTCACATTAGTAAGGGGAAAGGTTGGGGCTTTAATTTTCTCAATTGGAAGAAAGTAGAACATCTCAGAGATGAAGCAAAACATAAGACTGTCTGAAACAAGTCTTAGATGGTCCTCAACTTGTAAAATGCTGCCCAGTAACCAGTAGACTTAACTATGACCACATCTCCTTGGCAGAGATGATCACAACAGCCACCCAACTGTGCAGGGCTTCTTCAGTATACTTCTTCTCGTGCAAACTGCTCCTTTGGGACCCCAGAGGCCATTCTAGTTCAGCCTGTACTACCGAGAATCTCTACATCACCAGGAGGTCAGTCAGCCTTTGAAGACCTCTAATGATGGAAGGAAAGCCCACTGCCTTTTGGGAGAACTAATCATTAGGAAATTATTGCTTACGTTGAGCTTAAATAGGCTTCTCAGCAACTTGCACCAATTACTCCTTGTTTTTCCTTCTGGGCTCAAATAGGGATTATAAATCTCATCCTTTATATATGACAGCCTTTCATGTAAAGAAAGCTATCACGTCCCTGCTTAAAACTTCTTTTTTTCCAGACTTCCTTCCTACAATACACCCAGGACATAATTTCCAGATTCTCCTCTTCTAGTTACTCTCCTCTGAATACTTTTAAATTTACTGGCATCTTCCCTAATATGTGACTCTCAGAAATGAGCACGATAATTCAGATATCTTTTGCCCAGTATAAACTATTGGAATGAGTACCTTTTTTCCCCATAGAATTAAACCTGAGGGATTGACCAAGAATTCCCTAGACTCAGGGGTCTGGGATGGTCCACTCTGGGGAGTATGTGGGAAACAGAAGAGCCATAATGCTGCCACAGTGGAACTTGAGTAGACAATTGCTGTATCTCCTGAATGACCTCTCTTGGGAATTGGGCAAGGAAGGAACAAATAATGTCTCCTTCTACAGTCAAGAAGGCATGTGAAATATCACAGGTCTCAGACAAAAATAATGGGACTGGGAGCATTATAGGGTGGTAGATTTAGTTAAAGACTCAGGACTCACTTATTCTAACCCCCTCATTTTTGTGAATTGGGAAACTTGAGACCTGGACAAGTTAAACAACTTGTCTAAGGCTTCCTAGGTAGTAAGAATTAGGATTTGATCCAAGATTTTCTGATTCCAAATCCAGCATTCTTCCCACTTTTACCACAGGAACAAATGCATATGTAATTAAACTTTGCCTGCCAGTCTCAGGCATGTAACAAAATATATTTTTTTTACCCTTAACTTCTGTGTATTGATTCATAGGTGGAAGAGTGGTAAGGGTAGGCAATGGGGGTCAAGTGACTTGCCCAGGATCGCACAGCTGGGAAGTGTCTGAGGCCGGATTTGAACCTAGGACCTCCTGTCTCTAGGCCTGGCTCTCAATCCACTGAGCTACCCAGCTGCCCCCTTGTAACAAATATTTTTATTACACTTCAACCACACTCAGATAAGTGCTACAAGAATGAGAGAAATAGAAGTTAATCTCTACATGCTTGGATCTTACGATCAAGTTAGGTAGAGAAAACACATGAAGGAAATAGGTAACAAAATCTGTGATGAATTGTTCAAATCTGCACAAGAGACAATAAGTACTTTGGAATAAACAAAAGGAAGAGAGCATGCTTTGGAGAATTCAGTATCATATAGGACAATGGTTAGCGAACTCCAGCCAGTTTGCATGGTTTTGTATAGCCTGCAACAAATTAAAAGTGGTTTTAATATTTTAAAAGACAGTAAAACTTCATTATAAAAGGTAAAAACCGTTCTTAGCTCCTCTCCTACAAAAAGAAGTTGCAGCTGTATTTGATCTACAAGGCTGTAGTTTGTTCATCCTGATAAGGGGATTTGAGCCAGTTTTTGAAGGATGCATAGCCTTTAGAGATAAGGAGGAAGGGCATACTAAGGGAAGAAAGAGACTCAGAAAAGCCTGGGAATTGAAAAGAGCATGTTGTGTCCATGAACCCCAGTTTGAATGGGTTAGAATTGGGGTGTAAGGTAGGATTGAGGCAGGCAGTAGATCTAGATTATGTATAACCATACCAGTGGCACAGGGAATGGAGTCAGGAAGATCTGAGATCAAATCTTGTCTCGGGCACTAGCTTTGTCTTCCTGGACAAATTTTTAACTCCTATCTGCCTCACTTTCCTCATTAATAACAGGAGAGAACACCTCCTGCTCAGGGTTTTGGGATGGTAAAGTAAGATAATATTCATAAAAGCACTTTGCATACTTTAAAGGACTATATAAATTATTTGGAATTTACCCTGCAAGCCGTGGAACCAAATGAAGGTTTTTGAGGCAAAACGTGAGAATATAGGGACTTTGAAGATTCATTTAGTAGCAGTAGGTAGGATTTGTCAGGGCAGGTGCAGAGAATGGAAGCATGAAGAACAGTGGGAGGAGGGTATCACTTGCCACCAGATTAGTGAGAGCTGGAACAGAAAGAAGGGGTGTAGATTTTCCCAAGGACGTATCAAAAGGACTTTGTGATTGATTATGTATGAGATATAAAAAGAGAGTGAAGAATATTGAGTTTTAAGCTTGGAGGCTGGGACATTGTCATCAGCATCGATAAAGAACATAGGGGAACGAGTCATAGTTGAGTTATAGACTTGCTTAGAATGACACAGATGCTGAGACATAAATATGGTTCATTATACCTGGAGCTCAGGAAAGAGAACTTTGGAAAGGTAGATTTGGGAGGTCTTTCACATAGAAGGAAGCATGGTATTTAGAGGATAAAAGCCCTGTTCTTGGAGTCACAAAGACCTGAATTCAAATCCCACTTCAGACGCTAACTATAAGACCTTGGGCAAGTCCATTTATCTCTCTAGGCTTCAGTTTCTTCAATTTTCAAATGAGAATGTTGGATGTTCAGTCCAACTCTAAATCTCAGTCTATGATCCTATGGAGGGCCAACCCTGAGAAGGAATGATTGGGCTCCCATATCCCCGACAGATTTCATAGCACTTTGGGGCCCTAATGAGTCTGGATGCATATAAAGAAACTATTTATTAGGTGTACTCCCTGGTAACCCCACAACACCATGGTTCTGGTATAAGGATTTGGCCAAAGTGACCTGGGGACTCTATAATAGAAGCTCATAATTTTGTGTGTCAAAACACTCCTTCGGCAGGCTGAAAAGAGGATGGATCCCTCCTTAGAGTAATGATTTAAAGTTATTGAAAAAAAATGTTAATTTTCAGTTAGAAATTATTGAAAATTAAAGTTTAGATACCCACCAAAAAATCTCTCCATTCACTCCATGGGGTTCTCTGGATCCCAGGGTAAAAACCTTTTTTCTATAAACTTCACAAATGATTAGAAATACTCAGCTGGTTGAAAATACCATGTTTCCTATTAAAAAGAACATAGTTTATCCTACTTTTTCCATAGTTCATCCTACTTCTTTCTATCTAGTGAGCTTTTATCTGAATCATAATTAGATGGTAAGTTCCAAGACACCTCTGATATGCATGAGGTATATACTGAAATAATGACAAATCAAAAGGATGTTTAAGACCAAAGGTCCCAGAAATTTTGTCCTTGAATTATATAGTTAAGCGCCCCCATCCTCAGGCATTAACCAGAGCAGGGAGGGTGTGTGTATATATATATATATATATACACCTCACTGTGGCCTTGATGTACCATTTTTATAAGCTTTTTCTGTGAGGAGCTTTTGCTTGCTTTGCTATTAAATCAAAGAATTGCTGAGATGACAACCCATCATTTTCTGATCGATAACCCTCATGTTTTCTTGTTATTTTCTTGAAATTGAAAATGTCTGTCAAATGTCCTTTCCATGGACTTGCTTGCTCTGCTTCCTGGAAACAATTAAGATTAAAAAGTAAGCATTTACTCTTCAAATTCTCATTTCCATCTTTTTCAATTTAAAGATCAGCATATGTTTTTCTTTGGCTAATTCTTCTCCCTCTCTCTGCTCACCCTCACATGCATTTTCTCTAGGGGTTTCCCTGTGCTCTGAGAAACTAAATGCAGGGCTTTCAAGAATGTCCATCCTTCGAGTCTCTTAAGCACCCAGAAATGTCTTATTCCTCAGGCTCAGCTTTCTATCGTGGAAATAACACGTGTGTGTGTGTGTGCGTTTATTTCTAAAATTACCTGGAAATTCTCGAAAATATGTGAGTATGTGTGTGTTTCATGCTTTCTGAAGATCAAAGGTCTCTAATTTTCTCTGATGTGGTAGCTGCCCAATAGCTCTACTTCAACCCAATTGCTCCTAGACTCTCTCGCTACCCTGAGCCCCTCTGTCTTAGGCACCTTTTCCCATGGCTCAGTCTCTAGACTGAAAGCCATCAAGGGCTCGATCTCACACCCCATACACAAAGGCATATTTGGAACTGTTGGAAACTGCTAGGGAACAGTTTAAAATTTTAGAGAAACTCTTAACATTTCAATTACTCTGAATGAACATTTTCTTTTTTTGCATTTAACAGTGCCCTTTAATTTTTACTGCTTTTTTTTTTTTACAAATAATGGTACCAGAAGTAATGTAGTTGGTTTCCCCCCACCCCCACCCCTGCCTTTATTGCTAGAATTTCAGGGGAGGGGATTGTCAGCATATTTCTTATTTCTTCTTTTTTCCCAAGGAAATTTGGGTGGAATAAAAGAATCACAGATTTAGACCTGTAAGAGACCTTAATGGTCATCTCTCCTTTTACAGATAAGAAACGTGAAACCCAAGAGCATTAAACGACTTGCTCAAGGTCATATATGGGCAGTTATTATCAGAGACAGGCTTCGAACCCCAGGTCTCCCTAAAGAGACAATATTCCTTCCACTAAGTGAGCCACAGAGAGGTTAGTATTGGTTCTTCAAACCCTCTCTCATCCTTTGATGAAATTTGTTGTGGACATTTTCCCCTTGTTTATCCAGTATCTTATCTAACTTGAAAGTATTTAGTTTTCATCAGTGTTCCAAAGTGACCCACTTTTAAATACTTATAGTTGTTGTTTTTTTCACCAATCCTAACATTCTCCAGAAATACTCCACAGCGTTTCCTCTATTTCCTTCTTTATCAAAGGTTCAAACAAATGCAGGGCTGTACGGGGTGTGGGGGTTGGGGGTGGGGGAATCTATAAATGACTGAGGATAACAAGCATGACAGAAAAAGCTATTGGTGTAGCATGGAAGCACAAATTGAATCAATACTGGAGTTCAGCTTGTGCAATAGGATACAGAGGAGAGCTACAAAGGATGTAATTTTCCCCATCCAAGGACCAGGAAGCTGAAAGGCAGCTGCAAGAATTCCCCAGCTGTACAGCATCACTATCATTTCACCATCTTCTAGCCATTGGACCCTGCAGGGATTCGAACATCCTTTGGACACTTTTCTCTGCTTCCCAGAAGCTTGTGACTGCAATCTGAAGAGCAGTCAAGAGAATTAGCGAAGCCTAAAGCCAGGGATCATCTTTGAATTTCCATTTCTCCTGAGCTTTTACTGAAAGATTTTTTCCTAACTCAGGCTGCCACTATAGATGTGTCTACTTTCATTAAACATCTGGAAAGTCAGAGTAAGAATACATGGGAAACATTCCCAAAGGAGGATGTTCCCACCTTAGGAAGCCAGTAAGCATAATAAAGGAAAGAGGATGACTATTTCCTCTATGTCTTCTTATACTGACACTGAAGATCTGATTATGGTTTTATCATGAAAGAAAAGATAGAGATGAAGATAAACCCAGAATGATAGATATTGTCCCCCAGTCCAGAGGACTCCAGGATTGTAGGAAATCTGCATTAATCTTTGGTCCATTACTTGTCCAAATAATGATGAAAAGATTGGGTCAATTTCTGGACCATTATGGGTTTTCAGAGCTTTACAAAGAAAATACAATGGCTCCATGGGTCCTGGATTGTATGAGAAAATTGCTCGGACTGGTTTTGCTTTCTTCAGTCTCCAAGATTAGATGCCTACTTACTTCTTTATTCAAATTTAGCCAGTGTCTTGAGTTTCTATGGGAGAGACAACAGATAGATATATTCATTCAAAAACACGACTATTAAGTGCTTACTGCATACGGGGCTCGATGCAAGAACTCCTCAAAGGACCTATGATATAGTAAATAAAAAGGATATGCTTTGACGTAGTCTGTTTCATTTCAAATGATTTGGGATCAGAGACATACGTCTAGAAGAGACCTTAAAGATTATCTAGCCCAATGTCTTCATTTTTCAAATAAGGGGGTCCACCTAGAGATGCTGGGTAATATATTTAATACACAAATGAATCTCCCTGTGCCATTCCCCAGCTCAATAAAATCCAGCTTCTCTAGCATCAAAGACAAACTGCTGGCATTTAAAGCCCTTCACAACCTGGCTCCAGCTGACCTTTCCAGTCGTAGGGTCTAGGAAAAAATGGTCTCTCTTGCCCTTCCTCCCACAGGCCATTCCATTCCTTGTACACCTTTGGCATGAAATGCTCCCCCCCTGCATGCCTAAAATGCACCCCATCCAATCTATTGAATCTCAAATTTTCTTCAAATCTCAGCTCAAGTACTACCATCTAAATAAAGTCTTTCCTGATCCCAGAGATCCTCTTATTACTATATTTTAATTTTGTGTATATTTTCTACTTGATAGGTATATTGTCTTTCCTGATAGAAAGTAAATTCCTTGAGAATAAGGGCCGTTTTATTTTCTTTGTATCTTTAGCTTCGAGCATAGATCCAAAATAGGTATTTCATAAATGATTATTTATTGATTAATGACCAGGGGCAAATCAGTAGTGGCAGCATATGGGTTCTTATAGTTAGAGAAGCAATCAAAAGCTGTGGATGCATTCAAGTGATAACCTAATCCTCATACTATTTCTGAGTTTCTTTTTTGTCTGCCTTTTATTTTTCACCAGAAATATCAGTCAAATTTAGAGGGGAGAATTTTTTTCTTAAAATGGTTAGAAAGAACTTCGGGACATCACTGGACCGTAGATGAGAGTCTAAACTTTTTTTTTCCCAAAAACTATTAGAAAAAGAAATTTCACAAGTTCTCCGAGGAACTCATCAGAGCCTAACAACTGGTCAAACAATCCTCAGAAAACCAAGAATCGCCTTGAGCTGCTGGTGATGGCGTACCATTTGTAAGTGTAAGGTTGAAAGACTAAATCAGCCCTTTTTCAATCAAAAAAAAATCCCACCACCCCTCCCTCCGACCACAGAATGGTCTCCAAGTGGCAAAACTCCAACTAGAACTTTTCCCACTACTAAATGATATAAATAAATGATGAGAGACCACCTCCACTATTTTATATATGCCTTGACCTAAATAATATAACCTACTTGTTGGAGGACACACATAGAAGCCCATTTCCAGACTATTTTTACATCTTGGCCTTGTGCTAAGGACAAAAGTTTAAACTAAGAAAATGTGGGTTGACTACCATTGTAATTGTCTTATGATGAGAGGCCATTTGCAGCTTAGTTTAATGCCAATGAATGGTCACTAGAGGGCGCTCTTGACTTGTTCTCTTGCACCCAGTTTTATATTTTCTATCAAATTTTTAAAATATTTCATTTTATTGACAATTACCTATGGAGGCCCATAAGCAGGAAATTGTGTGTGTATCTTTATACACACATGCATATATGTATACTTATATTATATTTTATATATTTATTTATATATAAATAGTTGCTTCAAAGGCCATTGGGAGGTCTGGAACCTGATGCTAATTGGACCTAAGACCAATGAAAGAGGAAGTAGAATTCACCCACTGAGTGGCTGCCCACTACTAAGTGCCCTACTAGAAGAAATTCAGGGTCCAAAATCCTTGAATATTTTGAATGGGCAGGATATTAATCTATTATGATTTCCAGCTTCTAAATAAATTTGAAGCACCATGACCCCAAAACTAAGCTCTCAGTTGGATTTTTATAGCCTTCTTTTTTTTTAAACCCTTACCTTCCATCATGGAATCAAATAAGGCAGAAGAGCGGTAAGAGCTAGGCAATGGGGGTGAAGTGACTTGCCCAGGGTCACACAGCTAGGAAGTGTCTGAGATCAGATTTGAACCCAAGACTTCCCATCTCTAGGCTTGGCTCTCCATCCACTGAGCCACCCAGCTGCCCCCTTATAGCCTTCCTAAAACTGCAAATGCTTTTCTGAATTATCCCAGAAACCAGAGAACCTACAGAAATCCATTGGGGGAAAAGCAATCTCAGTGATAGACTGGAGATTGTGCACTAAGCCTCCTGGGGAGAGACCTCATGAAACTACTCCAGACATTGGAGAGGACAGAAAAACTGGTTCCCATGCGGTGAAACCACCGTCTCCCCTCCCTCCACAAGTAGGGAGCCAAGTAGACCAGTCATGGATGGGCTCGCCAAAAGTGTAGCAGACAAGGAGAGGTGGGCTGTCTGACACTCATTATTCTTGCAGACCAGGAAGCTACCTCTAAGGAGTCCTGGGTCAAAGAAAATGCCTTGATTTGGGGGGAAAATTCTCTGCCACTGAGAAACATCTTCTACTAAGGTGACATTTTCACAGATGAATAAAGAAAGACATATACATATACTCCCAGGGTCCTATGACCCTCTGCCCAATGCCCTCTGGGTTTATATAGATTTAGGTTTATCCTGGGGTCATCAGCCCAAAGAGATCATCTTATCCCCACATCTCCAGAGAAAAATCTCTAAAACAGAAGCTATGGGAAGGGGGTGGGAAGAAGAGAGGGAAAGAACATGAATCATGTAACCATAAAAAATTTTTCTTAATCAATAAAAAAATTTTTTTTCCAAATAAATAAATGAAACAGAGCCTAAGCGTGGATAGAGTGTCCTCCCACAGAGAGATGTATAACCAACGTATAATATACGGGTATTGGATATGGGTTACCTTTTTGTTTCTTCCAACATAAAACTGCAATAATAGACACGAAGGACTCAGAGATAAGCACCAACAAATACAAGAAATAAAAAGCCCTTCAATAAACCCATTAGACCCATCCCATTAAAGTTATATTCCCAAAGTGGAAGTCCCTCAACTCCCCTAACTCGATAAGTCCCATTAGCTCTCTATTACTTCCAGGATTAAAATTTGTTTGCCATTTAAAGCACTTCGTGATACGTCTCCCTTCCTACCTTTCCAGTCTTCTTGTATTTGGCTCCCCTCCGTGCATTGTATGATCTAGCCTTGCTGGCTTATTTGCTGTTCCTTGTACATGACACACCGTCACCAGTCTCCTTGCCTTTGAGCTGACTGTCCTCCATTTCCAAAATGCTCTATTAGAATCCTTGGCAAGATTTGGCTCAAATGCCATCTTCTTCAAGTCTTTCCTGGTCCCTCTCCCAATCCCCAACCCAGACGCTAACGCTTTCCCCTCCAAAGTTACTTTCCATCCACTCGGTACTATGATGAGTCTAACTATTCACATGTTGTCTCTTGCACTAGAATGTAAGTTTATTAAGAGCAGGAGCTCTTTTTGCTATTTTTTAACCCTAGTACAGTATTTGGCACAAATTAAGTGGTTAGTAAATGTTTGTTATTTGATCGAGTCTTTTCTTCTCTGAAAGTAAAGACCTTTTGTGGGATTCTTCAACAGATTACCAGAAAATCACAGCAATTGTGATGGGGGTTTGACAAGGTCCAAAGTGGGACCTTTAAACATAGTTTCAGTCTGTTTTTCAGGATGATTCTGTTGATTCTCTTCTGCAAGAAGCCTCCATTTAGGAAATCTCTCTCTGGACGGTAAGCATCTCACTCAGGAACTTTTAAGCTCAGTTACTTATGGAGTGACCAACAAATGGAAACATCCATATTTAAAAATCTCTATTCACTGATCTGTGCCCATACAAGGAAAGAAAATAAATAAAATAAGGCAGTCAAGGTCTCCAGACTAAAGCTTCCTTGGTCAAACACAAGTCTCCCACTACTGTGTGCTTCTGCTCCAAGTCTCTATTGCTATTTGGGGTGGATGAATAGAAATCCCTTTCCTCTGCTTCCTGTTGAAATGTATGGAAGGAAAAAAAGTATAAAAAAGGAGAAAGGTTCAAAAGTGCCCCAAAGAAGGCAAAGTAGATGAAACCATATTTCTTTGCTTTTAGTTTTAATTTTTTTAAAATCTTAACTTCCCGTCTTAGAGTCAATACTGTGTATTGGCTCCAAGGCAGAAGAGTGGTAAGGGTAGGCAATGGGGGTTAAGTGACTTGCCCAGGGTCACACAGCTGGGAAGTGTCTGAGGCCAGATTTGAACCTAGGACCTCCCATCTCTAGGCCTGACTCTCGATCCACTGAGCTACCCAGCTGCCCCCTATTTCTTTGCTTTGAAAGATTAAAGAAAAAGAGAGTTCCTCTAACAAGAATCTCTCTTCTTAGAACTCAGTCAACTATTCATCAGAAGGCAGCCTTAGTCACTAGGGAACAATCAGGAATTCTCTCTGTCCTCTCAGGAAAGGTGAAAGAAATCATACTGAACTATAGAGGAAATAAATCTAACATTAATCACTCAACAAAAGTCTCCATTAAAGTTCTATGCTATAAAAGTAGGTGCGTTAGACTAAGTAAACACTCTCTTCTAAGGTCATTTCCTCCTTTATTGTTCTATGGTTCTATTTTGGGATAATATGAATATTTTTGACATGGATATATTTGAAGATATATTTTAATTGACATTTTCACCACTCCAATTTTAGTCATAAGCAGAGATCATCTAGTCCCATCTCTTCATTTTGAAGTAAAGAAATTGGACAAAGAAACATGAAGATATCAAGACTGAAGCCACTTTCGGGAATATTAAAACTCTTTTCTCCCATCTTTGAATCAATACTAGCTATCAGTCCAAAGGCAGAAGAATAGTAAGGGCCAGGCAAATGGAGTTAAGTGATTTGCTCACAGTCACAGTTAGGAAGTATTTGAACCCACGTCTTCCTGTCTCGAGGCCTGGCACTCTAACTATTGAACCAACTAGCTGTTCCTAGAAATAGGGATTTTAGTGGGACTTGAAGATGGGAGACAAAAGAGGAATTCCAAACATAAGGGAAGGCCAGTGAAAGTTTTCAGAATTAGGAAATAGATTGTTTAGTGTGAACAACAAGAAGGCTGGTGTCACTAGATTATAGAGTATATGGAAAGAAGGAATATTTAAAAAAACAAACCCAAAAGGTAGGAGGGGGGCAGAGATTGGATAGGAAGAAGAAGTCACTGGCTATTTTAATGTGGTTGGACCTTCAATGTTAGGAAGGTGAATTTAACAGTGGAGAGGAAGGCTGACAGAAGTAGAGAGAAACTCAAAGCAGAAAGACTAATTAGCTGGTAATGGCGATAGTTTAAGCTTGAAGTAATTGATTAGGGTCTGAATGATCCTTTCTGAGCATGGATTGGACCAGGAGTCCTCTAGAATCCTGTCCAATTCAAATTCTGGAATTCTGGAAAAGATAGTATTGCATAATAGAAAATTCTTGGCAAACATAGACCTTAGAATCAGAAATCATAGGAATATAGATCGTGAGTCAAAAGAAACCTTACAGATCATCTCATCAAATTCTCATTTTTCAGATGAGTGAATTGAGCCTCAGGTCAAGAAACTTGCCCAAGTCACAGAGGATACAAGTGTTCATTTTTATTCAGTTCTATCAGACTCTTTTGGGACCCCGTTTAGAATTTTCTTGGCTAAGATTCTCGAGTGGTTTGCCACTTTCTCTTCCAGCCCATTTTACAGAGGAGAAACTAGGGATAAGTGATTTGCTCAGAGTCTCCTAGCTAGAAAGCATTTGAGGCCCGATTTGAACTCAGGAAGAGGAGTCTTCTTAACTGCAGAGGTGGCATTCTATGCGCTGAGCCCCCTAACTACCCTGTAAGTATTAAAGCCAAATAATCCCATGTAGACGTCAATTATTACTGTGTTTCCGCTGAACTCAGACATTTCAGACCTATTTGCTGGGGTTGAATTCTTCTTGGTTTTAAACTTTGGATTTTAAAGGGCAAGTGGAATTGCCAAGTACTCTTAGAAGTTGTGCATGGCTGTCACCAGGGAAAGGCTAAGCCAACCTTCCGTCATCTTCCTACCATTGAAATTCTAAGAAATATAGCCTAGCAGATCACATATGGCAGCAGGAGTTACAGTAGGAAAAGCAGTGATGCTCGAGTCAGAGGTGTGGCAGTCAAATCCCACCTCTAACAACTTTCTTCCTGTGTAACCTTGGCCAAGTCATTTTTAGTAGATCCTTGGGCTTCATCCAAAAAAGGAGGCAGTTATTCTAGTTGTCCTCTGAAGTTTTCTCTAGTTCAATTTTAAGGAAAGGGAGTCCCTCAACTGGTCTCAAATCAATTGTCTTTTGTTTTAATTTTTTTTTTAAATCCTTCCCTTCTGTATTGGTTCCAAGGCAGAAGAGGGGTAAGGGCTGGGCAATGGGGGTTCAGTGGCACAGCTAGGAAGTACCTGAGATCAGATTTGAACCCAGCACCTCCCATCTCTAGATATGACTCTCAATCCACTGAGCCACCCAGACACCCCCTCAAATCAATTGTTTTTGAGGAAAACATGGTCCCCTTTGTTGAACATTCCCATCTTTAATACTGAATTCTAGTTCTCTAGAGTCAAGATACACACTTGCACATTGTCTTTAAGAGTGATTTTCCTTTATCTCATATTTATCAGTTTATCTATCAGAAGGTGAGCACTAGATGATCTTTGGCAAGATCCCAGGACTTTTGAGGCTTTGATCCTTTAGAGAACAGCTAAGAATAACGAAAGTTAAAAACAAGGCTATCACTTTTGTGTAATTAGAAATCTTGAACCCTTGGACTCCATCTCCCAGAATTCTTTTTTCATCCCAAAATTCCTTTTCCTCTCTCCCCCATACTGCATATCCACATATTGTATATAACTTGGTTGTAACCCCGTCTTTCTGCTCTCTTCTCACAACCTTGGCTAGGTTAGCTCCCTCTTTATTCTAGCTTTTTATTTTCCTTTACTTAAAGTTATTATTAATAAATTTTATTAAATATAATACTTGGAGATATTATATATTAATTTTTAAACTTACACTTTTTAAGCATTTTTGTTCTAAGGGTAAGAAACTTCTAGCAAGAGTACAAGATTAGAACTTCAATCTAGGGAAGAATGGGGGAACTCCCCCACCCCTTTAGATGTTGATAGCAATTTTATTTTATTTTATTTTTAAACCCTTAACTTCTGTGTATTGGCTCCTAGGTAGAAGAGTGGTAAGGGTAGGCAGTGGGGGTCAAGTGACTTGCCCAGGGTCACACAGCTGGGAAGTGTCTGAGGGCCAGATTTGAACCTAGGACCTCCCATCTCTAGGTCTGGCTCTCAATCCACTGAGCTACCCAGCTGCCCCCGTTGATAGCAATTTTAAATGTGTCACTTCTTTACTTTTAAAAATATATGTATGTCTGTATTTGCAGGACATTCCAAAAGAGTTGGTGAAAATTTAAGTTTCATATAATTTATATATATATATGCATATATATATATAAATTTTAAAAAACTTAAAGTTTGAAAAGCTTAAGTAGCTTAAAACTATAAACTAAGATGTGGGGAAATGGGGACACTAATATGCCATTGGTTGGATGTGAACTGATCAAACCACTTTGGAGAGCAGAGTTATAAAACTATATATACGCTTTGTTCCAGCAATGAGTCCATTTCCCAAGGAGATCAGGGGGAAAGGGAAAGAAGCTATGTTTCTAAAATATTTGTACCAGATTTCTTTGAGGCATCAAAGACCTGGAAATTGAGGGGATGCCCATCCATTGGGGAATGGCTAAACAAATTGTGGAAACAAAGTGATAGAATACTACTATACCATAAGAAACAATGAGCACTCATTTTTTTTTAATATGGAAAGAACTACATGGGATAATGAACAGCAAAATGAGTAGAATCAAGAGAATATTATACACAGCTACAGATTTAATACTTGAAGAATAACTTGTGAATCTCACCTTCAGAAGGTGAACTGAAAAATGGAAATGTGAAAGATATAATCTCCACCTACATTTCTGTCTCCTGAATGATGCCTTCTATGATGCAAGGAGGAAGAGAGAGGCTGACGCACTTGTGAATAAATTCTATTAATAAAAAACAAACCAAAAAAACTGTATACTAAGACTTCTGGAATACCCTGTATAGGTGTATATGCAGATGTATATAATACAAATCAAATCATTGTCTATTTCGGGATGGAAGTTCCTTAAGTAATCAAAGGAAAATGGCTGAGATCCATCAAGATGACAGTAATTGCACATTCAAAAATCACAAGGATTGGAACTGAAAGAAAAAAGAAAGCCTAGGAGATACTTGATTGGAGTAATTAAAAAAAAGTGAATGACAAATTAGTCAGTCAGGCCCCCAGGTTGAAAACAAGTGTCAATTTGAGGAAAGTAAATTCAGTGAGGATGAAATGAACTGTATGTAATCTTGCTTTATGTACTACATAGCAGATGCATAGAAATCAATGGCAGGCATTGAGTCAAGTAATACTGCTAATTTCCGCAAAAGGTTCACTGTATCATTTCCTATTGCATACAACTGGCTTTTATTTTTTTTTAAATAAACTCTTACCTTCTGTCTTAGAACTGATGCTAAGCAGTACAGCTAGGTGTTTCACTGGATAGAATGCTAGCTGGGGAGATAGGAGGTCCTGGGTTCAAATCTAGATTCAGGTTCTTCTCCCCTGGGCAAGTTGCTTAACCCCAATATCCTAATCCTTTTCCTTTGTTTGTCTAAGAACCAAGATGTAGTATTTTTATGGCATAATAACATCCTATTAAATTTTAAAAAATCCTTGGCAAGGGGATGGCTGGCCACAAAACCCTCTGGAATTTATAGTTCTGTTAAAGAAGAGAGAAAACTAACTGGAGAGAAGCCCTTGAATAAGGGGTCTGAGCTTTTCATGAATAGTAATGGCAGGAATTTTGAGAACAAGGAGAAAAGGGAGGGGTGTTTGCCACTATGGCAGCAATGGGACTATGGAAGCAGCTACAGTCTGCCATATCTGTAATTTTCTTCTCTAAGCCATGAGATAAATTCTCTATAAATGAACAAACTGGGAGCTACGTGCCTGGTTGTTTTTCATCTTCAATGCTCACTCCTGAGGAACAAGACGGCTAAGAAGAATGAATGGGTGGACCCTATGACATCCCAGGTTTACTTCTACTTAATTGTATTTGTAAAAACAAATTCTGTTAAATAAATCATTTGCTGGATTTAATTTAATTTCTTATAAACACTTGAGTCTAAGTCTTTCCTTATGTTGGTAGGTGCCCCTTTGTGTAGAGCATGGGGACTTGCATTAGGGACTGCGCAGGAGAGCGCATCTTTTCCTAATTGAGGGCTGGATGCATAGTCTCCAGGTCATCATTAGAGTTTCTATATGGGAGCAAAGAAGAAGCCATTTCATAACCAGTTTTCTTAGTGCAAAACCAGTACGAATCTTAGCCATGTTTTAGAAATCTACCGTCTAGACATGAGCCAAGGTTACATATTCATCTACTACAATTTGTTTGGCTATCCATTCCTAGTTGTGGGAACTCATTTTGTTTTCAATTTTTTCTACTTCAAAAAATGTTAACTGTGTATATTTATATTTGGCACACATTTATATTTTTTGGTTTCTGTCTGGTTTTGACCTCCTTAGGATATACACATAGTAGTGTTATAATTTAGTCAGAGGAAAGGAATAATTTAGTCATTCTTCTAGCATTCTGGTTCCAAATTTACCAATTTATACTTATATAATCTTATATAGTCTACAGCTATATATTAAAACTGTGAAGATGGGATTAACTCTCCCCTCACCCACTTTTAGATTTAATCATCAGAAACATATACACCCCACGTATTCTTAAGTATGGGGAGGTCTGTGACCCATGTGTGTTATAGTGAGTGATGAATCAGAAATCCACTGACTGCCCCGTGGGCAGTCCTAAGCAAAGCTAAAGCTATAATTGGTCCACGTAAAGTGGACGGAAGGCACAGGAAGTGACAAAAAGAATGGCATTTCAAATGGGAGAAACTTCCTGTGACCAGCTCTTTCGCCTTCGAACTTGACCTTGAAGGAGCTCTGACTTAGAACTTCGGACTGCTCTTGGATTTTCCTTAGAACTACCATGTGGGTGAGTGAAAAATGCTGACTCCTTTTCCTGGCTTTTCTAGAGGTAGTAGCTTCCAGAGAGGCCCCTCATCTTGGAAGAGGCCTCATGGCTAGATCCCTTGTTTAATTTACCTCTGGGCCCCTCTTTGCTGGGGCCTCTGAAGCCCTGACTGGTTTGGACAAGCTGGAGTCATTAGCTTTCTCTCTCATTTCCTTACTTTCACTCTTTCTCCTTTTGTAAATAAACTCCCATAAAAAATCACCCTGACTCGAGTAATATATTTTTTGGTGACCACATTTTTATATATTTAGTACAACTTTTAATTTTTAACCCTTAAAGAATTTGAGCACAATTCTATAATATATTGACTTCTTTGTTTTCTCCAGCTGATTTGTTGTCAAGAGGACAATCACATTAAAAAAAGTTATAAAAACCACAGTTTTAGTGTTACCCCTCTTGCTACTGAAGAGGGAGCAGGGGGTTTGGGTAGAAGACAGAGAAGATTAGGGGGAGGGAGAGAGGGGGTCTTAAAATCAAACACCTGGCTGCCTCACTGCTGGGCCAAGGGTGGATGTTCTCTCCAGGATGAGGGGGCTAGTACTAAGGCAGGAGATGCAGAGAGGGAAGGTTGGGATGGGGTCCCATGAGAGTGGCCTTCTGGGGCAGGACAGGGCCAGTTGAATACCTCCTATAATCAAATGGGAGAGCAGAACAGTTCTTACATGTGCTTTTTAAAGCCCAAGAGGTTGGTGAAGTTGAGGTCTTGATCGCTCTCGGTGTTGGGCTAAATGCCAAAGTTGCCAAAGATATCCTTGCCTATCTTCACTTGAGGTAATCTTCCTTGTAGAAGAGGATCTACTTCCAGTGGTAAACTTGATGTTGAAATTGGTGATCAAGGCATGGATGTAGTTGTTCCTCTTTACTTGCAGGAAGAAGGACATGAAGATCAGGTCATCCACATTAACTAAGTGGATTTCTACCTCCTTGATGAGTCAGACATTGGTCACCAGCTGCTTGGCATCTATCACATCAAAGAGAGGATCTTTGATGGACATGTCTTCAGTACAAAACATGTCAAAGTCATAGACGTTCACCCCCTCAGTAGATCTTGTGTTCCTTATACTACTGATCTTCAGGGGTGGTAACATATAGTGTTGTCTAGACCAAAAAAGAGGAGCATTTCAGGAGACAGCCACTCATCTTGATGTGTAGAATAATGTTGAGCGTATACTCATTGAATAGGCTCATCTGTTCACTGATGATCACATCCACCTCGCCCGTGGAGAGTTCCACCTCCTCCATATTCCCCTTGATAACGGTTACCACATGGTCTAATGTGTTGGCCAAGACAATCTTCACAGAGTAATCTGAGACACCAGAACATTTGATCTCAATGTCCTTGTGGGTCCCAGGTTTGGCTACAAACATGCAGAGGTTATCAATGCCTCTGTCTACTTTCAGCATAACCTTGTTATTGAACATGTGCCACTAATGAGACATGATGTAGAGTTGAGCATCTGTACCTCATTCTTGAGTATTTCTTCATAGAACCCAAAGTGACCATAGAAGTCAAAGAAATAGACCTTGCATGTCATGTTCTCAGCATTGGGCTTCTCATTGCTCCTTGGGCTATGTGCAGGGCATGGTCTTGGCTGCTTACTCCATTTTCTCCCCCTTCCCATACAGCTATTTCTTCAAGAATCTTCCCATTGAAGAAATCTTGTTGTATATTTCTGTAACTTATTCATTGTAATAGATGATAGCTTAATTTTATTTATGTTTATTTGATTTTGTTTTAGAGCAACTTTGGATCCTTTAAGAAGTCAGTTTAAAAAACATTGAGTCATGATATATAATTCACTGTGAAAGCAAAATTAGAATAGTAGGCAAAAATGATAAAATAAATGTCTCCAACATACAAGACAGTTTGGAATAACCTTTTGGGAAATACAGAATAAAGAGTGGGAGAAAATGGCATCAAAACTGAGAATTGTTCAGAGGTTTGTAGCTCTGGAAAATACACCAAATTAGCTTAAGGGAACTTATGGTATTTTTTGCTTCTCATAGTAGCAAGGAAATATTTATTTGTTATTTGAACCTTGGAATCCAATTTTTCAACATCTGAAAAAAGGTGGGAACATGAAAATGGCATATGGGCAACCTATGCTAAGAAGTTGTATAAATAAAGTAAAAGATTCAAAACTGAGCTTTAAAGTAAAATTGTTCATCCTTTCTACTATGGATTTTTTAAATCTCTTTTTTCTCTCCACTTGCTCAATGGTATTGCAGGGTTTGTGTTTAGAAAGTGAATTTAATTCAACTGAAACCTAATAAAATGAAACTATAATAACTGATTTGCAGAGGGGGAATTTTAGATGTGGAATATTATGTATAATATTGAACTTTTTCAATATGTTGATTAGTTTTACTAAACTTTTTCTCCACATATACACACAAACAGAAAGATTTTTAAAAATTGTTACAAGGCCTGTTTTCTGTGAGAGAGGGAGGAATACATTGAGAAATAAAAGTTATTTAAAAAGACGTAAATAAAAAAAATTTTTTACCTGAATTTAAATTATTTCTGTTTTGGTCTCTGAAAAAAAGTGTGTGTTTGTGTGTGTATAGTTGTGTATCTTTGCTATGAGTGGAGTTTTTGATATCTGAAGTCAAATGGCGGTACAGCTAATCACATGGAAATAGCTAGCAGGTAAAGGTAAGAGTCCAAGTAATATGTCTACAGTGTGTAGGTTAGGCTGGACTCTATTGCCTTGGTTTGCTCATAGACCTTTTGCAGAGCAAATCTTGGAGCATTTACATCCCAGCTTTCCCCACAGCCACCAAAATTCCCTAGAACACAAAAATTGCATGTTATTTCATACCTAGTACAGATCTTTGTAGTGATTGGGACTAAAGAACTCTAAAAATAAAGGAACTATGTACCTCATTCAAAATAATTTAGATACCCCAATCTGCAGAAAGGAAAAAAAAATTGTACCTTCTCTGCAAATGACTCTCTGTGGCTCTCAGAAGGCTGGCTATCTCTCTCCCCTAGCTCAGACCCTTTTGTAGGAGGGAGGTTCACTACCTAGTCCAAGGGTTTAGGACATATGGATTGATCCAAGTTAGGAAATTGGTTATATCTTGCCTACTTTCTTTGGATTGTATCTTGGGTACAAAGAACACTTCCCACTACCTTTCTTCCCAGTTATATCATCTTTATGTGAATAGCATTAGATAGATTATGCTACTTTGAAGGATGAAATAGTGAATCCAATATGTACAACAGATTGGCTACCAAAGGAGATCGATGATTAATTTATGATAAATCATTCCACTTTCTTAGTCATTGCTAATATTACCATTTGAAATGCTTACATGTGGTTCATTAAGGTGGCTAATGTAGTTCCAATCAACATAATATTCAGAGCTCTGAATTACAGTCTGGTGAAAAGAATGCATTTTCAGTGAGTTTGATTAGAACAGAAAGGTAAAGGAACTACACTGTGCAATTTCCTCATTTCTACTCAATCAAGTGTACTCTCTGCATCAATCTGAGTGATATCCTAGCCCTTTTACTTCTGTCTGCCATCCCAATTCATACCTCCATCAAGCATTTAGGATGCTGAAATGTCAGGGATAATTCATTAAGACAATGTGCCTCCTTTTATTTCTTAAGCCTTTATCTCTAGTAGAACCTTTTCAAATCAGAAATAGCTATGGCCAACTTTGACCAGAAAAAGAAAAAAAATTGATTTGTGAATACAAAAATTTGTGTAGACCGTGTATGTGTATATATATATATATATATATATAATAGACATACATTCTTATCCTTCACTAAGAATTGTTCTGTTGTTTAGAACAAGAGCCAAGAACCTGTGAATGATTTTGATCCTAGAATATATATATATATATGTTTATAAAGTTATATATTTAATCTATACATATATTAGTTTTATGGATATATAATTTTATACCATTTATTCTGGAACCTTTGATTGTAATTAGAGTCAATGCTCATTGACTGACTGATAATGCCAATACAGGAAACTTGTATGTATAACTATTAGCCAGAGAAAAAACTATTAGTTGGTCACTACATACAAGGTTGATCTAGTTTCTTCCCTGCATTAGCAAAGGAACCCGTGGTTCGGTTCATTTTTTGCCTGATGAAATAAGTCATTTACTCATCAAATATTGATTAAGTTCCTACCAATTACAAGCCTCCTCATTAAGCGTGTTCATAATTTCAAATGCCATCCCTGAGCTCCAGAATATATATATATATATATATATATATATGTGTGTGTGTGTGTGTGTGTGTGTGTGTATGTGTGTGTATGTATGTATGTGTGTGTGTGTGTGTGTGTGTGTGTGTGTGTGTGTGTAGCCTACCCTTCCATGTTCAATCTTGTTGAAATCTAAATTGGGTGCATCTTCGCCCACACACGTACAACCTGTTTTTCATTGACACAGGAAACTCCTGGAAGAAATAACTTCTGCCAATGCAGGGAAGCTCTTTTTCTGCAACTTAATAGTTTGAGAGTTACTTAGATCTGACAGGTTAAGTGTCTTTGCAGGTTACAGAGCCAGTATGTACGGCAAAAGTGGGACACGATTTGCTCACTCATTGGTCAGCTTTCTCACCTTTATGTTAAGCTGCTTCCCCATACAGGGATGCCTATATATGCATGCATATTTTAAGGATGGGATTTGTGCAAGGGGGACGGGACAAAAGGAGCCAGAGAAGGAGTGGCTGACAGTTGGTGACAATTACTGACAGTTGAGATTAGAGAGGATTCTTTTTATTATTATAATATGTACATTCACACTAAATATAATGAATGTCATTCACATAGTTCTGGATGTCAAAATAGTTTCTGTCCACTTGCAGCAATACAGGAAAGCACTCTCAGATTGTCAATTTAATTTTTTAAGCATGATAGTTAGTAGGTTGGAGTTTTGTTTTTTAATGTAGACCTAGGATTTTATTGGCATAGGAAACTGGGTTAGCAAACTTACACCCCTGCCATGCAGGCATCGTACTAGCTCTGAGAGATTCATGACTTGCCTAGGGTCACACAGCTAATATGTATTTCAGATGGAAAGGGATTAGAGTCTTTCTGACTTATCTCACTGCTCTGTCCTTCAGAATGTGTTGACTCACTAGAACATGGTTGGAGATACTAAAACAAAACTGTAACGTCCTGTCCCCTAGGAAAATATATTCTACTTAGGAAGCAGGGGAGGAGTGGTAAACATGAACACAGATAAGTACATGCAAGGTAATAGAGTTAGCAAATTATTATTTTAATAAGCAGATAAATTAATGAATCAATGATGGATTATTATTCTAATAAGCAGATAAATTAATAAATTAATAACAGATCATTGTTCTAATAAGCAGATACATTAATAAATTAATAATGGATTATTATTCTAATAAGCAGATAGATTATACATTAATGACAGACTATTATTCTTATGAGATAAATTATAAATCAATAACAGATTATTATTCTAATAAGTAAATAAATTAATAAAAATAAATTATTCTAACAAGCAGATAAATTAATGATAATAAATTATTATTCTAATAAGCAGATAAATTAATAATACATTATTATTTTAATAAGCAGATAAATTATAAATCAATACATTATTCTAATAAGCAGATAAATTATATGTCAACAACAAATTATTATTCTAATAAGTATATGCATTAATAATACATTATTTATCTAATAAGTCAATAAATTATTAATCAATAATACATTATTCTAATACACAGACAAATTGATAAAATAAATTATTATAAACATAATTTAATAAAATGAATTATTCTAATAAACAACTAAATTAATGATAATGAATTATTATTCTAATAAGTAGATACATGAATAATAATACATTTTTATTCTAATAAGCACTGACTTTTCATTTTATATTGGTCCTTATTTTAATGATTGCTTTTTTACACTAGGAGGATCTATTTCACACTCTGTTGCAGTCTTTATCCAGCACCAAATGCCTTAGCATTTCATCTACATCCGTTTCTGAGTTTGCATTTTTAATGAGACCTCTCCTTCACTAAGGACTGTTACATTGTTCAGAAAGAGTGTCAAGAACCTCAGGATGATTTTGCTCCTAGAATATTCAGCATACCATAGTTAGTTCAGAGGACCAACCTGTTAGAATTCTTTTAATGGCAGATCATAGGGGCATTTGTCCTCAACTTGCTGGGTTTTTACTCAAACATCACTCATAACTGGGATTGAGATAGAAGATGTTCTATTCTTTATCTCAGGCCAAAGAGAAATTGCTTTTGACCAACTAAAATTTCCATCAGTCATTTGCTTGCTCAAATAACTCCAAAATGAGAGCTAGGTAGTACCGCAGACTCATGCATCATCAGTATCCCTTGCTGCTGGGACCCCTAATTCGATTGGAAGGAATAGAGATGAAGAGCTCCTCTTAGAACCTCTGTTTAAGGAGAGCCTTTAAGCCATTCATTTGTTCATTTTCCACACAGCTTCACTCCTATCAACTTCTCAAAAGTGGAATCTCTCTCCCATTAGATGAGAATTTCCTTGAAGATGGGACTTTCCATTTTTTTTTCTTAGTGCTTAGCACAATGCTTGGCACATAGTAGACACATGATCAATATTTACTGATTGGATAGAGCTCTGGAATTGGAGTTGAGAAGAACAAAGTTTAAATATGGCTTCAGACACTTACTACATGCATGACCCTGAAAAAGTCACTTCACCTCTATCTGCCTCAATTTCCTCATCTATAAAAAATATGAATAATAATAGCATCTGTCTTCCAAGGTTGTTGTGAGAATATGAGACGTATAAATGGAGATTTTGAACCTTGGACTTCATCCCCCAAAAGTCCCTTAGTATTTCCCAAAATTCCCTTTAATCTCTCCTGCACCTCCACATTTGTGGGATCATGTTCATTATTGTTTTATAAGTTCTGTAGCTCCTCCCTCTCTCTCTCTCTCTCTTTTGCTCTCTTGAGCCGGCTGGGTTAGTACCTTTTTAGCTAGCTATTTTATGTTAGTTTATTATTAATAAAAAGTTATAAAATATAATACTTATTTCTTGTATATTAATTTTAATGTCAAAGAGATAATGTTTATAAAGTGCTTTGAAAACCATAAAGTGATATAAAAATGTTAGCTATTGTATTAGTGGTAGTAGTAGTCATGAATGTAGTTGTATTGTGATACTAGTAGTAATAGTAGTCAATATTGGTTTAAAAAAAAGATAGGACAGCTAGGTAGCTCAGTGGATTGAGAACTAAGCCTTGAGATGGGACATCCTGGATTCAAATCCAACCTCAGACACTTCCCTAATTGACCCTAAGCAAGTCACTTAACCTCCATTGTGTAGCCCTTGCCACTGTTCTGCCTTGTGTATAATTTAAAAAAAAAAAAAGATGTAAAATTATGTGATTTTTAAACCACCAGGGCACGCTGCTGATCAAGTGTCTGGCCCTATTTGATAATAATAGTCAAAAATGGTATATTTTTACATATGCTGGGAATTTTAAACTAAAAAAACAATGAGGCTCTTTCCCTGTGAAATAACATGGTTTATGCAAAAGACAGTCCAGTCATTCCTGACACCTTTATAGGAAGTTGTATCCTCTTGGTGATTGGTTTGACAGTTCATGCTTTGGACCTCCCCTGGTACTCCCAATTGGTGTATATTGTGAAAGAGGAGATGGACTCGGAGATCTCAACATCTCCTTCCCTACTTCATCCCAGTGGAAGTAGATCTTTGCCCATCCTGAAAGTTCCTCAGCTAGAGAAATGCGGCCAGTCTCATCCTTCTCTGGAATATTAAGAGATCAAATGTCAGGGAGCTATGGCAGCCCAAGACCAGTCTTGAAGCCAGGACCTTGGTAGGCAAAGGGGTTTGGGGATAATATATTCTTTCCCATATAAATATCACCAATCAACGTGCAACTCAGTATTCCTTTTTTTCGAGGGTCAGTCAAATTCTCCTCTCTGTGGTTACGCACTCAACACCAGAGCTGCTCTGGGGATAATGCCATGCTTTTTATGGCTCTCAAAGGGTTGCCTATCTCTCTCCCCTCCCCTTGCCCCTTTTGTGAGTAGCAGCATTTCTACTTTGTCTAATTGTTTAGTACATGTGGATCAATCCACTTGAGGATGCCAATTCTTCTTCCAGATGATTCCTTCTCCATCTGAGACTAGTTACTAGTTCTTTTTCACATTATGCCCACCTCATCTTCTTCATTGCCACATGTCCCTCCTGTTTTTCCTGGAGTTTGCTCATCACCAGAGGGCACAATTTCACCATTTTAGGCTTCTTAAAATAAATAACTAGAAGATAAGTAGCCCGGGCCCAACATTATTCTATGATATAATGGAAAGTCTCCTGGTTGAGAAGTCAGGAGATGTGAATTTAAATCCTGCTTCTACCTCTTACAACTTGGGTGACCTTGGTAACTTTCTTAATCTCTGTAAAATTAAGAAATTGGGTTAGATAGCCTTTAGGATCCCTTTTATTTTATTATTTTGATTTGTTTTTTTTTTAACTTTACCTTCTGTCTTAGAATTGATACAAGTATTAGTTCCAAGACAGGAGGATGATAAGGGCTAGGCAATGGCGGTTAAGTGATTTGCCCAGGGTCACAGCTAGGAAGTATCTGAAGCCAGATTTGAACCCAGGACCTCCAATTTCCAGAGCTGGTTCTCATTCCACTGTGCTACCTAGATCCCCAGATCTAGGACCAGAGAGTAAACAATAGCATCCAGTAAAAAAAAAGAAGAAAATATTTAAATTGCTTTAAATCAAGAGTTTTTAACCTTCTTGTGTGTGTCATGGATTTCACTGACAATCTAACTCCAGCTAAACTGAAATTTGTTAAAAATCAACAGTTTAGGATTTTTTTCATACCAACTTCACACACTTTCTAAAGCTTTTGACTTGACCCAAAAGCCACAGGTATGAAGAGAGTCCTCCTCCTTTTCCCTGGAGCATGCTGGCACACCACAACACTCTTGCTATGTCTTTAGCTATTACAAAAGTAAAACAATTTCACTTTACCTCTGAAATGAAATTGCTCAATCAACCATATTCTTTGACTCTTTTGATGCAATGAGTCCAATTAGATAGAAAAAAAATGATGCTGTGGAAGACATTCTGAGTTTAGAATCAGAAAGCCCTGCGTTGAGTTCTAGCCAACATGATCACGGGCAGGTGTTATGATCGTTGAGGGAATCGGTAGAAATGATGTATTTGCTCAGAGGAATAAAGCAAAAAGCTCCAGATGTTAGCAGAGTCTTAAGCCTCCCCTTGGTTTCACCAGGTATAACCAGACTTCCTTTGGAATTCCCTCAACCAATCACAGTATGGTTCCTGAGGAAGACTAGCTTCCTGGTATCCACCAAAGATCATCTGATGATTGGTGAACCAGTGTTATGAAAGTATTGATGAAGATCAATAACACATCTGACTGCTAATATTAATAATGGTAATTAGTCACAGCTTCAAAGGATGAAGCTGGACACCTCTCTGTCCCTTAAAATTCCCCTAAAACTCCTTTGAGGCTGCCTTGTTGTCAGGTCAACCAACAAAAGGTCAGTAGAAGGTTTGAGTTTTGTAATAAGGATTTTACTTGAGTTGTTCAAATAATCAGGGAAGCTGAAGGAAGGGAAGAGGGTTTTATGAATCCCTGAATGAAATCTATTCCTAGCTCAAAGAATATAATCCAATGTTGAGGTTGGGCTGAGCCAGACCCACTGGCCTGCTGTAATGGACACTGCTTGATTGAAAAGAATTGGTTGGATAAATCTTCTGTAGTAATTTGTTGAATGGTGTTAATTGACCCTAAAGCTCAGTGGTAAAACCTGTAACTTCAAGGTATGCTCGTTGATTCCTGGCTTAATCAATAAATTGAGGAGAGAAAGGTTTGTCCTACCCACCTGGATCCCTGGCTCCAGAATGAGTCCCTGGGTTTGGTCTCTCTCTCCCTTATATAGGGCACAGCCCAACTGACGATTGGTCTCATGCACTGGCATGGCATCAGGAATCTCCCAAGATTCTGAGTGTCCAACTGGCAGCCCTGCCCCTGGACTTGGCTTCTTGCAAATCTTGCAAAACTTAACTTACACAGGTCACTTCCCATCCCTAGACCTCAGTTTCCTTTTTGTTAAGACAGGGATAATATTCCTTGTATCTAACAGGGAAGGTCAGAACATCCAACAAGATAATGATGGTAAAGCACTTTGTTGCCTTATAATTTAATACAAACATGAGAGGCTGTTATTATTCTTTAAAATCATCTAATTAAGAATTATTTTAAATAAATTAATAACTATTTATTAGGTTCTTCCTACATGCCAATAACTGCTTCATCAATGTCAGTAAGGACTAAATTCACAGAGAAGAGATTTCATTGTATGTGGAATGTCCACAGGGAAATGGCAATAGAAAAAAATAAATAAATAAGTCATCAATTAAATTTTAAAAAGCATTATTGCTGAAGATTCATCTTGTGACCTTCACACAGAAAACTAATACTTTTAAGTATTAAAAATGTTGCAGGTAGGGGGCAGCTGGGTAGCTCAGTGGATTGAGAGCCAAGCTTAGAGATGGGAGGTCCTGGGTTCAAATGTGGCCTTAGACACTTCCTAGCTGTGTGACCCTGGGCAAGTCACTTAACCCCTAATGCCTAGCCTTTACTACTCTTCTACCTTAGTATGTATCGATTCTAAGGTGGCAGGTAAGGGTTTTAAAAAAAAAGGTTTCAGGTCAAAAATTCTATATGTGGAGAGGAATGTGCCCTTTATCTTGAAGTATCCAAAGAGCATTGGCATGTTTTGTGCTCTTTGTATTCACTTTTCTCTTGAGATCTGATTATAATTCAAATCCTTCAATAATTTTCACTTTAATAGAAATGTAAATAAAAAACTCTTGATCAACAAACGTTTATTAAGTGCCAAGTATGTGGCAGGCACAATTCTAAGGGCTGGGGATTAAAAGAGAAGCAAATAAGAATATCTGCCTTTATGGAGCTCACAATCAAATGGGTGAGAAAACGAACAAACATGTACAAATACAAGAAAAATTGTTGTCTTCTTTCTCCTTCATTGTCAAGGAGGACCAGTGAAATCAGAGGGTGCTCTCTTGATTTGGCATGAACTGGATTTAAGTGAGGAAGAATTGCACAAAGTTATCAGCCATACTCTTGCTTCCAGAGTCATCAAAATCCAGTACAAGACAAAGTTAAGACAACTGGCAAGACAAAATGGCCCAGGGAGACCTTCAATATTTGGCCAAGCTTTAAGATCTCCATAGCGCCTGCTTCAGCCACCTCCATAACCATTAGAACAAATTGTCCTCCTCTGCCCATTCCTTTGGGAGAAATCTTTCCATACTTGGGCTAGGCATCCCCTAAGCTCACTGACATGTTTGAAGCCTATTGCTTATTCTCAATCTGGTTTAGCCTGCTTGCTGAGATGGTTTTTACCAATGTATGGCTATTGCACATGCTATAGCTTCTTGGAGGCATAGGTAAGAGTTAGGTGGCAAATGGACACCAAAGGAGGGCGAGCAGCCCTGAAAAGGACTCTCAGCAAGCTGTCATCACAAGAAGTGTTACTCCTTCTTGAATAACCCACATACCCCATTTATCTTCTTTACATGATAAATAGGAAATAATTTGCAGAAGGACTCTACTAGAAGTATGGGAGATTGGCAAAGGCTTTTGGGGATCTTAGTTGGACTTGAAGCTAACCAAGGAAGTCAAGAGGCAGAGAAGAGCATGGAGGGAAAGTGAAAGAAACTGCCAGAAGCAGAAAGATGAGCTGGAACACTGTGTTTGTGGAACATCAAGAAGCCAGGGGCACTGGATCAGAGAGTATATGATGTTTAAGTTTAAGAAGATTAGAAATCAGGAGGGAGGAAGATTACATTATGAAGTGTTTTGAATGCCAAGAAGAGGATTTTATATTTGATCTTGGAAGTGATAGGGAGCAACTAGAGTTTATTGAGGAAGGGGTTGACAGTCAAATCTTTGTTTTAGGGAAGACACCTTGTCAGTTGAATGCAGGATGGACTGGAGTGGAGAGAGACTTGCGGCAGATAGATTTATCAGGAACTATTTTAAGAACTCAGCCAGGAGGTAGGGCGGTATAGTATTAGAGGAGATAAGGGGATATATTTGAGAGAGTTGTTGCAATCTATCTTTAAAAAAGCATTTTACACAATTTTTTTCACAATCAATATTGTAAAGGCAATAACAGATTATAGAATAGTGAGCCACATTTTATCCCTTAGAAAATAGGAGTCCTTAACAATTAGAGGTGTCCCAAAGTAGAATGGATTACCCTAGGAAGTAATGAGATCTTTATCAATGGGAGGCTTTAGGCAGAAGCAAATTTCTATGCAATAATTGGATGGATTTTAAAACTTCTGAAGCTGTTTACAAATTTCTCTGATTCTGTAAGGTTAGCTTTATTTTTCAGAAAGGTAATTAAGTCTTTGAATCCTTTTAACATTTAAGGATTATATATATAGATTATATATAGAAACATATTTATAACCATATTTACACACATATATGTATATATGCATATGCATATATATTTTAAACTAGAGTTTTTAGATAAGCACTGGAAGGAATTGATTAAAATTTGGGGCAAGTATATTAAACAATCTGTAATGCCACCTCTTTTTATTACAGATCCTGGACAAAATATGGCCATTATCCCTTAGAAAATAAGTTGTTTTATGGAGAACAGAACAGAAATATACATTGGACATGCCTATTGGACATGAATAGCAAATTCACTGCTAATCTCCAAGTTTCTAGGTTGCTACTATCTTTTACGAAGTTATACATTTTTAAGTATTAAAAATGTTTCAAAATACACTTGGTTTTTATAAAGACTATGTGAATAAAGAGTCACAAATTGAGGCGAGGGGAGGAGATGGAAGTATTAAAGAAATGGCTGAGTTAACGTCTCTTTCAAAATTTTCTCTATATCAATTATCCTTTTGTTGTTGTTAAGTTTTTTCAGTTGTGTCTGACTCTTGATGATGCCATTTGGGATTTTCTTGGCAAAGCTACTGGAGTAATTGGCCATTTCCTTCTCCAGCTCATTTTATGGATAAGGAAACTGAGGCAAACAAGGTTAAGTGACTTGCCCTGGGTTACCCAGCTAGTAAGTGTCTCAGACCAGATTTGAACTTGGGAAGGTGAATCTTCTTGTCTCTAGGCCCACTATGCCAGTTAACTGCCCCAGGTGTCCTTAGAAGCATTTTTAATAGTTAAATTTTAGTAGCCCTCATTTAAATTTTTTAAAAAATTTGTTTATCTTTTTCCTTGAAGACTGAAATCTACAACCTTCCATACTATGAGTAGCTGTATAGATTAATTTTTCAACTCTTTGGATGAAATAGATTTCAAAAGGGTACAAACTATTGCCAGGATTCACTTTGTTTCATAATCAAACATGGTATATCTGATGATATCAGTTAGACAATTCAAAACATTTATTAAGTATTTACTATGTGCTAGACAATGCGGTAGAGGAGAATACAAAGATAAAACAAAGTTGCCCTTAAGAAACTTACAATCTCTATTAATAACATATTTATAATAGATTATTTGAGTTACATTCAACAGTTTAAAACAATTCCCCAGTGACTCTGAAAACACAGCATCCATTTTAGGATAGTAGCTATGTTTTATACATATATTTGTATAGTTAAGTGACACATTTTTCATTTTAAACGCCTCCTAGAAAAGTATTAGATATTCAAGTCTTTTCTTCCTTTCCTAAACACCCCATGTTCTGTGTTATCTATATCTGTTCTGCTTGTTTTACCTGTTTTTCAGCCTATATAAGACAGTTAATACCTATCTCGTCCTCTTATTTCTTTTACATTTCCTTCCCTCACAGGTTCCTGCTTCCTGTTCAGGTTCAGAGCTTTAAAAAAGAATTCAAATCTTAATTCATCATTCTTTATGGACAGACACATCATCTATTAACAAAAAAAAATCAGCCAGTGCTCTGAAATTTATTCATCTCAGCAGTTTGCTCCTTTAAAGATTTACTCCCAAAGTGGCAGAAAATTAAAAAAAAAAAACAACTCATCCAAGTCAATTTTAAGTAATTACCCGCTCATCTGTCTAGGAGAGCAAAAGTGAATACTGCTTGAAGGGAAGGGGAAAGATTGATTTCAAGCTCCCCTAGATTCAACAGCCCATGTAAAATCTTGACCTAGCAGCACTCTGCCCCAACTCCCATCTGTTTATTTCCAATTTAAAATGATTTGCATACCAAGGACCGTTATGTCAAATTGGCTTAGGTGACAGTCTGTGGAGTGATTTTTGTCAATTAGTCTTATGAAACTCAGAGCTAATATGCCTTATCCCAGTTCTTGGAGAAAAGATGTCTCAAATTCTATCTTAAAATAGTGTTATAAATGTTCTCAATTAACCGCCAAACTATTTAAATTCTCAAAAAAACACAACTACATTCCCAGGGACCTCCGTTTACAAAAATAATCTCTGATTTAAAAAAGTGGGAGGGTTACAAATATGCAAAATGGATCTGTCATTTTAGTCCATAATTTTAATGTTTTAGTAACTGATAGAAGGGCCAGATAACTTGACTAAAATTCACATCCCATTGGTGAAGTGGAAAGGAAGCTGTTTTCTTTCTGCTATATGGAGAAATTCTTGTAGAATAAAGCTCTTTAAAAACACATTCAGAGAAGAGATAATCAGGTAGATAAAAAGCAGTCCACAAAGTCAGGAAGACAGACATTGGTTTAAGTAGCACTTCTAGTGTCTCTTACACAGTTCTAAGACCATGGGGAAGTCATTTGACCTTTGGGTAAACCTTTGCCTATATGCTTTAGTTGAGGGATTTTCCTTTTTGGACATTCCCTAATGAAATTAAAGGCCTCATTTCCTCCCTCTCCTCTTCCACATCCCCAATAAAAAATGGGCAAAGGAGATGAACTAGAGGCATGGAAGGAGGAATACATTATCACAAAATGGCTAATGGGCTGGTTTGTATTGCTTAAAGAAGAGCCCAAATTTAAGAATACCTTAACTCAACAAACTGAATCAAATGACACAGGGCATATTTTTTAATCTATAAGGCAAAAAATACATGTAGAATAAACATTTTTATTCTTAAATAAAATTATTTTTAAAATTGGGTGTCAATTCTAGATATCAACTATGCTTCATTGTCATGAGGAATGAATATATTATGTATTTGTTGGAGGAAATGTAAGTGAGAAGGGCAGTCCATTAACAATAAAGAAACAATAATATATGTACTTTTTAAAATAAACACATTTTGAAGCAATTATGTATGTTAAATCTTAGATAAATAAAAGAATTATTATATAGCCTCCATTTGAAGAAAAATAACCCCAAACTTTCCTATTCACCATCTGAAAATGAAAAACTCTCAGTCAACTAGATTGCCTTTTTTATTATACCCCTATTTCCAAAACACATATTTAAAATGGGGAATTTGCATGTCATCTATGTGAAAAGATTACCATCATGTGTGACATCTTCCATGAATGACCCAGAGTGAGAATTTGTTTAAAACTAAATTACTAAAGTAACTGGCTTGGGAATTTAGGTTTGATGGGATGTGGAAATGTACATGCATGTATACACACAAATAAATATATACATAGTTACACATACATGAATATATTTACGTATGTATGTAATAAAGGACTGCCTCAGCCTGTGTCTGTGTATATGTGAAATAATTAAATAAATGAATGTTGGCTAAAACCACTTTGTAGGACTTATCCTGGCTGGTCTGCCTCAACTCCCCTGATGGCCATCGGTCCATCATTCAATTTGACCAAGTGTGCCCCTACCACTGGAATGTGACCATTTCCAGTCACAATTCCAGTTAAAAGATGAAAACTTAACTCAAAATCACATTCTCTAAAATGCCTTTTTAATACATGTAAAACCCAGTGGAATTGTGCATTGGCTAAGGGGGATTAGGGGGATTTGGGGAGCAGGAAAGAACATGAAACATGTAATTATGGGAAAATACTCAAAATAAAAATATTTTTAAAATAAAACACCTTTTTATTAATAGTTTGTTTATTCTGTGTGAGAACAAGCCTGAGGTTCTAATTTTGGATATATGATCCACACATTAAAGAAATGTATGGCTAGGGAGGAGCCCCAGGATGAGAATTCTGAAAATAAAATAAAATAAAGTTAATCGTGGTAGTCTATGATTCTTTGGCACCACCCTCTCACCTCCATAAACACTGGCTTCTTCTGCTTTTCCAATTTTTCTCCGTCAGGTTCCAAAAGGCATGATGATACTAGTCCTACTGGTTGGGGGGCAGAAAAGAAAAATTTGATGGAGAGTCACAAGAGAGTGGATAGAGAAGAATGATGGGAAACAAATTCAGTATTACTTTCCTCTAGGACTGGCAACCACTTTATAATCAGAATGCTAAACTATATCACGACGGGGAGTGTGAGTTGCAGCCAGTTCCAGCTTCACCTGTGATACGTTTTGTTCTTATCAGGCTGCCTACATAGGGCCAAAGTAGTCATTTTAGAAATGGAAAAATTAGGTTATTCTAGAGAGGACTGGGGTGGGGGCTGGGGACTAACCCATAACAATCAAGCTAATCATTTCTCTGAAAATACCAATCAATTCTGTCTGAGAAGAAAAAAAGAAATCTAGAGGCCTCACATAGACAACCTAAGTAAATTCACCTGTTTTTCAATGTCATTTTAATCACAATAATTTAATGTGATCGAAATTGTCTTTTGAATAAGTTAAAGAGATTGTTGCCTCTAACATGATGCATCATGATGATGAAGTGGTTATTATTTATGACAAAACAACAACAAAAATCTTGTACTGGAGACAAGGCAATAAGAAAGAGATGATGTCCGTATCACATACTGATATCCTGGCAGAGGACCATAAAGCAAAAAGTGTGGATGGTGGTCACCTCTTGGGGGTGGGGGGAGTATGCCCCTACTCCAATTTTAGTGCCGTGGGGCAAAGCCCTGTTTGATCCTTGCTAGTTGTGGTGTTTCACAAAATATATTAGAAAGTGTATTGTAGGAATCAGAGGATCGAGTTCAATTTTAGACTCCATCAGCTGCTAGATGTGTGACTTTCAAAAAGTCATGTAACCTCTCTAAGTCTCAGTTTCTTCCTCTGCAAAATAGAGAAAGTAATATGTATTTGCACTACCTAACTCAGAGATGCTGTGAGAATCAGATGAGGTAATATATGTAAAGAATGTCATAACCACAAAATACATAAATATAAGTTGTTAAAATAAATGACGGGAAGTTCTATAGCAATTGATAATAAGAATGTTGACTTAGTGATAACATGTCTAGAAAACACAAACATTTGTATGTCAAAATAGAACTTTGCTAAATAAAAATTCATAGTAAAACAAACCAATAAAAAGTTGACCAGTAAAAAAAAGGGAAAACAGGTTAAAAAAACCTTTAATATCATCATTGACCCCCAGATTTCAACAATCTGGATGTATCGTGATGGGACAATTTGAAAGCTTTTTTTTAAAAAGTACTGATAGCTTTTCTCTTCAGGATGACATTTTTTTAATTGACCAGAACTACAAACCCTCCATAATTCTTTTTAAGCTTGGATGCAATCAACGAACTTTAACTTTAATTGGAGATTCAGGCTCAAAGACATCATCTTCAACAGCTTCTTCAATGGGCTTCATTTTTTCAGAGGCTCTCATGTATGGGGAGGGTGATCCTGTCAACATTTCACAAAGAAAATTGATTAATATAGCCTGATATGTTTGCGAAAAAACAATCTCAACCTCAAATTGCAACATCTTTCCAAATTGCACATAAGTCTAAAGATTGGCAATGGCTCAGCTTGGCATTTTGTTAAAACCTGCTATGTGTCAGGATCTGTGCTAGGCACTGAGGACGCAAAGACAAAACAAAAACTGGTCCCTCCTCTGAAAGGTTAGCAACTCTGCTTTGTTTTGAATGAAACAGAGGTATGAGGAAGGGAAATTGGTCCTAAGTCTGATTTATCTTTATCTTATGTCAAAAAATAAAAAACAAACTCCAAATGAGGAATAGCTGTGTATCTATCTGGAGGAACACTCTTGAATTGATTCTACTAAATTTGCTTGTATAATATGAGCTTTCTTAAATAACCAGTCTGGCTAGAACCAAGGCAGTCTCTAGATTTTCAGGCAGTTAGCTGAAAATTGAAGCAAAGCATGAACACAAAAAATAGATATAGGAGAGTGGGTTGTCTAAAAGTAGTAATACATGTGATTAGGAATAGCGACATGGAATTTCTAATAAACACATAAGCAACTGAGTCGCCAGTTCTGTTTTTGTTTTTTCCCAATTAGAATAAATAAGGGCAAAAACATTGACTTACTTATAGAGTATTTAAAGGTCTCTGAATAAATGAATATATTCTACAGATAATTTTTCAGACATATGAATATGATTATCATAGGATCAATAACTACCAGGGTTCTACCCCTCCATATAAATTAGGTGAATTCTTTACCTAAAAATCAAGGAAGTTATCCTCCAAGACTTCTTTGGCTTGGAGTCTAAGAGGCAATAACTATGGCTACTGGCTGGATAGCCAAGCTTCTTCTGCATTGATGTTGTTTCCTGGTCATCTAAGGTCATAAATAGATGCACCTACCTGAAATCAGTGCACTTAGTACTTGGCTGATGTCCCAAGATTCTACATTACACAATGCACTTATAACTAAATGTGTTAACATATGGAAGTGAGTCCCTCCACTGCCTTCTACCCAGTGCTGTATCCTACAATATCTTTTTTTTTTAATTTTAAACCCTTAACTTCTGTGTATTGACTTATAGGTGGAAGATTGGTAAGGGTAGGCAATGGGGGTCAAGTGACTTGCCCAGGGTCACACAGCTGGGAAGTGTCTGAGGCCGGATTTGATAGGACCTCCTGTCTCTAGGCCTGGCTCTCAATCCACTGAGCTACCCAGCTGCCCCCTCCTACAATATCTTTTTAAAGCTACAGCTAAGTCAACCAATTATTAACTCTTAGAGTAGCCTATAAGTGTAATTGGACCTAAACAACCTAGGACGATCTTGAGTAAGTCCTAGACTACAAAAGTGTTAATAACAGATAATGAATATATGCATTGTTATATGATATCATAAATGGACCATCGATAATATCAAATTCAATATCCGGATCAATTTAATCAGAATTCGGAATGTGAGCTATTCATACCACCACCATGTCATGCTTACAGCTCAAAAGGCACTAAGCTAAGTCATTGTGTCAGTGATGCTGTTAAGTTAAGAGAATTCAGCTAGTCTAGAGACCTGAAGAAAAACTCACTGTAGAGTTGATTTTGGAAAGCAAATGGTTGAAGCTAGTCATCTATTTGCTTTACAGGGAGCAGAAGAAATGTCATTCCACTAAAGGCATGAAGAAGAAATGCTATAATGTCCTTAAAGAGTATCAAATCAATACTAATACTAGCCAGGAAATACAGCAGCAATCATAGCAGCTGGTGATCTGCCTGAGTTGGCAGGGAGCAGTCAAGGATGGGATGGTTTCCTCTGAAAAAGCTCATGATTAAGTGGCCAAATATCTGAAAGCAGCTTTAGGGTGGCAAAGAGCCCTAATGCAATATTATAGGCTATCCACATGGCACCCCTCCATCTTTAAAGTGGCACTCAGGCAACTGAGAAGAAATGTCAGGAACATCTTCAAACAGCAAAGGACAATTTTGATATAGGGCAGTTCAGTGTTTACACACTTAATAAGCAAGTCTCTAAACCTCACTGAAAAAGTTTGCCTAGTTATGTAAGCGCATCAGTACTGATGGTAGAGAGAGCTTTGGATTAGTTCGAATCCCAGATATCAGTCATTGCCTATATGATAAGCTTTTTTAAGCCTTAGTTTCCTCATCTATAAATATGATGACTATACGACTTCTAGGGTCCTTTCTCCATCTAAATTTATCAGTCTATCCAGGACCCTATCCTCAAAAGTCCCCTGACCTGCCAGGTCACCACCTTGACATCCAGCCCAACTTTGCCAGCACCACCCAGCAAAGCAACCCCAATGGGGGTGCAACCCTGGCAATTTCCTCTGCTGGGGTTGCAGTCTCTGCCTCCTTAGTAGCCACAAGTATTGAAGACTTGGAAGAGAGAATTTTTCCCATCAAAGTCTTTGATACTCTCAAATAGGTCAGCATCTCAAATAGATATGGTTTTATCAAAAGAAATAACAATTTAGAACACAAAAGTTCTTTTCCTTTTTCTCTGATCACCTTAGGAAAAAACAAACTAATAGTGGTGTTGCTGGCTCAAAAGTTAAACACAGTTCTGTAACTCTTTGGGCATAACTCCAGATTGCCCTCCAAAATGGCTCTCTTCAGTGTGTCCAAGAATTGGAAATTGAGGGGATGCCCACCAATTGGGGAATGGTTAAGCAAATTGTAACATAAGTTCGTGATGGAATCCTGCTGTGCTATAAGAAATGATAAGCAGGTTAATTTAAAAAAACATGGAAAGAGTAGGATGTAGAGATGGGAAGTCCTAGGTACATATCTGGCCCCAGACACTTCCTAGGTGTGTGACTTGAGTGAGTCACTTACCCGACATTACCTAGCCCTTACCACTCTTGAAACCAACACATAGTATTAATTCTAAGAGAGAAGGTAAGGATTTAAAAAAACGCAGAAAAACCTACATGAAATTAGGAAGAATGAAACAAGCAGAATAAAAAAAAACATTATATACAATAGCCAAAATATTGTTTGAAGAATGACTTGTATATATGTCCACCTCTAGAAAGAAGAATTGATAAATAGAAACAAACAAGATATAGTTTTATATTTACATATATATTTTTGTCAAATGATGCTTTCTCTAATGCAGGGAGAGGAGAGAGAAAGGGAGATTGCTAGGAATTTTAATATAACAGACTAAGTAATTAATTTAAGAAATGAAAAATCATTTGTTTATCTTTAAATTGGATGTCTTACCATTTGGACCACTTGGACCCTCAACCCTGCTGTTGCACCCTAATCACTCTTAGACATTTTTATCCATGCTGCAGCTATAGCTTTACTATGTGTTTTATTTCTTGTTTTTAGAGTGTGAGATTTTAGGAAGCAGAGACTATCTCACTTTTTAATTTGTATACTAAGTAATTAACAGTGATTTTTACAGAGGATGTGCATAAGAAATTATTTTTCATTCGTTCATCAATCAAAAATTTGTTAAATGTTTACTATGCATCAGGCTTAAGGCTAGGTTCTAGGGATACAAATACAAAATCAAGCCAGTCCCTACTCTCCATGACTTAACATGATAATGGCTGAGTCAAAACAAAAGATTTCCAAAATAAAAACAGTGATTTCAGGTCATGATTTAGAAAACTGGGGAGATCAGAAAAAATCTAATAGATGAATTGGTAACTGACCTGAGACTTGAAAGGAGCTAAAGTTCCCCAAAGGAGAAGGAGAGCATTCCAGTTATGGAGGACAGCCTGTGCAAAGGCTCCAAACGGACAGAAAATAATTACAAGAACAAGTTTGGTTGGAGCCCAGAGAGTATGATAGGGAGTAATGAATAATTAGATTGTGAAGAGCTTTAAAAGCCAGTCAGAAGAGGTTGTATTTTGTGTCAGAGACAAAAGGGAGCCACTGAAGCCTCTAGAGTAGGGTAGTGAAATGCTCAGACTTGTGCCCAAGATCATAACACAGGAAATGGCAGGGACGTGCTGAGCAATACAAGTTTCCTGATTCACAGCGTAACAGCCATGTGGCTGCTGTCCCCATATGTCGAGAAATTGCTTCTTGTCAGCGAGGGAAAATCTCAGGAATCCTTAAGAAACATTCAGAAAACACTTGAGGTAGCAAGGTGACTCAGTAGCAGCTAAAGTGCTGGAGCAGTCCGGTGACTCAGTGGCTAGAAAGCCAGTCCTGGAGTCAGAAGGTCCTGGGTTCAACTCTGGTCTCAGACACTTCTTGGTGATGTGACCCTGGGCAAGTCACTTAACCCATTTGCCTAGCCCTTGTCCTTTTGTCTTAGAGTTGTTTCTAAGAAAGAGTTTTTTTTTTTTTTTTTTTTTTTTTTTTTTTTAATGTGGACAGTTAGGTTGCTGGTGGAAGAGCAACAGACCTAGAGTCATCAGGGCCTGTGTTCAAGTCTAGCTTCAGACTCTTCCTAACTATGTGACCCTGAGCAAGTCACTTAACCTCTGCCTCAGTTTCCTCATCTGTAAAATGGGATTATTAAGTAATAACACTAATTTTCTAGGGTTCATATGAGATAATAATAGTAAAAGTACTTAGAATAGTGCCTGGTATACAATAAACACTACATAAATACTAACTATTGATTATTAGTTTTTATTCTTAGTTTAGACAACCAGAGAAATTATTTGATGCTAACATGGGCTGGTTTGAGAGCCCTTCATTCCAATGCTTATCCAGACTCAGTGTGACAGACAGCACCACTCCAGTTCCTAAATCTTTCTGATGTGAGAATCCCAGAATGGTCTTCAGTGCAAGGACTGATATTCACAAAAGGTGAAAATGGGAATAGAGGCTTATTTCTCTGGTTGCAGCAGTCACTGACAGAAGACCAGTCTTCAAATACTTAGAGAATCATTTACCATCAGATTTGTTGTTTTCTAATTTGATAGGGAAAGAGAGTTCTTTCTGAGAAAGATTTAGGTGTTTTTTTTTAAACCCTTGTACTTCGGTGTATTGTCTCATAGGTGGAAGATTGGTAAGGGTGGGCAATGGGGGTCAAGTGACTTGCCCAGGGTCACACAGCTGGGAAATGGCTGAGGCCGGGTTTGAACCTAGGACCTCCTGTCTCTAGGCCTGACTCTCACTCCACTGAGCTACCCAGCTGCCCCAAGATTTAGGTTTTATAATAAAATAAGAATGAATATTTCCTTCACTGAGTAAATCAAAAACTCAATTTGGATTGGAGTAAAAATGAGAGAATTGGATACTCCAAGGAAATGGTCTTACATAACCCCAAGTTGGTGGTGATAAATCCTTTTCAAACCCTTTGCCTTGTTTCCCACTAACTTTTATAACTCATTAGGAGTTTGCCCAGAAGGTGCAAACTAATTTTGTTGGAAGGAAGAGCTGGTGGTACAATAGAGCTTTTTATTGGTTAGATACTCATTCCCATTAGTCCCTTGGCTGGTGAAAATTTGACTCCAATGAACTTGAGCATCTCATTAGTAAACATCTTAATAGTTCATTTATCCAAATCCTTTATCCAAATGTGGGTTCTTACACTCTCAAACTTTTTCTAAAAAGACATAAACACTTCCCTACCTTTTTAAACAAAATATACTGAACATAACTGAATGTTTTCTTCTTGGCTCAAAATCATTATTCTGAAGACCAGCTTCTGTACTATCCCATAGTGTCCTGGATGTTCTTGAGGGTAGTTAAAGAGGGAAGAACTACTTGTCTCTACACTAAATGGCCACAGGAGAGTATAATTTGGTCAGGATCAGATTTATGTTTTTTTCTTTCTCTCCCTTTGGTGTCCAATGGAAATTCGTGCTTGTCAACCAGAAACACGGCTATTTCTCTGATGGTCAGTAGCTATTACTGTCCTTCCTTCTAGTCTTCTTTGGGAGTAGCTAGGTGGTACAATAGAGTGCTGATCTTGGAATCAGGAAGACCTGAGTTCAAAATCAGCCTCAGATACTTACTAGCTATGTGACCCCAGGCAAGTCACTTAACCCTGTTTGCCTCAGCTTCCTCACCTCTAAAATGAGTTGGAGAATGAAATGGTAAACCACTGCTAAGAAAACCCCAGACACGGTCATGAAGAGTCAGATACAACTGAAAATGTCTCAATAATAGTATTCTATGGGCTGGAAAGCCACCTGACTTGGGGGAATAATATTTAAGGATAGAGTAAATAGATTCTAAGTGAGGGGCTGGAAAGACTCACATATGGAGTTCAGTGAAAGGGCTTTACTATACAGACTTTGACAACTGTTTTAGTCTAATTTTCTTCTGGTTTTGAGCTTTGTCCCAGGACACTGAAATTGCTAAAGTTTCACCTTCAACTAAACAGAGCATCATTCTATAAAGTTGGTCAGGAAAACTTTTTTCCCCTCAAGCAATATACTTAAATTATATAAGAGATTTTGGAATGAAATGCCGTGAGACTTTCCTATCCTGGAAACTTTGGTGACATTTTCTAAATTCTTTTGAAAATGTTATTATTTTTATTATGTCCAGCCATGTGGCCAAACAATTCAGTAAGTAATTAAAAACCTCATAGACATTTGGAATCTTATTTATGATTATATGGTTTCTTAGATATAGTTATTTAAACTAATCGAGGAAGGGGAAACTTTAGCAACTTCTCTAGAAAACAAAATATTTCTTTTCTAAAATTTGCACTTTTATCTTACTGACGTGTTTCCTCATGAATCGAAGGGGTTTGAGCTATTACCTTTGACTCTCATTAATTGTCATACGGAAATGGTCTTATATTCTTTGCTACAGAAAAGAATGTTTCTGGAAATAGCTGTGTGAATCCCCCAGAATGCAGGTGCAATGTGTGGAGGAGGTGAGGGAAGAAATAGAAGAGTAGTTGTCCTATAAATATTAAGACCACAACTCAGAAGTCACACAATAAAGGCTCCATTTAAGGTTACTACTAAAACACTGCTCTTTCAAAAAGGGCTATTTTCAGGGTTGATGGGGAGGAGTAATTGGATAGAGGTCTTAAACTCCTTGGTCTGGATACTTGAAACTATTGGGAACACTGAATTTTACATGCAATATCCTCTGGAACTGAATTTTCTGAAAATTCAGGTGGTCCACATTTGCTGAAAACTGGCAATTTAGCAAATGATTTGCAAGAAGAACTGCAAAAGAAAATGGGAAACAAGCTAGAATTGGAGCCAAGGAGACTTCCCTGAAGGCACTTCCCTTTTATGGCCCATCAATATGTGTACTGAAAGTCACTCCTGCATCATAGGGTAGTGGAGAGGTGTTTATTTAAAAAATAAAAAAGAATATAGTGATCCTGGATGTGTGTGTGTGTGTGTGTGTGTGTGTGTGTGTGTGTGTGTGTGTGTAATAATTGTTTGGGGACACCAAATTTTTAGTGGACTCTACTTTGTGCTCAAGGTATACTGGATTCAGCTCCCAACAGCTTTGAATTGTTACATTTTAGCTGTGATCACATCAGAAATCAGCAATATTTGGCAGGTAAGTGGTTCAGAGGATAGAGAGACACAGACCTGGAGATGTGATGTTCTGGGTTTAAATGTGACCTCACACACTTCCTAGTGTTATAATTATCTGTGAGGTCTCTTGTATCTATTTGAGATGGTAGAAATGATGTACAGAGAGAAATAAGATGACCCTTCTCCTTTATAACAGTTGCCCAGGCAGGATCCTTCAGGTCAAGAGGTATATCCCTTCAGGATCACCTGGGGTTAATTGATATATTGATTTGGGCTCTTTAGCTAGGATAACGACTTGTATTCTGACTGCATTTTCTCCCTTCCCAAACAAGCTTTGAAACTGATTTAGGAAGGTACTTTAAACTTTACATATTAAACAGGAAGGATAAGGGTAAACGACAGTGGTATAGGAGACCCTATTCTAATTGTTACTAATGAAATCTCAACTGCTGGCAGATGGAGAATCAATGTAGCTTCCCTCTGGTTCAGCCTGGCCAGGACTAAACCAGAGTAGGTAAACTGCTGGGAAATCTTCAGCTTCTTATTCAGTAGATCTTCAGCCTTAACAGTTGAGTTATGTCTACCCTTTCCACCCTCTTCTTCGTCTCCTGCCCATTTCCCGAATCCCTCCCGGGCCCTGGGAAACCTAGATATCTAGATGATGTAACTCCTGATATCTAGGGGCAGTAGACACCAAGGTGGTGGTCAGGTACAGGTTGAAACGGTATCTCAAGTACAGGAAGAGTTTGCAGAGAGATGTTTGCACCCTCTCACTCCAAGACCAGGATCCACCGATCTCCAGCCTCAACTCAGGTCAAAGACCCAGAATCTCTCCTCAGGATTCACAACTGCCCCTCCTGCCTCTTGCGTGTCTCCCTGGGAACATTCCATCCAACTGACTTAGTTGTCAATCAAAGGTGAACTTCAAGCTCCCAGAGATTCAATATAACACTAGTGGGGTGACTGTAGGCTAGTCACTTAACTCCAACTAGTACTTATTGCTCTTCTGCCTTGGAACTGATAGTAGCAATTCTAAGACAGAAATTAAAGGCTTAAAAAATTAGCAATGCTACAAATCGGGGCTTGATTTATTGTTGTGTTCATTGTGTAGATTAAGAAAGATGGAGAAAATATGAAGAATGTAGATTAAACCAAAAAAAAGTATTCTACCTTCCTCCTCTCCCCCCCCCCTCAATTTGGTTGTTAAACATTTACCAGCCCAGCACTATTTGTATTATGACAAGAATACTGAAATTCATTCAAGAAATATGTATTGACTATCAACTAGTTAAGAGATCATTTATACATTCATTCACTAGGCTGTTACTGTTCTTTTTTTTAAAATATGGGGACACAAACCAGAAAAATGTTAGAGGCTCTTGCAATTTGTCGTTATTGTAATGGTCCTTTCTCCCATTAATTAATTCATTCAAGTCAATCAGAAAATATCTACTAAGTGCCTTGTATGCACAAAATATTGCACTAGAAGACTGGGATAAAAAGAGAAAAAATGCTTTAAGAAATAAAATGACTCCTAACTACCCCAAAATGCGCATGCCTTTCCTCCTTTTTACTTCTTACTTATATTATGAATAAGGAATTTTTCCTTGAAGTTTTTTATCCAAAAGAAATAAACTCCCATTGACTGTGCTGCTAGCATCCCAGGATAATTATTTTTGAGTGATCTGTGTGACCTTGAGTAAGTTACCTCATTTCTCCAAACCTCAATCCTTCTCGTTTATAAAATGAAGGGTGGACTAGGATATTCAGTTATTTTTCAGTCACATCTGACTCTTTATGACCTAATTTGGGGTTTTCTTGGCAAAGATACTGGAGTCCATTGCCATTTCTTTCTCTAGCTCATTTTACAGATAAGGAAACTGAGGCAACAGGGTTAAGTGACTTGCTTTGGGTCACAAAATATGGATAGGAGTAAATTAATGATAGCAGAGGGTCACTAAGGCAAATGGTCTAACACCAGACTATCAAAGTGATTGCCACCCCTAGCTTGGGAATATTCTATTACCAGGCTATTACTGTCTACAAGCATTGGTTAATGGGCAAATTTCTTATTCTCCAATAGAATAATGAGGTCCATCTTAATTCTAGACTACATATCTAATATAGCTATGAAAATTTATTAAGAAAGGGATTCCGTAACCAAGCTGGCTCTAGGCAGTAGAACAAATAACAAATTTGAAGTTAAAGGGTTTAGTTTGAAACCTGAGCTCGGTTATTACTGTATTACCTCAGTTAAGTTAGCCTTTCTAAGTCTCAGTTTCCTCATTTGAAAAATAAAAAGAGGTTAGAAGATAGGATCAATAAGGTCTCTTCTAGGTCTAAATCTGTGATCTTATGATGCCTACTCTCCCCTTTCTTCCTTCTTCCTTCTATGATTCTAAGGACTAAGTTTCAACTCCCTATACCAATCAAAAATTGTCCACAAGAAAGGGAAGCCGAAATGATTCATGCTAATGTACAAATGACTGAGGAGACTTCAGAGTTACTACACTGGAAGGTGTTTCTATGACAACTGGTATGCAAAAAACATTAAGTCCAAGTATAGAATTTCAGGCATCAAAAAATAAGTGAGGCAGGTGTTCTTTTAAATATTATCACTAGTAAATGTTTTGGTGGCCTTGACTCTGCAAAACACTGAGAAGGAAGGAAAATCTTCTCATTGTACCATGATGTATGTAGACTGAAGCCTATTTGGTCTTTGTATAGAGCCATCTAAAATAAATTGTGTCATGGTACTTAGAACAGGAAGATATGGAGATGATGGCATTTAATCTCATTTTACAGATGAGGAAAGTGAGGCAAACAGCACTCACATGATTTGCCTGAGGCAAAACAAGTAGCACTCAAACTTAGCTTCTCTGATTCTTCTGATCTAGTCATGAAGCTATTCTGAGAGTCAGTTCAATTCAACAAACATTTATGAAGCCCTTCTTTGTGCAAGGTCCGGAGCAAGATGCTGAGGGTTCTAAAGAAATGTAGTGTCCTTATTTTCAAGGAACTTACATTCCACTGGAAGAATTGCTAACCACACAGCAGTTGTTCTGAGACTTGCAGAGGTAACACTCACATAGTGTGTTTGCTTTGTGGTGACAACATGAAGGGAATAAACCTTGTTTCTATTAAACTAATTGCATTTTCAACATCTGGAAATTAGAATGCTACAAAGTTGTTGCCAATTCATTGAATGCAACAATTCAAAGAAAGAAAGTATTCAAAGAAACCATGATGTAAGCTTCAAATACAGATTTTTAGGAGCCAATATCTACTTAGAACTGTAACACTTGCTTCTTTAGAATTAAGAGGCTATTAGAAGAGAAGTTTCAGGCAGGCAGGCAAGTTGCACAGTGGATAGAGTGCCAGGACTGGAGTCAGAAAGACCTGGATTCAAATTTGATCTCAGACAATTACTAGCCATGTTATCTTGGACAAATCACTTAGCCTTGTTTGCCTCAGTTTTCTCATCTGTTAAATGAGGTGGAGAAGGAAATAGCAACCAAATTGATCTAGTATCTTTGACAAGAAAACCCCAAAGTGGAGTCCTGAAGAATCAAACACAATTAAACAACAATAAGAAGAGGATTTTAAGAATGGAAAGAAATTTTAGGAATTTTATGTCAATAGCTGTAGCAATCAAAGATACTGCCTAGAGAAGGTCTTAAAAATTACTTCTGACTTTGTGCCAAGGCTATCAACCTGATAGTAACTACCCTTTGGAAACACTTTAAATGTTTTATCAGTGCTGAATCTGTTATTCATTTCCTCAGAGGCTAAAAAAATCTTGACTTGTATGAAAGACATTGTGGTGTTATGGAAAGAACACAGAGAAATGAAAAGAACAAAGGACTCAGACTCAGTTTCCCCTTTGCAAAAGGAACTACTTCATCTCTAAAGCCCCTGTTAGCTCTAAAGTACTAATCTTTCACTATTCTAAATCTCTAACTTTCCATGCAAAAAATTTAAAACCTTCTAATTAATACTGTAAATTATGTTCTGTGAATCCCAAATTAGACTATGCAGTTATTATTCAAAGGTGATTAAAAGGCTATGGAGTTATTTTTTAAATTATTTTAAGCTGAAGTATTTAGAAGTCACTTTTTAAAAACCGTTATCTTCTGTCTTAGAGTTGATACTAAGTATTAGCTCCAAGGTAGAAGAATGGCAAGGGCTAGGCAATTGGAATTAACTGACTTGCCCAGGGTCACATAGTTAGGAAGTGTCTGAGGCCACATTTGAACCTAGGACTCCCCATTTCCAGGCTTGACTCTCTACTCACTGAGCCACCTAGCTGTCCCAAGAGGCTATTTTTGACAGAAACAATTTTGTACTCTCTCTATAAAGAATAGCTACTATACACATGGTATTCTAGGAGATGAATGTTTATCATTTGTTAAGATTGATAAAACATCATCCATGTCTTCAAGGAACCTACAATTATCAGATGGATTGTAATGCAGCAAATAATCTGGATAATTTGAGTTTAAAATTCTGCTTTCTTTTTATGGAAACACATAGCACTAGGCTTTTTTTGTTTTATGAAATATTAAGATATAATTTTGTGAACTTCAAGTTTTTAAAAAATAATATTTTTCTCCTATTACATGTAAAAATAATTTTTAGAATTCTTTTTTAAAGTGTTGAGTTCCAAATTCTCTCCTTCTGACCTTCCCCTTCCTCTCTGCTCTTCCCATCCCTGAGATGGCAAGAAATCTGATACAGATTTTACATGTATAATCAAGTAATATTAAGATAACATTCTAATAAAAAAAAAACCTTTGACTCATTTGAATAGGAAACCTTATTAACACTTACTCCAAGTGCCAAAGATAAAAGATGATAGTTTATGATCCTTTGTTTTATCTTTACCCAAGCCCTGTTCAGTTTTTTGTTTGTTTTTAACAGAGAAAATCAAGTTCAAGGAAAGATCTAGTAAACTCAAAAGCTTTTATCTTGTCTATGGTCACCAAACTAGAAGTGAAATTACCTTTAACTCAAGGAAGAGAAATATCTCTTGATTATATTTTTTACTAAGTGGAAGGGAAACTCCTTCAAGAGAGGAATTTTAGAGGAAATATCCTTTTGTTAACTAAAATGGGGTTAGCTTTGCCCTGGATTAAATCAAAGGAGATGAGCTTTTTTGTTCTACCCTGGACCTGACCTTGGTTTTTCGAAGGTAGCTAGATCTTCTTTCTCCAAGGATACAACTCTCAACAGGAAAATTTCTATTTTTTTTGAAAACTAAACTTTCAAAATGAAGTGCACCTTGGGTTTAATCTTTCTGTGGAATTTAACCAAGGTCCTAAAAACTGCCCGAGGCAGAGAGAACTCCAATAAGAACTAAGAAACTGGTCTCTGGTATTCTGTCTGTCTCAGCAAAAACAATAACTCAAAAACCAACATTGTCTTTAAATAGGAGGGATTATTCTTCTCAAGAAGCACATTTCTAAACCTTGAAGCTGTGGATACTGTGGGTAATCCTTAAACAGGTGCTTATAGATCTCTTTGCCATTAAGAGAACCTAGATAAATGTGAGTTGAGCACAATTATGTAACTATGCGCATTTCCAACATACAGTGCCTGGGGACTAAATTGATTCTCTTTACCATCTGTGACAGTCAAGGGTCAGTCACTGTGCCTGTCATTGAAAATTTAATATACTCTGATGTCCTCTGACAAGTTTAACTCTACGACAAATAATTCCAGGCCTGCTAGTATTGCACTCAAGTTTTACAAGCCTACTCCTCTAAGTAGACTCTAGTTAGCACTAAAATTCTTTCTTATATGCCAAACTAATTTCAAGAATTACTGTTCTAGTAAAATAAAGAAACCAGCATTTCGCTGCTGTGGGTGATGATATTTGGTGGTGGGAGAGCTTAAAATTATGAAAGTTAGAGCTGGAAAGGACCTCCTAGAGCCTATGGCCTACATTTCCTACACTTACTTTAAAAAAGAGGTAACTGAGGTCCAGAGATTTTAAATAACTTGCCCAAAGTTATACAGAAAATAAGCAGCAAGGCTAGGATTTGAACCCTGATAGTCTGACTCTAAACTGAAGGGTCTCTCCGCTATATCATACCACTTCTAAAACAGAGTTTCTAGAAACTCTTATCTGACACTTTTATCTCAAAATTAGAGTGAGAAAAGGGTAGGATAAATGTCCTTGAAATATAAGGTGGCAAGATGGAATGGCAGAAAAAGATCTGTAGGTAGTGCAATTGATACAGTACTACTGGGCCTAAAGTAGGTTCAAATTCTACCTGAGGCACTGGCTGTATGATCTGCACAAGTCACTTAATATTTTCCTTAGTTTCCTCATCTGTAAAATGGGGATAATAGTAGCACCTTATAAGATTGTTGTGAAGATCAAATGAGATAATTTTAAAGTACTTGGCACACAGTAAGAGTTATATAAATCTTAGTTATTTTTTATTATTATAACAGCACCTACCTTGCATAGTTGTGAGGATGAAATGAAATGGCATTTGTAAACAATAATAAGAAAAGGACTTAGCATAGTGCCAGAAACATAGTAGGTACCATATAAATAATGCTTGTTCCATCCCCTCCCTACTATTTTTAAAAAGGATAACTTACGATTGGAAAATATAAGATTTCAAGTCAGCAATTTCTTTACAACATTTGATTTGAACCTTATAACAAATATGTGAAATGGGTGCTATGCCATTTATACATGATATACTGAGGTTCAACAGTATGAAATGACTTTCCTAGGCTTATATGATTAGGAAGTATCTAAGGTATAATCTGAACACATATGTTATTGTTCATTTGTTTCAGTCATGTCTGACTTTTCATGTCCCCATTTGGTGTTTCCTTGGCAAAGATACTGGAGTGGTTTGTCATTTTGTTCTCCAGCTCATTTTACAGATGAAGAAACTGAAGCAAACAGGGTTAAGTGACTTGCCCAGGGTCACATAGCTAGTGAGTGGCTGAGACCAGATTTGAACTCAGGAAGATACATCTTCCTGATTCCAGGCCCAGAATTCTATTAACTGTGCCACCAAACTGTCTCAACAGTCTTGGGGGCCTCATTTGTTCTTAATTATCTGTGTATGTATAGGGGAGGACATTCTAAAGTTATCCACTGAAAAGTCAATCCAATGTATAACTAATATCACACCATTTAACTTTAATTAAACCAAGTCTCCACCTCAAAAAAAGAAAAAAAGTGAAATGTGCATCAGAGACTCTAGTTTGTCCTTATGAATGTACCTCATCAGAAGCTAAGGCTATTTCCCCCCCTTTTTTAAACATTTATTAATATTCATTTTTAACATAGTTACATGATTCATGCGCCTACTTTCCCCTGAATCCCCTGAAGCCCCCCCCCTCCCATAACCGACACACATTTCCACTGGTTTTATCATGTGTCATTGATCAAACCTATTTCCAAATTGTTGGTAGTTGCATTGGTGTGGTAGTTTCAAGTCCTCATCCCCAATCATGTCCACCCCGACCCATGCGTTCAAGCAGTTGTTTTTCTTATATGTTTCCTCTCCTACAGTCCTTCCTCTGAATGTGGGTAGCGTTCTTTACCATAAATCCCTCAGAGCTGTCCTGTGTCATTGCATTGCTGCTGGTACAGAAGTCCATTGCATTCGATTTTACCATAATGCATCAGTCTCTGTGTACAGTGTTCTTCTGGCTCTGCTCCTCTCACTCTGCATCAGTTCCTGGAGGTCTTTCCAGTTCACCTGGAACTTCTCCAGTTTATTATTCCTTTTAGCACAATAGTATTCCATCACCAGCATATACCGCAATTTGTTCAGCCATTCCCCAATTGAAGGACATACCCTCCTTTTCCAGTTTTTTGCCACCACAAAAAGCGCAGCTATAAATATTTTCGTACAAGTCTGTTTATCTATGATCTCTTTGGGGTACAAACCCAACAATGGTAGGGCAGGATCAAAGGGCAGGCATTTTTTTATACCCCTTTGAGCATGATTCCAAATTGCCAGCCAGAATGGTTGGATCAGTTCACAGCTCCACCAGCAATGCATTAATGTCCCAGTTTTGCCACATCCCCTCCAGCATTCATTACCCTCCCCTTCTTTCATTTTAGCCAATCTGCTAGGTGTGAGGTGATAC
>NC_058133.1:354164352-354184340 GCF_016433145.1 Gracilinanus agilis
AATTTCCCAGCAGTTTTTGTCAAATAGTGGATTCATGTCCCAAAAGTTGGGCTCTTTGGGTTTATCATACACTGTCTTGCTGATGTCATTAACCCCAAGTCTATTCCACTGATACTCCCTTCTGCCTCTTAGCCAGTACCATATTGTTTTGATGACTGCTGCTTTATAGTATAGTTTAATATCTGGTACTGCTAGGCCCCCTTCCTCCACATTTTTTTTTCATTATTTCCCTTGATATTCAGCTAAGGCTATTTTTGAAAAATGCTCCAAAAAACCACAGGGAAGGGAAGGGAAGGGAAGGGAAGAGAAGGGCAGTAGAAGGGAAGGGAAGGGTGTTAGAAGGGTAGAGAAAGGAAGGAAAGGGTAGTAGAAGGGAAGGGAAATTTACAAAGGACCTACTATGGTACAAGACTGGCTCGCCAACATTGAAAAATATCACACCAAAGAGCTTACTCTTCCCCACCTAGAAGATTAAATGATTTTGCTGTAGCATTTTCATATTCAGAAACTACCTTCAAAATGTTCAGAGTTTCCTTATATTTCTTATTCTCTGAAATTTGCAGAACGAAACTCACAATGAATGTATCCAAAGAAGAACCAATTTATGAACCCAGGAACCACTACAGAATTCAAAGCCTGCAGTTTGTAACAGAACCTAACCCTTGTTTCAGCAAAACTTAATCTCACATATGTTCAGTCCCCCAAAGATTCTACATATTGTTGATCCATGCTATCTGTTCTGGAGTTTCCAGGGGCAAGCACAATTGAGAAAGTAGGACTATTCTGGGGCATTTTGACCCATTCTAGAGTCTCTTAATAGTTCAGATTGACCTTGAAACCACTAAGATTTTTTTCATGAAGACTCTAGAATTTGGGGAAGAATAGGCTTAAAAGGGAAACATGAGATACCTATCTAGAAACTTTCTAACAATAAAAAAGGATCTTGTGCTATCCAGGAAGTACCATGGACAGGCCTATCCATAGTTGACTGCATATAACGGGAACTCTTGAACTTCACAGGAGCTACTGGAGCTTTCCTGCCAGTATTGGGAAATCAACAGCTGTGGGTGGGCTTTTGGTCCACACTATAAGAGAACTCAATAATCTGCATTTTGCACGGGAGAAAACAGAAATCAGGCCAGCCATCCTTGGAGGATTTTTTTTGTGTGTGTGCCATTTCCAAAGTTTTTACATTTCCAAGGAAACATAGTTAAATTATACACTGTTTGAATTTAACATCAATTCTAGCTTTTATTTCATTTGAAAACCCATCTTGGCCAATATCAGCCCCACTCTTTGACTGGAAGCACATGACTATTATGGGAGGACACCAGAGGGCCCATGGCTTCCTGGCTCTGGGAAGAGTCTGGCCCCTAGTACCACATGACTCCTCATGTCAGGAAGACTGGGCTCTGACCCGGATGGAGGTCATATCCATCCAGAGAGTCCCAGAAGGAGTGACCAATTGCTTTATAAGAGAGAGGACTAAGGAAGTAGAAGGTCTTTTTGGGTTTTCAGCTTTTGGGCTCTTGCTCGCATGGTCATTTTTGGCTAAAAAGACTGGAAAACAGATTAATTAGATGAATCCAGGTGATCACATAATTTTCTCTTTCTTTCTCTAACTTTTGCTAATAAATAATTATAAATTAATATACAGTCTCCAGAGAATATTAACCATAACAGTATAGTTTAGAATGGCATAGTCTTTAAAAAAAAAAACCTTTGCCTTCTGTCTTAGTATTAAGCCTAAGACAGAAGAGCAGTAAGTCTTAGGCAATGGGGGTAACTGATTTGCCCAGGCTCACCCAGCTAGGAGGCATCTGATGTCACATTTGAACCCAGGTCTTTCTGACTCTAGGCTTGGCATTCTATCCTCTGTGCTACCTAGCTGCCCCACATGATGCTTCTTTAGGCATAAATATTCAACTGTGATGAATTTCACAAAGGAGAAGATACAAAAAGTTAGTACCCAAGGATTGAAGAGGTTTCTCTATCTATGTTTCCTTCCCTTACACTCAAGTTAATCTTCAAATAAGCTCCCATAATCCATCTTTGGTATACTCTTTGAACTTCTGGTTTTGATAAAATGTACCTGATGCTACATATCTCTGCACTATGCTGAGTGATCTTTCCTCTTAGTGCATTCCAAAACTTTCCTGATGTTTAATTAATTTGGAGTTCATTAACATGCATTTTAGCATGCAAAAATGTCTGGTGTTTACTTGGCTTTAGTAAAAATAAATAATTATAAAATAAATTCCCCTTTGCTATGTTTTCAAGAATCCCTTAAGGAAGTAAAGAATATTTTCTATTTAGTTTTTCTAATGAATTGCTATTTTTAATATCCTGTGCATTATTTTTCAGAGTAAAAAGCAAAATAAAAACTTGAAATAGCAATAAAGGTTTGTTTTAGAGTTTCAGGACTAAAGAAGTTCTACATGGTCCACAACTTTCACATAAATTTAGATCTACTTCCAAGTGATCTTGCTTCAACATTATGAGCTTATTTATTTGACAATCTATTGTGAATCGCAGGTCTATTGTGAAGCATCTGTTTTACTAACTTTTTAAACTTATTAGTGTTGTTTATACCTTGATTTATAACATTTGGGGATACAACAAACCATTTTTTAAAATTCTATATTGACAGGTGACTAGGTGGCTCAGTGGATAGAGAACCAGGCCTGGAGAGAGAAGGCTCTAGGTTCTGGCTTCAGACACTTCCTAACTGTGTTGACTCTGGGCAAGTCATTTAACCCCAGTTGCTTAGTTCTTATCACTCTTCTGCCTTAGAACCGATACTTAGTATTGATTCTAAGATGGAAAGTAAAGGTTTAAAAAAATTCTACACTGATAGCTCCCAACCAGGGAATAGGCTATATTCCCAAAGTTCCTTTTTAAGGGAATACAGGATATTGACCTCAACCCCATTTTGAACAGGATTTAGGAAGTCAGATTTGACTGCATTTGAGAAACTTCACTACATATTCAACCCCAAGCTGCTGCTGTCAGAAAAAGCCACCTTTTATTGATATTTTCTCACTGATGCTATAAGACTGTAATTCATAGAATACCACAGCCTTACCAGTATCAAAATTCTAAGTGATTCAAAGGCCAACAGAAGGGTGAATAGTGGGTATCAGTAAGCAGCAATATATTATCATTCATGATTTAAATTTAAGAAGTGGAACAAAGGGCATCATTATGGAAATTAAGGAGACCCAGTATGCTCAAAAGAGAATTGGTTCTGGATTAAGTGGACCCTAACTTAAATCCTACTTCTTACTGTCACATGTCCTTGATCAAGCTACCTGACCTTTCTTGGCTCCAGATTGCTCTTCTGTAAAAAGATGGTGTTGTACTCGATGCCCTCCCTCTAAGGTCTCTCCCAAATTTAAGTATAATACTAGAAAAGAGGAGGCAGTCATGCAGCTGGAGAGGGAGTGATAGCAGGTTGACAGCACAAGTATTACACTGGTATCTCTGAGATATTAAAATAGCTAGAAGGCCACTCCATAGGGCATCTCTATTTTTCTATCTGTAGAATAGGGAGAATAATACCAATTATTACCTATCTCATATAGCAACTATAAGGATCAAATGAGATTTTGTATGTAAAGCATTTTGCAAATTTAAAGAGCAATATTAATAGTCAGTTATTATTATTATTATTGATTAGATCAGATATGAAAGTTTATGGAAACTCTCACACAGATTATGAAAGTAGGAATAAGTTCAGTTACTTCCTAATACAGTACCTACTATGTGTAAAATGAGGAGGATTTGGGTTGTCATCTGTATTCCTGGAGGAAATATTCACATGAATGATCACTAGTCAATTGACCTACTGCCAAAAATGCACTAATATTCTTAAGATAAGATCCAACCACCAGGTTTCAATCAATCAGTAAGCATGTATTAAGGACTTACTATACGCCAAATAGAGTGCTAAACCCTATGATTATGAAGGCAAAAATAGTGCCTGCTTTCAAAGAGTTTATAATCTAATGGAGGAAAGAATGTGTAAGTAGATACACATGATTTTGCACACACACACACACACACACACATATGGTGTGTGTATATAAATTATAAGGATGATATTAGAAATTAAGTCTTGTTACATTAGTTTAGAGATAAGTGGAGAAGCTGGCTTGAAAAAGAATTGGAGTTTGAAGCAGATCTGAGACAGAGTGTCAGTTTCCAATGTTGACAGTGTGTGAGAGAGGTGTAATGATTTTTCTGTGGCAGTTACTCTCTCTGGCTGTGGCTATTGCTCAGAGGGAGTTGGGAGTGCTGGGAACAGGTGACATCTTCTTTTCTGTCTCTCCTCACTGTCTGAGGCAAAAGGAAAGGAGGGAAAAACCTGAAGGAACTAAGTGATTTTCCTCTTCCTACTTGGGAAACACTATTGACTGTCTATTGCTGTTTCATAAATTGTTTTTTTATCTCTGAGAAGACCAGAGAAAGACTTGTTCTTTGGTTTGGACTCTGAATCTATTAAGGCTCAGAGTCCTAATTTGGTTCTTGTTGAGGCTCAGCCAGCTAGTCTTTGTTATTTGTATAACTTGGAGACAAAGTTAAGAACTATATACTTCTTATAAGGTTAATAATGTTAGCTTATTGTAGAATAGGGAAAATTTGGGTTAGTCATATCAGGAAGGATCAGTGCAGCCTATGGAAAAAGGAGAAGCGGTTCCTTGCAGAACCAGGGAGTTTTATTTGGGTAGAATTAGAATCCCTTAGAGTTAGAAATCCTTTTATATCCTTATATTCTTAATAGTTTATTTTTGTATAACAAGAGTCTCCTTAGCATCCTTGCACCTGGCCCTGAAGAGAAGTTCATGTATGAACCTCATTTCACTTATATAAACTGAAGATACTTTGTAAGCACAGCAAGAAGAATACCTAATCAGTTTATATCCATTATCAATTCATTGTTCATTATTTTTACAGTACACACAATGTAGTAGGAAGGGAGCTGTAGAGGGAAAAATCCTAGTAGCTGAAGAGACTAGGAAAAGCAAGTTAGTTTAACCGTGTTTCTATGGCGAAATATGTTCAGAGTTCTCACTATGGATACCTGGAACACATGTTTTACAACTGAAATAGAACCAAGGGCTTCACTTTCCCTCACCTTCCCACCTACAAGGTCTCCACAGTGTTAGGGGAATTATAGCATTAATGCCTTCTGCCATTGTAAATAGACTTAACCAGTGCTCCATCACCCACCCCTTCTATTTTACTATTCCCAAGACCCCAGGAGTTTCCCTGGCTACTGGCTACTGGTTACTTCTGACAGAAATATATCTTTTATCCCTTGGCCCTACTCTGGAATGGAATGCAGCCCTCCTGAGGTTTTCTAAGTGTTTTTACTGCTGGTAGCAAAAGGGAACCAGACAGAGAATCAAAAGGTTCTTTCTTAAGTCCACTGTGACTTCTCTCTTTCCCCCTTTTACCAGACAGAGAAACTCAAAATCACACGGAGGTGTTATCGTCAAGTCTTCATCCAGAAAGGACTGAAATAAAACTTACCTATATTTCAAAGGAAAACCAGTCTGGCCTCTCTTCCCATTTCCTCACTAGAGCTGGGGATCAGGCAAGCGCTTTAGGTGGAAGGCAAGATAGGGTCTAGTAGGGAGGAGGGGAAGGAATCCATGATGGTATAGACAACATGGCCAGATATTTTAAAAGCAGGCCTGGGAACAATAGTAATCATAGTTATCAGATATACAGTCCTTTAAGGTTTATAATTTCTTAACACATATTATCTCATTTGATCCTTATATATATTGTATGTACTATTATTATCTTCATTTTACAGAAGATGAAGCTGGGATTAATCAAGGTAAAGTGACTTGCGCAGAGTCACGCTGCTAATGAGTGTCTGAGTAAAATTTGAAACACAGGTCTTCCTGACTTCAAATCCATGACTTTAATCCACACTACATATCTCAGAAATTCAATGGGATGGGGCAGGAGAAGAGGAATAGTCAAAAGGTTTGCTTTCTCTTAATCCAATGTGAATATTTCCTGAATCACAAAAGTAGAACGAAACCTGACATTCTGTACTTCTTTCCAGAAGTGAGAAGCAGAATTGTTGGAATTGAGAAGTGCTCCTAGGCAGCTGGTGAAGGGGGAAAGGGAGAGAAAGGAAAACCTCCAAGTGGTAGCACGGTGGGCGAGAGTCTTCCTGTGGCCGCCAAATACCCAGGCGTATTGATATGAGGAAGAACATGGTTTAAGGGATATCATTAATGTTCAGACCATTCGGATAGTTCCCTATCCAAAACCATCTACTTCTAGTTGGCAAGGCTTTGTGAAGCTAGAAATAATGTGAAAATTCTTGAAATGGGTTATTGATTTAGGTGGATCATTTCACTTTGAAATTGCTTCTGGTTTGCTGGAAATGCCTGTGTTAAAATTAGATGTGTGATTACTGTACTCCGTCCTGGGGTAAATAGGCATACCCTGAACTTTAAAGACATCTGTCGGAATTGTCAAGGCAGGCTAATTTAGTCAGTAAATCACAGCATCATAGACTTAGAGTTGGAATGGAGTCATCTAGCCCAAACCTTTCATTTTAAAGGTTGGGAAACAGGAGGCTCAGAGAGGCCAAAGTGATTTCCCCATTGTCACAAAGGTAATAAATAAAAAGGCCAAGATTTGAACACAAATCCTCCAACTCTCAAACCAGTACTCTTTCTACAATCCCAAAGAGAAGGCACAAGGTTTTTTTTAAAGTTACAAGAGAATCATATGCCCCTTCATCAGTAAAAATATCTGAACACAACCCAGGTCAAATCATGCCCTCTGAAAAAATAGTACAAGCATGATGTATCATGGTTAGCCTATAACCGAGTTAGCTCTGTCCCCGTGGCATGGCTGCTATAAAAGATTCTACTTTATCTTTCATAAAATAAATTAATTTGCCTGACTGGGGACAGGTTTATTAAGAACAGTGACTATTCCGTCCTCCACCCCTTCAAATTACTCATGGCACTAAACCTTATATATGACAGTAAGTTGGGTTTGAAGTCATTTTCCTAGTACTCCCTTAACAGGATTTGGATGATGCAAATGCCTCTTGCCTGATGGGTTTATTGTCAGCAAGCTAGAGTAGTTCTTTTTTGTTTCTCTGGAAAACTATGTAGGTCTTGTCAGTGTTTCCATTCATAGAACCAGGGCTGATAAGAGGGGAAATGAAGTATTAACTTGAAGGAAATTATACTTAGAAATATCCTTTAGGATGAGTTAGCCTTGAAAGGAAAGTTACAGTGTTTTCCTTTTTTGCCTCTTTTTTTTATTATGAATTCATAATAGCAGAAAGACCAGACATATTCAGGCAGTAAAGCTTTCCTTTTCTGAAAGGGAGGGTATCTGATCAGAGGTAAACAAGCGGCCTCAAAAGTTACACACAGACCACGTGAATGAATAACTGATGCATTACCCTCTGACAGAAATAATGGAAACACTTGATGGACAAGGACCCTGTCTCAGTAACAATAAACAATACACAATAACAACTATGAACCTTGAAGGGGGAGCAGGATATTTCTCTTGCCTCTTAGAAAGTGATTTTCTGATATCTGCTCCTTAGGGTCCTAAAGAAAGACAATAAAGCCTTAAAAACTGAAGAACAAACATGTTTTTCTAATAAAGCCTTTAAAAGTTTAAGCCCAATTGAGTGTTGAAGAATATGCATCGAGATAAAAACAGTCTACCTGAAGTTATTTAGTCCGGATCAACTAAAACGGAGATCAGAGGCTTTCACAAGAAACAGAAAATATCTCTAGGTTGCCATGACAACACCACTGCTGTTCACTACTTGTCAGGGATGAGATTGCCTGGGCAATCTCTTTTCTTTCTGATCACTAGAATGTTTAAGAGTTGAATATCTCCAATCTCTAGAGGCCAAGACTAACAATAATGTGGCGGGTGCAGGGTGCGGTGGAGGGCTGACATAGAATGATAATAAAAATTACATCAGTAATAACAACTAACATTTACATAGTGCTTTTAAGGCTTACAAAATACTTTTTATTCTTTTAATTTTCTTTTTTTTTAATTCTGAGTTTAGCCAACATGTCCCTAAGTTGATATTTCCATTTACAAAGCAAAGTTGTAACTATTATATAAGCTTGGTTTAAAAAAAATGTATAATAAATTGAATATTTTACTTTACTTTCAAAAGCTGTCCTGTGTGTCTGTTTTCCTCTGACTTTCCTTATGTTCTATTTTGTGCATTTAAAGAAAGTACAAAATACTTTGCATCTATCACTTGATCCTCATCTCCTACCTATGAGATAGGTACTATTATTAATCTCATTGTACAGATGAGAAAACTGAGACTGAAACAGGTTATGTGATTTGCTCAAGGTAACACTGCTAATATGTGTCTGGGGTAGGATTTGAATTCTGCTCTTCCTGATTCCAAATAAAGTCTCTATTTGGGGTTCAGCTGTAAATACCAGAAAGCTACAGTATATTTAAAATAATTCATTCTAAACCTTTTCCCAAATCTTCCAGAAATCCTCTGCCTTTCTCTCATCATTTCTAACAACAAGAACTCATGTATTTATAGTTTCTTTTTTTGAATCTTTACCTTCGGTCTTAGTATCAATTCTAAGACAGAAGAGTAGTAAGGGGTTAGGCAATTGGGGTTAAGTGACTAGGGTCACACAACTTGGAAGTGTCTCAGACCAGATTTGAATCCAGGTCCTCTCAACTCTAGGCCTGGTGCTCTATCCACTGTTCTATCTACCTGCTCCTTTATATTATTTTTGTACTTTTCTTATACACAACTTTATGATATAACTACACAGTTAACAAGTATAAGTCCAGGGATGGAGCCCATGTCTCCTGTTTCTAAGAGCAGCATTCTTTTCATTATGCCATGCCTATTTTCTAATTGCATGGCTCCTTATAAAAAATATGATAAAAAAAACATGAAATTGAATTCATTTCAATACATACTAAATACCTACCTGTATGTGTAAGGTACTGAGAAATACAAAGACAAAAATGAAATATTCCTTGCCCTGAAAGTATTTGCATTTTACTGAAGAAATACATCATGTATTGTTGTTCGGTCATTTTCAGTCATGTTTGACTCTTTGTGAGCCCATTTGTGGTTTTCTTGGAAAAGATATTAGAGTAGTTTGCTGTTTCCACCTCTAGTTCATTTTACAGATGAGAAAACCAAGGCTAGTGGTGTTAAGTAACTTGCCTAGAGTCATACAGTTAGTAAGTATCTGAGGCTGGATTTAGACTCAGATCTTCCTGACTCTACAGCCTGCTTTCTATCCACTGTACCTACTAGTTATCTTCTATTATGTAGACAGATAAGTAAATAAATGGTCATTGGAAGAGGGGGAGAGATAACTAACCACTAAAAGTAACAGATTAGTCTTCAAATAGGAAGTGGCACCTAAACTGAGCCTTAAAAGAGATGAACATTTTGCTAGGAAGAGAAGCTGTCCCAGGACTTGCCTATTATAAGGCATGCGTTTAGAAGATAGAATGTTGAATGCAGGGAGGAGTGAATAGTCAAATTTGCTGGAATATTAGAAAGGTATGAGGGGAATCATGTGCAATAAAGTTGAAGAGATAAATTGGGTTGCAGATTTTTCAGTACTTGTTAAGAATGGGAGTCACTAAAGTTTTTTTTGAGTTGGAGAGTGACATAGACATAGATGTTCCTTAGAAATTTTATATAAGCCTGGAGATGAGAAATTTGGAAGTAGGGTATAAAAATATAAAGAATCAGGCAATTTTCAACAAGAAATTAATAGCCAACATTAGCCTAAAGAGATAGCTAATATTCAGTGTGAACAAGGAACTCTTTCAGGTGTCTACAATGGAATTTAACAAGTCAATTAGGTAAGAAGCAATGAAAAGAATGCTGGATACAGATTGGATCTTGGTTCAAATCCTGGCTTTATCACTTACTACCAGTGAATCCTCTGGCAAGTTATTTTCTGAGCTTCTTTTTCTACATATATAAAATTACAGAGTTGGACTAGATGACTGTTTAGATCCCTTCTAACTCTAGAGCCTTGGGGGAATGCACTTATGTCATAATATATATTGCAGAAGCTGCATGATATAACAAAGAATACTGAAGTTTTAAATAGGTGGGAGAACCAGGAAATTGTAATTTCACCAAGGAAAGATAGAATAGCCAAGAGTGAGGGGTGGTAGTGTCAAATACTCCAGAGAAGTCAAGGAGGATGAAGCCTGAGGAAAAGGTCATTATATTTAGCTGCTAAGAGATTATAGGTAACCCTTTGATGGAGCAGTTTCAGCCAAATGAATGGGTCAGAATCCAGATTACAAGGGATTGAGAAGTGAAGAGGTGGCAGTGAAGTGGAGATAGCTACTGCGGACAATTCTTTCTAGGTCAAGGGAAGTTTTTTAAGGATGAGAGAAACTTGCACATGCTTATACATAACAGAAAGAACTAGTAAGAAGGATAAGATTCAAGAAGGAGGGAGAGTAGAAATAGAAAGTTAATAGAATTAGAATTAATAGAAAAGAGCAGAAATAGTTAATAGAAAAGTTTCTGGAGGGAAAAAGAGATGAGATCTAGGATTTAAAAAGGTGGGCTAGCCTTGGCAAAGAGAAGAACCATTTCTTCCTCAGGGAGTGGAGCAAAGAGAATGACAGCGATGCAGAGGGTTTGGAAATATAGAGTAGGGAAGAGAGGAATTGCTTGAGAAATGGTCTTGATTTTCTCAGTAAAGTGGGAAAGAATGTAATTTCCTAACAGAGTTTAGGACTACTGCTGTGGAAAGACTGATAAATCAATCAGAAAAATTCCAAAAGATTACTTTGTGGCACTAAGGGTCTAGTTGAGATTGAGGAAAATGAATTTGTGGTGGAATCAGTCAGCAAGGTAGCAACTTCCACCAATGGAATTCAGCAGCATGGGAATAAGGCCATGCTTCAAAAAATGAAGTGCTCAGTATTGTAAAACTCATAACAATTCAGGGCCAGGGACTGCAAATGGAGGAAAATGAGTCTAACATATAGGTGGCAGATTGGAAGAACAGGGAAGAATGAAGGCACTCTAGTGACAGTGTGGAGAAGAATCTCTTTCATAGGAATGAGGCAGAGGGAGAGAGAGCACAGGAGAGCATACTGACAAGGGAATTTCAGAATTCAAGATCATGGAAGTGTTACTGTTATGGATGGTGGAAGGGTCTATGGTGTGACCATCTCTATGAGAAGCTAAGGTGGCTGTTGTCCTTCATACTCAAAGAGGACCAGAAAGACATCACTATGTTGGGCTCAATGTACAGTATGTCCAGCTATGACCGATCAGACCAACGTGAGCTTGCTAACATGACCTATCATGGGTCAGGCACAAACAGTCCATATCAATATTTGAGATGGAGATGTTTCTAAATTTGAGGATCTCACATTTCCTCTGTGCTATTGCAATTTGACTTTGCTGATAGAGCACAGCACCTTCTTTGATGCAGGCACACCATTCTGGATGGTTCTGTGCCAGTGTCTTTTGTGTCTCACAACTGATACCAAAGCTAAGGTAGGATGCAAGATGATGGGGAATTGAAGGACTTATCTAACTAGGAGGCTATGGAAGTCAAACAATTAGATGATTTGATCAGTTATTAAACCACTCCACATACCATAATTTCCCTTAACTAATGCTTTTCTTCTCGTTCTTGTGATGTTGAAGCTATCTCTTTTCTTCACTGCCTTCCCTTCCTTTAAATGTCAGGACTTTACTTCAAAGCAAGATGTCAAGCATGTGTCGAACATGGAGTACAACATGGATATACCCAGCTGCAGACAAGGCTTACAATGTTTCCATTCTTTCCTCTTACTGCTACAGTGATCTCATCAACGATTAGATTTCATGTGACAAGTGTAAAGTAGGGAACTCAATAAGAAATACTAACAGCAATTATTCTGCTGAAATAGGACTTGGTAGCATGGGATGGGAGGGAGTTAACAGTTCCCACTTAATTTTTCTATGCATTTTTACTCTTTAATTTCCTGAGCATGGTTATAAGAAATTTTAATGATATGTCTCATATTTTCAAAATAAGTTTTTATAGATGTTTTTAATCACCTAAACTCCCCCCTCCATATTCCTTCCTCTCTCAAGAGATTTTTTAAAAGAAAAAAGTGGGGGAAATACCAACCAAGGTGATCAATACAATGAAAAACTTTGACAATATATGAAATATTCTACTTCCATGGACCACACTCCTCTCATCCCAGTAGAGTCAAGGGAAATGTCTTCTTAAATCTCTTTGAGACCAAGTTTCTTTTTTTTAAAAAATTTTGTAACCTTCATTTCTGATACTTTTTGGTTGTTATTTTCTTTTACATTGTTTAGTCATTGGGTGTTACTATCCCTGCGAGAAGCTAAAGTGGCTATTGTCCTTTGTATTCAAAGAGGACCGAAATGACATCACTGTGTCAGGGTCATTGGATAGTATGTTCAACTATGTGGTTCATCAGACCAATATTAGCTTGGAGGCTCCACCATAGGTCAGGCACAAATAGTTCATATCAATATTTGAGATGGAGATGTTTCTAAATTTGTGAATCTCATGTTTTCCTCTGTGCTACTGCAATTCCACTTCGCTGATAGAGCACAACACCTGTTTTGATGCAGATAGACTGTGATGGATAGTTCTGTGCCAGTGTCTCTCATGTTTCACAGCTGGTACCAAAGCTAATTTGGCTTGGTTCTACTTCACTTTGCACCAGCTACATCTCTCCATGCATCTCAGTAGTCATCCTATCCCTCATTTCTTGTAAAATTCCATTATAGTCATTACATAGTTTCTCCCATTACAATGGTTCTTTAAGATATACCATCTTTATTTATAGGAACTTAGATTCACAGGGTGTTTTATAACTATGGATAGCCATGTTCTCATTTAGCTAATATAGCCATTCTGGGAGGTAAGTAGGACAGATGTTATTATCCCCATTTTACAGATAAGGAACTCGAGACTCAGGAAAGTAAAAATGACTTTGTAACACAGCTAACCAGTAGCAAAGCAAAGCCTCTAATCCAAGTCTCCTGACTCCAAGTACAGTGGTATCTGGACACATGAGTTTAATTCATTCCATGGCCAAGCTCATAACTCAATTTGCTCGTGTATCAAATTGAATTTCCCCACTTAAGTCAATGGAAATGCAATTCCTCAAAAAACCACATGAATTTTGGTTTTGTATGCTTTTAAATATGGAAGTATGCTTTATAACAAATAACAAATAAATATATTTATAGATAATATGAAAGAATGTAAAGAAATAAACTTGCTTATGAAATGTTATTTATCTTCAAGGTCAGGTTAAGATGCTGGCAGAGAAAGTTTTCATTTTGTGCGCTATCGCTTAACATAAATTACTCTCTACACACATAATGATAAATTTAAACTTATGATATGTAACTTAATTGCTAAACTTAATTGCTATTTTTTATTTTACTTAATTATCATCATTTTCTTCATTGAATTTTGGCTCTTTTGCCATACTTTCCTCAATTTCACTTACAGGTCATTTCAACAAAAACCTTTCCATGGAAGTTTATTTCTTCCACTCTTTCAAAACATTTTGACAATGTGTGAAATAAGTGTCATTACACAGCTCCAATGCACAACCTGTTGCAACTTTTTCTGGGTGTGTCTTTTCAATAAACTGTTTCATTTTTCCCCAAATCCTCAATATTTCCTTAATCTCGTTTGTACTGATTATCTCATCCACCTTGGGCTACTCCCCACTAATTTCCTGCAAAATCTCCATATGCTGCTGCTGCTATAACTCTTTCATTTCCTCCATTATCAGGACTCATGGTTAAAAGTCAAGAAATTTGCCAAAAAAACTGATAATAAAGACAAAAATAAAGATGAAAGCAAAAGCTGTTTGATATAGATGCTCTCACAGCCAGATAAACACTGAACTAAACTAGACAGCCTCATGTAACTTGTGAAACCAAATGTTCATCAGGCTATCTAGTGGAGGGTGGGTGGAAGTTTATGATTCAAATATCCGCTCTTGGCTTAAAGCAAAAAATCCTGATTGTGATACAGGAAACTAGAATACAGAAAATTAAGAGACTTACCTTGACCTAGTCAATTTACTTAATTTGATTGACTCATTCTCAAAAAAAATAATCTATCATCTATTAAAGAGTAAAGTACTAAACTAGGTACTGAGGATTCAAAACCAGTTAAGAAACTTGCAATCAAATCAGGGGTGGCTTAAAAGTAGTACATAAAACATGTATACAAATAAACATGATAGGATGTAGAATTTGTGTGTGGCTACATGTGGCTCTGTGTGTGTGTGTGTGTGTGTGTGTGTGTGTGTGTGTGAGAGAGAGAGAGAGAGAGAGAGAGAGAGAGAGAGAGAGAGAGAGAGAGAGAGATGTCTGGAAAGATAATTTGGAGAGAGAAAGAGAGATCCAAAGTAGTATAGGAAAATGTGGAAAAGATCATTTTCAGCTACCAGGGCCAAGAAATCAAGGGAGAATCCATGGAGGAGGTGGTACCTGATCTATGTCCTGAAAACAGAGAATTTCAAAAGTGGGAGAGAAGAGGAAAAACAGCATTATCTCTTCATAGTAGCAGATGGGGGTGGGGGGAGGAGGCAATAAGAGTATATGGCACAAGACAAAGAGTGATAGAATTTTGCTTGAAAGGATAATGTATGAAAGTCCTTTCAAGTGAAACTGGAAATGTAGATTAGAGCTATATTTTAGTTGAACCTACTATTTGAACAAGATGATTCAAATTCTGTTTTTTAGAAAAGAGACCCAGAGAAGCTAAATGATTTACCCAAGGTCAGATTTATATATTAGGAAGACCGGTTTGATTATTGGGTGAAAGATGAAGTGGAGAGAGGAGAGATTAGCAGCAAAGATAGCAGGAAACTACTATAATACAGCTGAAAAGTGATGAGAAGTTGAATAAGGTCTGTGGAATAAGGGTAGAGGAAAAGGGACGAAATTGACAAGATTTGCCAATTGATTGTATGTGAATGAAGGTGTGAGGAAGAGAAAAAAATTAAATTGACTTTGGAGTTTCAAGCCTGAGTAATTGGAAGAATAGTGGTGCCAATCGCAGAATTGGGGAAATTGGAAGAAGGGGTAGTTTTGGAGGGAATGAGTTTAGTTTTTTACTGTTCAGTTTGAGGTGATGGAGGGGAATATGAGTAGTGATAATCAGCAGGCACAGAAGATTTGGAATGAAGCTTAGGAAAAAGACCAAAGTTGTATATACATTTTAGGGAATCATCTCATGTATACAGGGACAATCTTTTGAACCATGGAAGTAGATTAGATTAGATCCCCCAAGGAGGGAGTATAGAGAGAAGAGGAAAGGATCAAGGACAGAATATTGGGTGGATACTGATGTTTGGAAAAAGGAAGACAAGGAACTAGAAAAGAACATGAAGGAGTGGCCTGACAGGTAAGATGGACACACACACACACACACACACACACACACACACACACACACACAGAAAGAGAAAAATGTAGACATATAGGCAGATCAAGAAAACTAAAGTGAGGGAGAAGAAAAGTATCCAAAAAGGTAAGGGAGTGCAAAAAGTTAAATGTTGCAGCAAAAGAGCAAGATGAAGTTTGAAAGTAGAAAAGCACATTGGATATGACAATTAAGAGGTCATGAGTAACCTTGAAGCAAACAATTTTTGTGGAATGGATTGTTTGAAAGCCAGATTGTAAGAGGTTGAAGAATGAATATGGATGGGGAGGTGTATGTTCTATTAAATCAGTTGATCAAAAATCCCACTCCACTTATTCCTTATATTTTTAAGAAGTGAAAACACATATCAATGGACTCAAACAAAGGCGTGAAAAAGTCTTAGACATCTACATTGAATCAATTACAGAAAAGTTTTCAACTAAATTCTTGGATTTGTAAAGGACTAGTACCTGTAGGACTCATATGAAATAAGCTAGTTTGGAGTCATCTGAGCACCTGGTAACTTAGTGGTTGAAGCATCATGCCAAACTCTTGCAGGGAAATTGATTTGAGGGGGGTCATGAGAAATGCTTTATCTACTCCCATACCCTGTCATCCTTTTGAGTGGAGCAGGATCTTGTGAGCTTCAAAAGGTCTGGAGGATTTGGAAACTTCTCAGTAGGACTAGCATCCTACTAGCATCCCAAAACAGGTAATGGCATTGTCTTCATTGGGAAGAAGAACAGATTGGACAGAATAAGGAAAGGCATATTGAAGGCTCCACAAGGAACCCTGGAGAAAAGATACACTATGAGAATTGGAACATCTTGAGGACTCCAGCAAAAGGATGTTCAGGAGCTGTAAGTTACTGTCTTGCCACTTGTACTTTTTTATTTGATTCCACTTTCCCCTAAGTTCTATATGTTCTTGTGGGAGACTGAGCCACAGACTTTGGAGTGAGGGAAGAAGAAGAGGAAAGGAATATAGTATTCTCATGATTCTTACTGTTGCACCTTAGTAAATGGCCTTTTCTAAAAGCTGATTAAAGTTGGCTAACTATTGGGTAGCAACTGGTAATCATGGCAAGAAACCCACTGGATGAAGTAAGACATTAAAAAACACCCCCATGAGCTCCAAACTCTTAATCTTACCCCCTAGAACCTTAAATGAAAACATTGTACACACCTTCTGGGGGCCCAGTTGGTGAAGGAGAACAAGATTTGGAAGACTAACTCCAGAGTGTGCACAACAAATGAATGATTAAGGAGTTGACCCAGGGATTACAGTATGAGCCTTCTAAGAGGTGTCACCTGTGGATGGATGAACTAGTTTTATATATATATATATATATATATATATATATATATATATATACATATATATATATATATATATATATATATAACCGTAGTTAATAGTCTCTTTCCATTCACATGAAACACTGTGCATAAAAAATCCATTTAACAAATAGGTCCCAGAAACACCAATTTAAAACTTTGTAGGAACCTTGAAAGTCATCTAGTTTGACCACCTCATTTCATGGATGAGAAAACTTACCAGAAAAATTGTCACCTATCATATGGGTAATACATGAGACCCAGAATTCAATCCTAAATTCTTTTATTTCAAATTTGGTGGTATTTTCACTTGACTGAGAAGCCTCTAAATGAGGGATATCCTACCTAGTCTCCTAGTTTCAATTGCACCCTCTATGCAGATGACTGCCCAAACCTTATCTGTACCCCAACTCTTCTGGAGCCTTAATTTCACATTTTCAGTTGCTTGCTCCACACTCTCTGTATGTACTGGCGGCACCTCAAACTCAACGAGCCCCAAACAGAATCAATTATTTCTCCCTCTCTAACTTCTACTTCCCACACCAAAACATAAAGAAGCTGCCTTCCACCTGCTAGTTTTCCTTTGTCAGCTAGTCAAGAAGCATTTCTTAAACATCTTGTATGTACCAAGCACTGTATTAAGTACTGGGGATGCAAAGACCAGCAACAATAGTAGCTTCCATCAAGGAGTGCACTATTTAATTGGGGAGATCTATAAATATCTAGGTAGATACAAGACATTTGCAGAGTAGATGTAAGGTAATGTCAGAGGGGTGGGGGATAGAAGCTGGAGAGACAAGGAGAAGTCTTGTAGAGAAAAATGAATTTGAACTGAATTTCAAGGGAAACCAGGTAAACTAAGAGGTAGAGGTGAAGAAACAGAGCACTGTGGCCATGGGAAGTAGGGGAGGAAGGACTAGCCAAAGGAAATGTTGTATTTAAGGAATAACAAGTAAGTCAGTGCAGCTGTATTTCAAGATTGTGTGGAGGGACATAAAATGTAAAGGCTGGAAAGGAAAGAAGGGACCATGTTATGGAGAGCTTTAAATAACAGAGGAGTTTATATTTGATCCTAGAAATAATAAGAAGCTGCTGAAGCTCCCTGAGCATGGAGAGTGACATGTTCTGATCCATACTTTTGAAAATCACCTTGGCAGCCAAATGGAGAATGAATTGGAGTGGTTAAGAGGATGGAAACAAAGAGACCAATTAGAAGGCTTTTGAAATAGTTCAGGGAGAGGTGGTAAGGGCCTGTGAACAGTGGCTCTGTGTGTGTTTATGAAGAGAAGAGGATGTATATAAAAGTAAAAATGTTAAGATTTGGAAAGAATGATGATAGTGTCAAGTCACTCAGACTTGTAACCTCAAAAGTGTATTTTTCCTTTCTTTTTCATATCCCCACATCCAAATGAATGAATTCCAAATGTTGCTATTCACACAAAATGTGTATTTGGCTTTGTCCAACTATTTTTAATTTTCAACCCCTTTTCCCAACCAAAAATGTTACTCTAGAAAAATCCAAAAGAGATGGGTTTTGTTTTTTCACTGAAGAGATTTTTTTCTGGAATTCATCCTCCAAACTGAACTCCTAACTCTGTTGTTGTTATAGTTGTATTTTTTAATTTGTGTGGTTTTCATCTGGGTAGACCCAGTTTGGGGTTTCCTTGGCAAAAATACTAGAGGAGTCTGACATTTCCTTCCTCGGATCACTTTATAGATGAGGGAAACTGAGAGAAACAGGGTTAAATGATTTGTCCAGGGTTATCCAACTAGGAAATGTCCAAAGCCAGATTTGAACATAGGAAGATGATGCTTCTTGACATTGGATCCATCACTACATCCATTAGGCCACCTAATTGCCTCTCTTTAGACATCTTAAAATTCTACTTTCACACAGTTTGCCATCTTTGGGTCTGAGATAAACAAATTTGATTATAATGTTGAGGTGTTCATAGGGTCATAGGTTTGGAGCAGGGAAAAACTTTGGACACTTGTGAATCCAACTCCTTCTTTTGTAGATGAAGAAAAAGACCCAGCTCATTTAAGTGACAGGTCACACAGGAACTACAGAAGTGCAACTCAGAACTTTCTTTATTCTAAATCCAAAATTTTTTTTCTATCATACTACTATGAACTCTTTTTAAAAGATAAAGAAGAATTAAGGAGAGGGAGGTAGAGGATATAGAGAGCTGATATTGAAATCAGGAAAACCTGGGTTCAAATTGTACCTTTGATACATACTAATTGGGCAAGTCACTTTATTTCTCATTTCCTCAGAGACAATTTTCTAAAACTATAAGCTTCAGAAGCAATTGTTAACCCTAGCTTCATCACCGGGAGCTCCTTCCACCAATTAAATCTCAGACAGTTCTTGAAAAATTAAAGCAAAACAAAAAACAAATGAAACAACTCTCCCTCCCATAAAAAAGGGAGAATTAAATTATTTTCCTCAAGTTAAAATTTTTTGAAAACAACTTCATCAAACCACATGTATTTTATCTATCTATCTATCTATCTATCTATCTATCTATCTATCTATCTCTATCTATTGCAGCTATGTATTATTTTAAAAAACCCTTACTTTCTCTTGGTAACAACTCTAAGACAGAAGGGCAAGGGCTAGTGTTATATTCAATAATCTGGGAAGAGATAGATGCCACCTTTACTGACAGGGATGGCAGTTGAAAGACTTGGAATGTTCCCAGGTGCCATGATCCAGGGGCAAACGTCGGTTGGCCCCACAGTTTAAATACCCCTGACCATTGTATAATGATACCATGCATCTTTTCCTTTGATTTTTACAGATGTAGGTGTGACTAAGATTATTTATGTGGACTATACCATTTTGGTTCTAACACTGATCTTCTTGTGAAATTTCTGATATAGACTTTATCTACAGGTTGATAATCATGTAGGCTCTTGTCTTTTTGATTGCTTGGTTATATTGCAGACAGACTGCAATTTTCACAGACCCATTTTGCTTCTGTTGTCATGCCCAAAGCGATCCAGCTTTTTCTAATTATATTGGTTATTGCTAATACTCCATAATCGCCTCTTCTATGAATTGCTGCACAAGCTGTGTGGAGCAATAATTTTGGCAAAAATGGTTTTCCAGAGATAGACATCCATACTCCATTTACTAGATTGGCTCCAAGATTTTCTTGCCAATATTTCA
>NC_058133.1:354191093-354215233 GCF_016433145.1 Gracilinanus agilis
GACAAAACTAGTGGAAATGCGCATCAGCCAAGGGTGAGGGGGGGGGTTGCGGGGGGGGGGGGTTGAAGGGGAAAGGTGGAGCATGAATCATGTAACCATGTTAAAAATGAATATTAATAAATGTTAAAAAAAAGATATTTTCCTTTGGTTGGTTGTTTTAAATCTGGGAGACCTGCTATATTGTTTCTAGGTTTGAAACTTTGAGCTTCATGGTTTAGACAGTATATTGTCTTATTCATGAATGTTATGGGGGTTTCTGACTTAGGCTTTGGAGCTTGAAACTGTATTTCTCTTTAGTTTCCCATTACACTACCTGGGGTCAAACTTAACAGAGTAACATTTTTCTCTTTGGTAAAACACTGTTCCCTGGGGTTGGCTATGTTACCAATTCTTTCCCCTGGGTTTTTCACTTTGTTCAGTATAGCTTTTGACTCACTACCTGCAACAAAGTTTTTCTGGCTGGTTAGCCTTAAGTCTATATTACTTCTAGCTAATCCCTTGCTATTTTGTCCCACTCCTTCCTTTTCTATAGAAGTCTATGGCAACCCAGTACTTTCCATAAGAGATTGCTTCTCCCCATAAATTTCTTTGTGGAATTGCCTCAATTCATTTTCCATCTCTAATTCAACAGTGGACTTATTTCTATTTTCTAGTGTGGTGTACTGATTCCCATCACTATTGCCTATCAATAAAATATTAGCCTCATTCTGCTTCTTGAGCTCTCTACAGTCTCTCTACAGTCATTATTTCTTTCTGACTTAGATATATCAGAGATAAATCTTCATAAATTCCTCGGTCTGGCTCCCAATTTCAAAAATTTATCCATTTCTTCCAAAGAATGTTTAAGAGACACAGATTTGCAATCATACTGACAAAAAGCTTCTGATTTTTGAGGTTTGCCAGCCCATTTGCTGTTAACAAAAGTCTTTTTTGGGTAATTGCTTGCTTTATCTTTGGAAAATTCTATTTGTTTTCTGAATCTGCACTGCTTAATCAAATGACTGGTCTGTGGCATAGAAAGTATTTTGAGACTTTGTTATAAGATTCTTTTGGTTGGAATAAGTCTCTTTTTGCTTAATTTCATGGTCTCTGGTGGTTTGCAGAGCAAAAATTTTAAATTCTTCTCTTTCTTTCTCTTTTCTCATTTCTTTCAGGCTGTCTTTTTAACTCTTGGATAGTTCTGTCCTTTTCTGAGTCTAATTCAGTTCTAATCTGCTGTTCCTTATTTCTGGACTCATGGATATATGTTGCATGTTTTCTAATCTCTTCTAGAGATAATTCTTCCCATAGTGGACAACTTTGCTTAAAATAGACCTGAATTGGGATGCTAGTTCCTTTTATAAATTTACATCTTATGTGTGGAAGAGTTTCCTCAGATCAATCCTTGTTAAAACCCAGGAAATTTTCTGAATTTTCAATAAGCCTGTCCAAAAAATAAGCTAGGGTGCTCATCCTCAGACTGCCTCATTTTCTCAAATCTGTTCCATCCATTTGGACTTTTAGCATGTATTTTGATTGCCTCAAGTAAGTCTGCTCTAAATTTTAAGAGTCCCCTTATGTTCTCAGGCACTGTCAAGTCAATCTCTTCCTGTGCTCATGGCCACGAAACTAAATCGGGGTTATTTCTCGTCTCAGCAATAAATCTGGCTTTTTCACTTGGAGTGTAAAATTCATTCAAAATAAATTCTACATCCAAGTAGGAAGGATTAAAAAGATTAAAAGTCCTCTTTAACTCAGACCACTTCAGGCCACCCCCTGAAGTGTTTTATCCAGCTGGCCTGAGCAACATTATTCCTGATCTGATGAATACAATGAGTAGGATACAATACAATGAAACTTTGAAAGAGTTGCCTAAGAAACAGACCAACAGAGGAGCATTTCCTTTCCTTTGGCCCCCCTCTTTAAAAAGTTTGTCCATCACTGGTAGAGCACAGAGTGATGGACTTGGAGTCAGACATTTGTTGTGTTTCAGTCATGTCTGACTTCCCATTTGGGATTTTCTTTGTAAAGAGACTGGGTGGGTTACCATTTCCTTCTCCAGCTCATTTTATAGATGAGGAAACTGAGACAAATAGGGTTAAGTGACTTGCCCAGGGTCACATACCTATTAAGTGTCTGAAGCCAGATTTGAACTCAAGAAGATGAGTCTTTCTGACTCCAGGTCTGGCACTCTATCCACTGAGCCACCTAGCTGCTCTGGAGTCATAAGTACCTTAATCCAAACCCTGCCTCCAATAATTATCAGCTATGTGATCCTGGGCAAATCACATCTTCTCTTCAGTCCCATATTCTTTATCTGTAAAATGAGGATGAGGTTAAATATAGTAACTACCTCTTAAGGTTTTTGTAAGGATCAAACAAAATAGTGTACATGAAGTGCTCTGCAAACTTTAGAAAACTGCATAAAAGGTAGATATAGTAATCATCATCAGGTTTGAGAAAGATAGCAGATAATTTAGCACCTGAGCTATCCCTCTGATTGCTTTTGCAGAGAGAAAGGGCCTTCTAGGGCAGCTAGGTGGTTCAGTGTCTAGAAAGCCAGGTTTGAAGACTAGAGGTCCTGAGTTCAAATGTGACCTCAGATACTTCCTGGCTTAGTAACCTTGGGCAAGTCACTTAACCCCAATTGCCTAGCCATTATTGTTCTTCTGCCCTGGAACCAATACTCAGTATCAATTCTAAGATAGAAGGTAAGGGGTTTAAAAAAAAAGGAAAGATCTTCTAGCAATTTGTCACCATTACTTTGGCTACTACTTGCAGGAGCCGCTTCTTTCAAAAGCAGCCATAGGCAAGATAATATTGACTTCAGATTAAAGGTCTCCTCCCCCTATTATCAGTGACACAGGAGGCTATAGAGGAAGGAAAGTGGAACAAAGGAGTCAGATCAGGTAGAGCAGAACTACAGCTTAGGATCTGAGTCCTTTGACTGCTCTAAAGAGCAGCCAAGAATGTCTCTAGATCAGCTGGATGGCCAAAAGACAGTCTTGGAAAGTGAACAAGATGAGGCATTTCCTTTCCCCTGATTCAACAACTTTGCTTTAAAGCAATGTAAAGTAGGAATGAAGGACTTCTAGATAGATGTGGTTCATGTGGTCTCAGACAATACAGAATAGACGCTATGTTTTATTATGTCCATAGGTACAATTTCACATATTCCAAAAAGTATCCTGTGCTATATTTGTTAGAAAGATTCAAAAGAAACTGGAAACAATTAAAGTCCACTTTAATCTGTCTTATGTATGTCATTGTTCATAGAAGAAATGGTATTATGCAGTGAAACAAACCAATGAACTAAGGAGATTCTCCTTAAATTTTTATTTTATCCTATTAAAAATTTCTTATAATAAAAGATCATATGCTGACAAAAATAACATAGAAACAACTGTATATACAGAAGGGCTTGCTTTTGGTACATATCTGGGACTAATCTAGAATGAATCAAAGAAAGTATGGAATAATATTATTGAGCAATAGTTTATTCAATGGAGAAACCATTCATTCATATGAATCTTAACATCTAACTTCACAACTGCCTTTCTAGTGGCTTTATACACTAGATCTCATTCAATTCAGTCATATACTTCAAAGTTCTACCCGTACAGAAAATTTCACTGAACTCCACAAAACATTTTAGCACACAGGTCTACTGAAAAATTTCTGTGGACCACCATTTTGTTTTAGGACAATAGACAATCTTAAAATGAATGGAAGGCCCATCTTCACACACTTTAGAAATGTTCCAAATTTAATAAAAACCAGTCAATTCTTTTGAAAATTATGGAAGAAATCTAAAGACAACTGCTCACCATTTTATATCTAAAGTGAACTAGAAAACACAATATTTTTTGGTCAGTGACAAAGTGCTGTGCATGCCTGAGTAATTCCTTGAAAATTTATATCAATTATAATGCTTTGGAAATTGCATTGTTTCCTGAATGCATTAATAATCAGAATCTTTAACCTAATTCATCCATAATATATAAATGATGCAAAATTAAATAATACAAAAACTTGGGTTTGAAGAATAAGGTCTTTTGCTGTTTACAGTTAATTGAAGTTTAAAATCCAGTCTAAAACATTAATAAAGTTACTTAGTACATGCAAGTAAAGGAAATCCACAGGCATTAGTTTGTTGAAGGTCTTCAACATGTAGGATTAGCAGCAGAAAATTTGATGGTGGTGGTGGTGGTGGTGATGGTGGTGGTAGTAGTAGTAGTGTTAGTCCAGAAGTCAAGGAATGATAATTTAGCTTTTGATCGTCGGCATATATTTATGTTGTTAGTGTTCGTTATTTGCCCTTTAGTTATCTTAGCCACAGATGAGTCTTTCCTGGGTAGATTATTGTCTTGTAGCATCAGCAGCTAGAGAAGTCTGAAAGGTGTCATTCACAAAGGTATTAATTTCTCCCACTCATCTTCAAAGCCAGTTATATACATCTGGCTGCTCACACTAGGAATCAACCAGCCAAGACAAAAACATCCAGCTGTCTTCATTACTATAGCTCTTAATGGAGAGCTAAATCTATGGTAGGTTTTACTCTAAGGGTGCAAGCAAAATAACAAAATAGCCACCAATTCAGGTGCCAGGGAATGTAGAGATAAATTAGTTTTATTAAAGTAGTTAATGGTTTAAGGCTTTGAATATAAACTAGCATGCAAAATAAGAACCAATAAAATTAATTAATTAGCTTTGGTTTTCTTTCTTATTTTTCCTTTATTTAAAAATGACCTTACATTTTCTTGCAAAATTAAGAGACCAAGTGCATAACATTCTATGGCTCCCTTAACATCTCTGGATGAAGAGGTCATCTTCTTAGTTTTGGCCATCTTTCTACCTACATTTGCTCACATCAAATACCTTTCCCCATGAGAACTTATTTTTGGAGAAAATTTTAAATCAAGTTTGAAATCAGTTTTAAATCAAGATTAACGGACATCAACACAACTACTTACGAATAGAGGATGCAGTGGATGTCCCCCGGAGGAAATGTTGCAAGCCATCTTCACTGTCACTTGTACTAGCCATACTGTTTCTCATTTGCATCACTGAAATCTGTGAGCAAAGACTAGGCTTGCGTTCCAACCTTTTGGCAGTCTATAAAACAAAGATGACAGATGTGTTGTCAAGAAACATGCCAATCAAAAATGACATTCTTTTTTAAATTTTAATTTAAAACTTTTTATTTTAATAACAAATTTCCACATGAATTTAATAAATGAGATTCTTGAATAGAGAATCAAATTTTTCCTGCATATATACAACTCCCTTATTATAATTCAACTTCCTTTTTAAGAGAAGCCTTTCCCTGTTTGGGTCTCCAAACTATTATTGGCAAAACTTACTGCTTCAATGTACTAGAGTATCAAGTTATATCAAAACACCCAATGAAGAATAAAATGCACTAATGTGGTTATTGTAACAATTTGTATTAAAGTTTAAAATTGCACTAAGACTTTTGGGGCAGCCTGTATCACTATGCTATCTTTCCCAACTAGATTTTAAGGTCCTCGAGAATAGAGAATCACTTTTGCTTTTGAATGATCACCACCTAGCGCAGTAACTGGCCCAGGAAGGTGATTAATAGATATTTTCTGGCTGACTACTGATGTTTAAAAGAAATGCTTTTAGAAGAAAACTATTCACTGTGGGAAATGGATGAACTTTTGGGAAATACTATTTAGCTATGAAATAAATACTGGTTGCATTACTCTATTACAACTGGTAGTAGTTTTATGGTGCACATTCCATATTCAAGACCAAAACAAAAATGCAAGAGTAGACAAGCTAGTTCTATGAGAACTGTTAAGAGTAAAGTCATTTGTAACCAACCCAAAACATGTTACCAAGAGCAAAAACTATACGTGTATGTGGTCGACAGGGAGGGGAGGTTATTCTCAATATACTTTTGTTGTTCCTTACCTTGAGAAATTCTAGTTTGGGAAAACTCAAATTTATAAAAGGTTATTATTTATAATACTACAAGGAAACAAAGGCACACTCCTCTTTTATACAAACTGTCTTATTTGTTCAAATTGTGTTTTAAGATGTTTAAAGGGTGGAGGGAAAGGTTAACTGCCTTTACAGATCAGGATGGCTTGAAGAGGTTGTATAACTGTAGGATTTAGCGAGGAAGTAATTCAGTGATAACCAATACCTAGAAAAGAAGTCAGTGACTTGGTTGCTAAGGTAACATTTTTCCTAATGAAAAGAAATAACCACAAGCTTAGATACAGACTTGATACAGATGGGGATAAGATGAATGTGGACAAAAAAAGATAATGACAAGCTCCTCTTTGGCAGAAGACAGTGGATGGGAAAGGGGATGTGATTGGAAGCCGTCTGAATTATAATACTGAAAATCACTGGAACACCTCCCTCCTTTCCTTGACAAAAACCCTCTCGCTAAGTTAGGGGTCCTAATTTAGAAAGAAATGACAAGTCTTTATAATATTAGCCTATATTTCTGACCTTATAAGTAATGATAAATATCAGAATTACAAAATGCTTCAGTATAGATTTTCTTAAAACATTTTATAGTATGATTTCAATTCACAAAGATTCAAACATATATGATGTTTATGAACGTACTTCAAGAATCTAAGGATCTATGATTTCATTGGTTTGGGTATTTCCCCACCAGAAATGCAGAATGAAATCCTTTTATGATTTAGTAGATGATTTACTAAGTTGCTGCAGTTAAAGACATTCACCACTTAATGGCCAACCTTCTGGTGATGAATCTCTTGGAATTGGGCCAGACTGGACCTTAGGCAACAAGTATACAGTTCATCACAGGGTCCAAATCAGAAGCCTTTTCAGCTTATTAGGTCTTCCCAAAGTTTATTTTCAGCTGACGTGTTCTAAGAACCTGTCGTTATCTTCACACCAATATAGGTAACAATGTAGATGTTGAGTAAAACTTTTGGGAACTTATATTGCATAAAATATAAAATGGTGGTTTTGTGTTTTTACAAAAGGAAAAAATAAACATGAATGACTACAGATTGAATCTTTAAGGTACCTTTAATTCTGAAATATTATGACTTACCTTATCATTTAATGTAGGATCATTCAAGGAGTATAACTTATTTGTGATATCCTTCCCAATAAGGTATCTAAATATTTCATAAAGGAAAGGCTCTGATTCCAAAAAAAAGGTTAATCTCTCTCTTGACCAGCACAAGAATCTACAAGTATCATCTGCAACAATAGTGACCTGGAAAAGACACAATGTGCAGGAAGGAAAAATGAACAGATTTGATTATGTGAATTGTGATTATAGCCCAATGAAGGGATGGAGAAATGGAATTGTTTAACAGGAATAATTATTATAACAATTATTTATTCAATCAGTTCAATCGATTCAAAACAGATCCACAGCACACAGATCCCTGGCTTTGTGTATAAGATTACAATAAGATGCATTAAGCAGTCCAAAAGCAATAACTTCCCTAAATAAAAGCGACCTCACAAAGATCTGTGGAATACCTCTCACATCTGAGATATCTTGTAAGGAAGAAATGCCAGGGGTTGGGAGGGCAATCTTGCAGGATATCTCGGTATAGATCAGGGTTGTTCAATACACTCATCACAAGTGGCCAATTGCTTGGTCAGAGACCTGGGGTGAATTGATATTCCTGGTACAGGAATGATTTATAAGCTGCTCCTCAGAGCAAAGTTTAAAGAGACAGAAGCAAGTTTCTCTAGGCAGGAAAAGGATGAAAAAACTAGGTTAGCTTTATAAATTGTTTCATTTCTAACAATGAACTTTTGTGCAAATTAAATTGATAACCCAACGCTGATTGCTAAAGGAAAAGTTTGACTGTTGAGTGGCCCTCTGCTAGAGGCATGAGTGGGGATAAAGGGGTGAAGAACCAACTCCATTCTTTAGCAATCCAACTACTTACTACTTTATGGATTACCCACCAAGACCAGACAAAACAGTAACTCTAGCAAACTGGGAGATGAGTTAAAAGCCCAGATCTTCTCTTTAAACTTGATTGTAGAAGAAAGAAAATTTAAATGCTGTACTTCCAAAATAAAGCATGTCCATAGTCACGTAAAATAAAATTCTGGGTCTCCAGAAAAAATTTTAGAGAAGCTACCTTACCCATTATCAATTGCAAACCTCCAACCTCACCTGAAAGACATCACTAGCTCTTCTGTAACAGGGATTTTTATGGAAAGAAAAGTGAAACATCTTTTTTCTCTGGATACTTATATGCCTAAATAATGGATACTTTGCAAGTTGGGATATTTAACTATTTAAAAGGGAGATCATGAGTTCAGCAAAAGATTAATAAAGGGATGCTGGAGTTCATCTAATCGAGCCCCTCAAATTTAATAAGGCCCATATAGATTCATTTGTCCAAAGTCATAGTAAATAGTAAAGTTGTGATCTGAATGAATGAATTTCATTCACTATGTGCTAGACACTGTACAAAGTGCTTGGGGATACAAGTAGAGAAAACTATCAAGTTCCTGATCTTAAGGAGTTCAAATACAAGTAGGAGGAAACAATACATAAAGGAAAGTTGAGGAGCAGGGCAGATGTAAAAAAACATAGCCAAGCCAGGTGAGCAATCAAGCAGCCCAAGTGGTAAACAATCAAACAATTTGAGTTTGAAGGGGCTGGGGCACAGGAGAAATTGAACACAAGACCCTTGACTTAAGAATCAAGAAAAAGGAATAAGCAATGACCCTGGTAAGCTTAAGAACTCGGTACACAGAAAACAAGCATGTACTGAGGCTTAAGATTACCTAAAACTCTTGCAATAGCAAGTGATGGCAGAACAGTATTTGTAGATTCTCCATAATCTTTCTTCTATATCTATGAAATGACATTAGCAATACTCTATAATATTGTATACAAGTTTATATTCTAATACCAACACTTATTTGTACTTTACAGTAATATTAATTTTAAAGATAAGGAAACTGAGGGCTAGTGCAATAAATCAGTATGTCACAAAGCTAGTCAATGACAGCCATATAACCCACTTTCTGACTACTAGCCCTGAACATTTCACAGCACTATTTTCATCTATATCTAGAACTTCTACTAAAATCCTAGTCTGTGCTATCCACAGTTAGAGAAAGAACTGCTGGAGCATAAAACATATGATTTATCACTTGATTATATGGGTTTATTATTTAGGCTTTTGGTTTTAAGAGATTACTCTATTACAAAAATGAAAAATATGGAAATAGGTTTTGAATGATAATATATGTATAACCCAGTGGAACTGCTGGTTATCTCTGGGAGGGGAAAGGGAAGAGAAGAAGGAGACAACATGGATCATGTAACCATGGGAAAAATATATTAAAAATAAAATGTAATTCTAAAGTTTCTTCATAGCTTGGGGGCAATCTTTGGTTCTTTAGGGTTATCCCAGTATGAAAATCTCTAAACAAGATGGAAAATCTTTAGGTTTATATCTGGTAACAGAATATGTCTACTCTTGAAGGAATATAGTAGTTAAAGTATGAAGAAGTTAATTAAGTAGGCTAGCCAATTAGTCAAACACTAATAGCATTGAAAAATGAAACTGTTAATATACTTTAACAGATAGGAAGAAATTTATTACTGATATGGGAGTCATCCTTAAATCAGATGTGATCCTATAATCCTATATAAGCAGACCTTTGATTTATAAATATCAAAATAAAAAATGAGATAGTACACAATTAAAACTTTTCCCATCTAAAATATTTAAATGAGCAGTTGATGCCAAAAAACTAGATGGAAAAAAGGATATCAACCTAGATTATAACCATTTAACAATTCTTACTTTTGTCTTAGTTTCACTTCTAAGAAAGAAGAATGGCAAGGGCTAGGCAATTGGGGTTAAGTGACCTTCCCAAGGTCACACAGCTAGGAAGTGTTTGAGGTCAGAACTGAACCCAGGTCATTCTGGCTTCAGGGCTGGTGCTCTATTTACTATGCTGCCTAGCTTCTCTGATTATAACCATTTCTTAAAGAAGTTTAACTGGTGCCCAATAAGTGCCATAACAAGGAGACCAAAAGAGCCACAAAACCGCCTGAGTCAGGAAACATTTAATCTCCTGGCCAAATCAAGAGAGATAGCCAACAAGGGCAATGTTGGTTTAGAAATCAAACTTGTTTATAAAATCTTATGGAGAAGAATACACGTATTTATCAAGTATTTGCCACTGTTACAGAGGAAGCCCAATTCAGAGCCAAAATAGAGCATCAAATATCTAAAAATCATAGATCATAGATCAAGATCTGGAAGAAACTTTAGAAGTCAAGCCCAACCCCCTTATTTTAAAGGTGAAGAACCTGAAGTCCAAATAAATTAAATGATTAACCTGGGGTGACGGCCAACAAGTATCTGAGAAGAAATCTGAACCAAAGTCTTCTTGAATTCAAATCTAAAATTCTTGTTAACTACAATTCTAGTTCTCTAGATTCTTTTATTTTCAGAAATAATAATAATACGTCAATCTGAGACTATTGTACAGTTTCCTTAATAAGAACTACAATTATTTAAAAGAGTACAGTATATTTATTGACAAAGAAAAAGTAAGTGAATGAAGAATGCTTAATGTCCAAGAATACAATATGCAGCTGGAGGGGCAACCCAAAGAGCCTGTCTAGGTAGCATGCAGAGATAGTGAGTTAGACCCAAAAGAGAACAGGAGAATAGCAGTCTGATTACCTTTGGAAAAGTGCATAGTTAATGTTATTGACTCAAAGCTTCTCTCTGAAACAGTTTATTAAAAATATTGATCTGTCTGATAGTGAGGCATCAATGTAAGTCACAGAAGAGAGGCAGAGAGTTTGAGTTAGAAGAATCTCAGCAGCTAGTAAATATACTCAAATATAAAAGGAATCCATATTATAAACACAATAATAATATATAATAATAATATTAATATAATAATATTAAAATACACCAGACAAGTGCTTTTCTAATCTGGAGACTTCTAAAGATGAGGAAACCATCACCACTTGAAGTAGACCATTCCACTTTGGGACAGCTTTAATCATCAGGAAGATTTTCCTCATGTAAAATCTAAATTTTCTTCTCCATCTTCCACCATGACTTTTGGTTCTGCCCTCTGGAACCAAGTGGAATAAGTCTTCTTCTCCAAATGACTCCTTTAAATACTTGAAGACAATGATTGTGTCCCCTTTGAGTCTTCTCTTTTCCAGGTTAACATCTTGAGTTTCTTTAATGAACCTTTTAACATATGGTCTCAAGAGCCTCCACAGCTCAAATGTCTTCCTCAAGATACTCTCCTGGTTATCATTGTCTTTCTGTACCATTCAGAACTGAAGAAAATACTTCAGATAAAAGTCTGACAATGGCAGGGTGTGGTAGGGCTGTATCCCATTTTTTTCCTGTAAGCTGAAGTTTAAATGCTTTGGCCACATATTGAGAAGACAGGGCTTATTGGAAAAGATCCTGATAATGGTAAAGATTAAAGACAAAAGGAAATGACAAAAAGACAGAAGAGGAGGAGAGAGATAGATAGTGTCATGGAAACGAACAAGAACTTGGACAGACATCGACTGACAGTGGAGGATAGAAGGGTCTGGCATGCTATGGTCCTTGGGGTCAGGTAGAGTCAGACAGAACTGAAAAAGTGAAAGACAACAACAAATGTTTCTTTTTATTCTGCCCAAGATTTTATTAGCTTTTTATTGGCTGCCATGTTATACTGGTGGCACATATTGTGTTTATAGCCCACTAATAACACTTCTCCCAATCTTTTTCAGAACTTTCTAAACACTTTCCCTATATTGTATCTATAAAATTAAATTTTTGTATCTAAGAGTAATATTTTATATTTATTCTAGTTGAATTCCAGTTTATTAGATTTAGCCCAATGTTTTGGCTTTTCAAAAATCCTACTTTTTACATAGTTTATATTTTTATTTTTCAAGAAACACATTTTAAAAAGTAATCTGTCCTTGATACCCCCTCAATTTAGCAAAATGAAATTTTAGGCCCCTCAATTTGTAGCTGCATAGTCCAGTAAAACAAATTTTTAAATAAGCCATGTCTGAAAATATATGCCTCTTTTGTCATCTTAAGGTCCTTAACTCTCTGTTAAGAAGTAAATGGTATACTTCAACTTTATTCTTTGAGTTTCATATTTTATCATGTTGATGAGAGTTAATATCATCATTGTATAAACTATTCTAGTTCTACTCACTTCACTCTGCATCAGTTTATACAATTTTCTAATTTCCTCTGAAATTGTGCATTTCATAATTTCTAATGGCACAATAGCATTTCATTACAGATTACAATAGACTTAGTCATTTTATAACAGATATATTGGAAAATTATCGACTGCTACAATTATATTTGAACATATAGATCCATTTCCTCTATCTTATATTTCTATATATGCCTATATAGCTAAGGTTGTACAATTTGGCAACTTTCTGGGCATAGTTCAAGATCCAAAAGGAACTTAACTCTATCATTCAGCGTATTAGCATCCACACAACTTAAGACAAAAATACATAACAGAATAAAACGACAAGCATTTATCAAATGCCCATTATAAACCAGGTACTGTGCTAAGTGTTAGGGAAACAGAGAGGTGAAAAGGTGCTAAAAACAATATATAGTAAATATATAGTGCAGTGGTATCAAACTAAAATCGAAACAAGGATCACTAGCCTATATACAAGGATCCCTGTAAATTGCATATTGACTTAGAAAACCACAAATTAACATTACCTATATCTTATCATTTTATTTATTTTGTTAAATATTTCCCAATTACACTTTAATTAAGTTTGAGCTATGCTTAGGAGTATGGTAGGCCCCATGTTTGACACATGTTCCCCAGTGGAACTTATACAAGATAAAAGTGCCTCGAGCTGTGTCATTTTTACTAATGACTTAGATGCAACATATATGCCACAAAGTGGAGAAGACTAGCTTCTATGTTGTTTGAAAGAAGCAGGATCCATAAAGAACTTGACAGATGAAAATATTGAGGAAAATAATCTATTTTAAATAATTGAATAGGGGTAAATAATAAGTCTTAAACATGGGTTCAAAAAATGAATGTTATTAGTACGATTTGGAGAAAGACCAAGTAGATGGCAGATTGTACCAAAAAAATCTAGGGATTTCAGTAGTATGCAAATAGAATATGAGTCATCAGTGTTCTCTGACTGCCTCTGCAATTTAAGATCACACTGAGAGGGATAGTTTCCAAGACTAGGGTCCTGTATGGTACTGTTGTAGTCTGCCCTGGTTACACTACATCTGGGATTCATGTTAAGTTCTAGGTGCTAATAAGTTTCCAGAGTACATCATTCAGGAGGGTGAAAGAACTAGAGATCATGCTGTTTGGAAAGCAATAAAAGTAAATGGAGCTGTTTAGCCTGGAAAGACAAGACTTAGGTAGACTAGGGTAGTCAAATTCAAATATCTGAATTAAGCTGGTTCATGGAAAGTAGCACAGGCTCTTTTGGATTGACTCCAGGAAGACAGAACTAAGAATGATGGATAGAGACTGTAAAAGGACACATTTATTCTGCATGTCATGAAGAAATTTCTAAAAGCAGAATTATTAAATAGAGGAACAATCTCTCTCGTAGAAATAAAATCACAAATTTCAAACCTCATACCTTAGTGTGAAAACTACCTCATTGTACAGATTAGTAACTCATTTATCTTAGAATTATCTAGTATTAAAAAAGTAAATTTAATTCAATCTAGTAAGTTTTTATTAAAACCCTTCTGTGTGTTATATTAAATATATACATAACCACATGTCACCACTTTCTACAGTTTTGTCTACAAGATTAATCTGGAATAAATTTTATTATTAGTCAGAAGACTCAAAGAATAGGGAAAAATTGATGAGTTTAGGAACTCTTTGCATCTTTTTGGAAAAGTATAAATTATTTTTAGCCAAGACCTTATTTATAGCTTTCACAACATAAAAACAAATATTCTTTTAAAGCCTTAGTCTACTATCTAGGTCTAAGGCTTAAAATTAGTTTGGTATCTTGGTTCTAAGAAAATATAAAACCAGATTGAAAAAAGGTTGAAAGATATATCTTACTACTATTGTCCAAATACTGAAAAATGTAGTCTGAATAGGCAAAGTCTTAAGCATAGGATTATTCTTAAGGAGATAGAAATTTATTGCTTTTAAATATATTTTAAAAACTAGAACTAAAGAAACAAATGTTATCCAGAAGAGACACTTAACAGACTTATTCAAGGGATAAGAATGATCTATAATTCATAAATGAAATCCATATGTGAACATGAGTTTTAAAATAATTGAAAATGGAAGTCTTTTCATTGTCAAACATTTTCTTTAGCATCTTCTATTTTCTACTAATTTATTTATCAAATTCCTTTCCCACAAATTGTATAAAGATATATTTCAGTTCAATTCTTAATTGATGACAAATTTTGAGTTAAGTGAAATTAAAAATGAGATTTTATTGCAAGATATATCTGCAAGTTTCAAGAAGTAAATATTTCTTTCTCTTCTTCATGAAGTTATTTCGTTATGGGGCTAGTCACAAGTATAATAACTAAGGTCATTCAATTCTGTTGATTAATGGTTTATTTCTGCTAACTGAGCAGTTTTATCTAAAAGCAGAGCTGTCTCACCAGTTAGCTGACAACAGACTTTTATAAAACATGAAAGTTTTATAATAGATTCCAGGAAATTTCAAAGCTACAGTAGTTTAAATTTTCTTCCAGACAAATTAGTGGGGCTCTCTTCAATACCATATTTGAATTCCTGCTGAGGAAATGTAGCTTATAATGGGGTCAAATTAGAAGCACAAAGATTTCTTTTGGTTTGGGAATTACAGCAAACCTTCACAACCTTCCTCTCTTGGGCCCATGCCTAGGAGAGGGGCTGCCTGGCAAACAGTGTGTCAACTCTTGACTTTAGATTCTAAATCCATTCCACACCTTTTCCAACATAATGAGACTGTAGCTTATTCAAGCCACTCTGGCCACACATCAACAGTTTCTTTATTCTTAAAATTCTGAGAAAAATAGCTCCCTATTTGTTTTTCTGGCTCATAAAAACATAAATTCTCAAGCTCTTTGCCACTGGAAAAAAAAGGGAAATTGGATTTAACAAACAATTTAAAAAAACACACTAGCATGAAAGAGACAGGGAAAAAAAGGAATTTCTCAACATAGTATATTTGGAAATATAGAACACTGTTTAGTCATGAAGTGTTGGCTGTCTTCATTCTGTGGAAAATTTACCTAATCTTTTTGGGCATGGTGCCATATTACATACACCAAGAACAAGGGAATGTATCCTGAGAAAAAGGTTCATTCATTCTCTTAATACTTACTGAGTTCCGATAGGGTGCCTGGAACTGTATACTAGGCACTAAAAGATATAAGGTTGGAAACTGGCCCATGACAGATGGAATTACTTTACTGCATAATTTGAAGTTTTGCCTTTGTAAATTAAGATCCCATTTTATGTGTGTCCTGTTTAAAACTTAAGAGTGCTCCCACTTCCTACCAGCTTGACAGCCTGTGAAATCAGCCAGGCCACTTCTACTCTGGGTTTGAATTTTTGGCAAATATGGAACAGAAGCAGGCAAGCTGTTATCCATGGAAAAATCCATCCTTCTAGAATTCTCCCTTCCCCACCTTCCTTTGGGCCAATAAAACTTTGGTTTCCATGCTTTCAGGCCACAGAAGAAGCTGTTGATTTTGCTGGAAAACAACACTAAGGGGGTAGTTTTTATATAAAGTTTTATAGAAATTTCAATTTACATAAAAAACAGTTGCCCTGCCAGAGAGACCATCTCCCAGAGAGATTAGAGCTTGCATGTTGGTGGCTTTAGGAATCAGTCACTTAACAAATCATATGTGCTCCATGGGAAACCGATAGAATGGAAAGTCAAGCTATCAGACTTCTCAGTTACATACAAACACACCCCTTGCAAGTATCAAATAGCAGTTCTGGCCATGCTACTGCAAATCTTATCCTCTATGACAGTCTAAAAGGCAATCACCCTGCCCACTTGACTTTCCCCTTCTCCTAGCCCTTATATGTCTTCAATCTCTCTTTTGTCTTTTATGACAACAAAGACAGCCTTTGCATTTCTATACTACTTAAAGTTTACATTAGCTAATTTTTGTGTTTCATGGTTGGCAGAATTGTCTACTTATATTAATTCTTTTGAATTCAACAACAATTTCACAGATGACAAAACTAAGGCTGAAAGGGGTCCATGGGAATTGGTTAGGGTCGTACCACTAATAAATCTCTAAAGCAAGATTCAAACTCAGGTTTTCCTGATGCAAAGTCCAGCACTCTATCTAATATACCGCCTAATTATCTTCCAATTATAATGCACTTTCCTTTTAAGGAACTTTGGGATAGGAAGAATAAGAATTGCTAACTTCATTTTGAACATGAGGAGAGGTTAAATGGCTTTCCCAAGATCACACAATCAATATATGTGTGAGATGAGATCTGAATCCAGAACTCCTGACTCCAGATCTAGACTCTTACTTTTGTGCTACACTAACCAACAGGTAAAAAAACAGAATTAAAATCCAAACATTTAATGATGCTACTTCTCATAAAACATCATAAAAGTATGAGGTTCTCTGGAGGTAAAGGTTATAATTTATAAGTAAAATGGAAAGGAAAAGAACTATTATCTATAAATTTCAATCATTCTTTCATTGGTACAGGTAATAGAGAGCTGGCTACAAGCACAGATCAGTCATCTGTGGAGTAGCTGGCAAATGCTAGACATATATATCTGAGAGCTATTTTTATTTTTGAGCATTACCAGCAATTGAATTTTTGAAACAACAAAAAATATAATGTCTCTCATGGGTTTACATAAGCCACTCCTGTTTCTAATAATTCCTGGGTATGGTAAACTGGATAGAGTCCTGTATGGGGAGTCAGGAAGACTGGAATCTGAATCCCAAGCTAGACATTTATTAGCTTAGAAGTCAATTACCCTCTCAGAGCCTCAGCTTCCACATCTGTAAAATGGGAACAATAACAGTACTTACTTATCAGGGTTATTTTGAAAATCAGATGAGATTTATGATAACAATATCAATAATTTATAACGATAAATAATATTTATGATAATAATATGACAATAAGCATTTTACAAATCTCAAAGGTCCTTTTTCTATAACTACCAGCAGCACCACTTTCGTCATCATCATCATCATCATGAGTAATAACAATCCATTTATCCACTGAGAAGTAGCCCTCCAGGCACTTTCTACAGAGAAATGCTGAGCAAAGCCTTTGGAAAAGCCAAGACCACTATCCTTCACCAAATCATTATAACTTAAGAATCAACTCAGGAACTTCTTTAACCCTCAGTGTCTGGGAAGTAATAACTTGAGCTATTAGAATAAATTATTTTGAGAGGGTGGAGCAAAGAACAGTTTTAAACATAGTAATATGAACTAATTTGCCATCAGGAAGAACAGGAAGTCAGTTAATGTTTGTTTAGCATTTGCTCTGTGGCAGGAGCTGTGCTAAAACAGTCTCGATTCTCAAGGAAATCATATTCTAATGGGGGAGACAATATTAAAATAACTATGTACAAAAAAGATATGTACAGGATGAACTCTGGGTAGTCTTGGAGGGAAGACACTAAGGTGAGACTTTAGCTGACACTGAATCCCTACCTTCATTTTCACCCTCAAAAACTCTTCGGTAATATTCTAAAAATGTAAAATTTCATCAATACCCATTATTTGACCTTTTCTTCCCAGTTATCCCTACATAAAGAATTTTACCCCTCTGTTCCATTCTACTATATCTATTCTATCCATATTCCAAGATTCATATTTTCCATAGGGCTTAGTCTGTTCATTGATTTAGCTATTTCTAAATCCTACACTTTACAACTTTTTGTTGCAATATGATAAAATGGAAACAGTAACCACACTGATGAAATCACAGATCTTTCAAAGTATGAATGAATCAAATTTATCGCTTGGCCAAGAAGTGAGGAAAACAGCAGGCAAGAAAAATTTCCTCCACTATCTTCCTAGCATTAATGAAATTATGATTACTAGTGAAAATCAGGAAACATTTTTTTCTTTACATAAAAAAGAGGAGAGTGTCAGGTAATGAACGAGTTATTCCTTCCTGAGGGCACAAAAGAAATTAAGCGTACTAACTTGTTCACTTATAAATTATTGTCACTATAAAGAAACTCATTTCTTTTCATCTCAAGTGTGTTCATTAAGTATAAGAAAAGTTAATTATTCACTTCTTTATAAAGATTTTCGAGGTTCCATTAAGTTCTATAGTACCAAGCCACTATGCAGTTTTGTCTGTAAATACAAAGCCATCGATTTTAAATAAACTTTGTACACATTTAGTGGATGCTGTTCACTGATTAATCATAGCTAGTATTTCTTGTTGCTATATATTTGATTTCTGGGGAATCATAAGATAGTTCTACATATTTCTTCAACTTACATAGTTATTATAAATGACTGAATCATACCTGAAATTTTTCACCTCGGTTCATCTGAGTTGATCGAAATTCAGGGGAATCTATAAAGGCACAGGGGTAAATATTATGCAGAAAATGTCCTCGATAGGAGACCTTCATTCTGAAGATAAAAATATTTGTTTATAACATGCACATAAGAATTCAGAAACAGATGGTAATATGAATTTAATCTAAGGCTGAACATATTGAAAATCCTCATTACTTCCTGGGATTTTGAAGTTGTTTTGTTTTGTTTTAGAAAACTGACCATAAATGCAAGACACACTAAATCTCTGGTCAGATAAGGAACCAATGAACTTTCTTGACATCACTTCCTGGAGCAAAGGAAGGGTAGATTCCACTGTTGATGCTGTGATGTCTCAAGTCATAGTTGTTTTGATGCAGTAATTTCAATCCTATTATATCTGATATTCTTGGACGTTATACTTCTGGGAATCACCAAAGAATAAAACAACCAAATCTCCTTTTTTTTCTTTCAGAAGACTTAAAACACTGCATCAAATCTTTAAGCCCATTTCTTACTCAATTATTATTATGCCTTGTTGCAACAGCAATTCTGACCCTCTAAAAGACAAAACACAATGTGCACAAAGAAACAAGCATCTTATAAACAACTGATATGTCTATGAATTCATCAAGGTATACAGAAATAAATTCTAACAATCTACATCAGTTATCTCAAATCAAACCTAACTATTGCCACCAATTATTACTATTTTGCTGCTATCTAAAATAAGGACCTCAAATTTCATAAAGCACTTACTTTCCCTTCAATAAGATACTCAGACGGTCATCCACAGATGTTTTATCCTCTGCAGCATAGGTCTGGCCCTTTTTAAGGGTCTGGATATTGCAAAACTGTCCAGTTAATCTTTTGAATAATTCTGGGGGTACATGTAGTGGTTCAAACATTCGCCGGTATATACCAGTAAGTTCCTTTTCAATCTTTATCTGGAATATACAAAGAATAGGGACTAACTGATGAAACAATGAAAAGAGCCAGGAGTCTGATTCAGTAAACATAAAAGATCTATTTCTATAGTCTCTTTTAAAAGGGTTAACAAGTTTCTAATTTATGTTATGGATCTTGCACTTATCTCAATGTATTATTGTGGGAAGATGATGTGATAATGTCAATTTCAACTCTAGATTCATTTTTTTAAAAATAAGACTAATTAATGTTTTTTTTTTGTTTTTACACAGTTATTTTTGGGTATACAACCTCCTCCTCCTAACCAATGCCTTAACCCAGAATAAAAATTTCCCTTGTAAAAAAGGGAAAAAGACATTAACAAAAAAAAAAAAAAAAACTGATATTGTGACCTTGGCTGAATGTTGCTTAGTCTAGGGCAGTGGTTCCCAAACTGTTTTGGCCTACCGCCCTCTTTCCAGAAAAAAATATTACTTAGCCCCCTGGAAATTATTATTTTTTAATTTTAATAGCAATTAATAGAAAAGATAAATGCACCTGTGGCTATCACTGCCCCCCCTGGATTGCTGTAGCACCCACCAGGGGGGGTGGCACCCACTTTGGAAATCACTGGTCTAGGGCAATATTTTTACTGTAAGTGAACAGTGTAAATGTATAAGAAGATTCTATATTCATTACTTCTCTTCCTATTGCTCAGTGATTCCCAAAGTGGGCGCTACCACCCCCTGGTGGGTGCTGCAGCGATCCAGGGGAGGCGGTGATGACCACACTTTTTTTGTATTACATTCTATTCTGAGTTCAATAAATAGTTTCATAATTTCCAGGGGACACTAAGTAACATTTTTTTCTGGAAAGGGGGCGGTAGGCCAAAAAAGTTTGGGAACCACTGCTATAGCTTGTGAAATAACTGAGTTTTTTGTCATAATATATCACCTATTGTCAAAACCTAGCATAATTATTCTTTGCTAGTTCTATCAATAAAATACTAAAATTTTCCATGTTTGGAATATCCCTCTTAATAGTGTGTATGCCTTGAAAAAAAAGTTCACTTTTAAATATAGCATCGGGATTAGAACTTGTCCATGACATAGTCACTATCAGAGAATAAGCAGCAGTTTCAGTAAGCATGGTCCATGGACCGTGGGTCATCCCTGAGGTCAAAATTATTTTTTATAATATTACTAAGACATTATTTGCTCTTAAATTAATCCTCCATTTTCTAACTATTTATCTATATGAGGCAAGATTTTCTTCATATACTTCAGTCAAAACAACAAATCACACAGATTGAAAAGAGAAGTATATTTGAGAATCTGTCTCCAGACATTAAATTAAAAAAAATTTAATGAATAAAACAATGTCACTCTTCTCACTATTTTTTGGTGTGGAACATATAGTTATTTTTCATACAAATAGTATTTATGTTGACATCTTATGAGTTTATTTTCATTATTTTAAAATTAATAGATAAATATTTTAAAATGTATAAATTTTAATTTCGAATGTGGTAAATATCAATAGATATAAACTCATATAAACAAAGTTCTTTGGAGGGTCCTCCATAATTTTCAAGAATGTAAATAGGTCCTGACACTTAAAAGTTTGAGAATCACTGGCTTAGAGAACTTTGAAATTAAGCGACTTATTCAGGGTTATACAGGTAATGTATGTCAAAGGCAGCTCTTGGAACCAAGATCTTTTTTGCTCCACAGGCAGCTCTTCTCCACTATTACTCACTATTTATCATATATCATTTTTTGTTTTAATTACTTGTGAACATGTCACATTGGGTACTAGAGTGTGAACTCCATGAAAGAATACAGAAATACCCAATACAGCTATTAACATTGGTCAATGGAAAACAGTCACCCCCCCAAACCACATTTCCAATTTAAACTTCCCTAGTGTTTGATTATTCTATTACTTAAGTTACTCTGGAATCAAATTACCTATGAGAACAGTGCAAAATGACAATGTAAATTACACACAATTTTAGGGACTAACCCAATAGCTCTTATGAGCATCAAAGAGATTAGAGGGCCACACATCTACTAAAAGTTCTTGTGTTTTTCTGAATTACTTTAGAAACACTCACAAAAACAAATTTATATTTCCAAGATTAAGAATCATACATACAATATCATCTAGCTAATGCTTCTGAATAGTAATATTATCTCTACTTCATCTTGGAGAGATGAATGTCACCTCAGTGGTTTCCTGAAATTCAAGGCTCTGTGAATAAGAAATGCTTATGAGTCCTATAAGAACAAAGAACTTGAGTTCTCTGAAAATAATTGAAAACTGGGCAGCTAAGTGGTTCAGTGGATAGAGAACCAGGAGTGAAGATGAGAAGTCCTAGGTTCAAATTTGGCCTCATATAGTTCCTACTTGGGTGACCTTGGGCAAGTCGCTTAAACCTAATTGCCCAGCCCTTACCACTCTTCAACCTTGGAACCAACACTTAGTATTGATTCTACAACAAAAGGCAAGGATTTTTTAAAGTAGTAATAATTCAAGACCAATCTGACCCCAAATTTCTAGCTACATTTTTCATAGGCAAATTACTTAATTTCTCTGAGCCAATTTTTCATCTTTAGGATATGTTAAATATACTGATACTTTTAGAATAACCCTCTATTTAACAGCATGACTAAAATTTAAGCATAAGAAAATAATTGAAACACATATTGTCTTAAAACTAAAAGTGCTTTTGTGAAACATAAAATCCCAATAAACTAGTCTTAACATTCCTGACTTTATAATCTGCTGATTCTCCATCAACATTTGTCATATTCAAACTCTGGAAGTTGTGGGTCTCACCTTGATTGACAGGTGAAGACAGCTGGAGACATCGGAATGTTCCCAGATGCCATGAGGACAAGAGGAAAGGCAGTTGGCCAAAGGATATAAATACCCTGACAGTCATCTGACAAGGGCCTTTTGGTTTTGGACCCCTTGGCCTGGAACCCTTGGCCTTGGACATTGATCTGCTCTTGGAGCATTGACCTGTGGATCTAACTGTGGGTCCTTTGATTCTCTCTGAATTCCCCCTAGATATTTAGACATCTGAACCATCATTAGATATTTACGTATCTGGGCCCAGGTGGGAACTGGGAAGAAGGAAGGAGAAGAAGCAGAGGGAGGTAAGGGAGGTATTTCCTAATGGCTGTAGGACTGACAAAACAACTGGCAATAAGAAGCTGATAGGAATCATTGATATCTGTATCAACCAAGCAGATTGCTTTCTCTGGTTTGGCCGTGGTCAAGCTGAGCCAGAAGAGGTGAAGAACAAGAGCTTCAGCATTACTGAAACAGCCTACAGTCCTGAGGGATTAGTGATCATAGCCATTAGTGATAGGGTCTCCCATCCCCAATCCGTTCCTGATTATTCTTTTCCCTTATTAACATCTATAGATAAAGTTTATTAAGTACCTTCGTGAAGTGGTTATTACATCACAACCCTTGGGGAGGGAGCAACACAGTCAGATGAAAATGTTATCCAAGGCTAATAGAGCCCAATATTAATAATCAATCAAACCCCAGGTGGGACTTGAAAGGGTTACCCATCCCCCTGACCTTTAGGGATCCTGCCTGGGCGCTGTTATCGAGAAGGAGCAGTTATTATAATATCCAGTTGAGTGACAGGACTCAGGTGTCCCTGCACCAGCTATCAAGGGAACCCAAAGCACAGCTTCCTTGATTAATATACCCTATAATAACTAGAATAGCAGACAAAGCTACCTTCTTTATAACAGTTTTTGGTGAGGCAGTTAAGTAAGAGTATTCAAATGTTATTCTGAAAGATTAACATAGCTATATTATTTGTCATTTTTATCCTGGACCATGAATTCTAAGTAAACTTTTATTTTCTGTAGAGTTTTGTTTGTGTGTAAATGTGGGGAGTGTTCCAACCTGTAACTTAACTGGTTTGCAGAAACTTCTTCTGCCAATACACTTTGGCAACTATTTTGCTACTTAGGTTCTTAGGGATTTGTCTGGTCCTCTGAAAAGTTAAGTTTGCCCAATTGATATATGGTAGATGCAAAATATGAACCTAGGTCTTCTTGCCTTTAAGGTTGGTTCTCCACCCATGTCATGCTATTTTCTTATAGTTTCCAAAGCTATACGTTTCAAACTGCAAATTTTTTTGTAGTTTCCAAAAATGTTACTTTTATTACAGAGAAATAGAAACCACTAGGGAAAAGAAAGGAAAAAAAAGGAAACATATAGACGCCCACAAAAATTCTTGTGGGAAACTCACATAAAACCTATATTAATTTTATTATTAACCTATGAGAGGCTCTTTTTCCTATTTAGAGCATAGGAAGTACATACCGGTCTCTTTTTGTACAATAGGTACAGAAAATGCAACAAGTTGATAAGCAGGAATGCAGAATTCCAGATCATTATGTCCAAGGCACACCGGTACAGTGTTGCCCAGACAATAAAAAGTGCACATCCTGTCAAATAACAAATAAAAGGTGAATTATTAAATGTTTTAAGTCAAACTTTAGTACAAGTATAAAAGATCTTCTCTAATATGAAATAACACCCAACAGATACATATAGATCACTTAAACCCTGTGCAAAAGTAAGTCATCATTTTCATTTTGTTTCTTTCCTTCCTTCCTTCCTTCCTTCCTTCCTTCCTTCCTTCCTTCCTTCCTTCCTTCCTTCCTTCCTTCCTTCTTTCTTTCTTTCTTT
>NC_058133.1:354220156-354274742 GCF_016433145.1 Gracilinanus agilis
CTCTCTCTCTCTCTCTCTCTCTCTCTCTCTCTCTCTCTCTCTCTCTCTCTCTCTCTCTCTCTCTTTTACATACACACATACACACACAGACATATGCAGGACTTAATTACTTCTATTATTACTATTAAATCATGCTTTACTTTCCAGGTAGTGATTTTCCTAAGTTGTACTTCAAAAATTAAAAAGCATTTTCTTCTACACAGTGTAGCATTATTCCCTCTTCCCGCCCCTTAGGTAGTTGCCTACAAGTGAACAACTGAGTATATATAGTCAGACATAGGGGTTGGTTTATTTTACTTAGTGGTTCTTTGTTACAAAAAGTGGCTTGGTTGGGTATAGAGGTAGGGAAGTCACTGGAGAGTTGTAAAGAATAAAAGATTATTGAGGAAACCGTTATTGAAAACTATAAGTGCCTATGAATAATAATAAAGGCACAACTTGAGTATTAGTTTCATAAAAAATTTTAAATGAAGAGATCAAAATAATCTGTATTTAGAAGGCTACTGATACAAAAACTTAGAAATACCTTCTTGGAATCCAATTGTCTAATTTTGATCTACACGACTATTTAACAACTCAAACAATGAAAAGAAAAAATTGTGTGTGTGTGTGTGTGTAAAGCTCATGTCTTTACTGACTACCCAAACCAAATTCATTTTTCACCTACATTGCTTTCTATTCACTTATCAGTTCTCCTCCTATTTATTTAAGTACTCCTGCCTTTAATAAATGCGGTTTTGTAGAAAATCTAAGTGTTCAGTACATGCTTACATAAAACTCAACACCAAGTGGCACCATTTGCTGACTCCTTTATCTTTTGTGGAGTATCACTCTTAAATGAAAAAGTTTTATTATGAACTCTCTGAAACTGGTCCATTACAAAAACTACTTGGCTTTATGGTGAAAACCCTAAAATATTAATGTAGCTGCTTCAGAAAAAAATTACTCAAATTGGAACAGTTTTTAATATCTATTTTTCATTGGACTTTACCTCTTTCCATTACTGAAAACATGCAAAATAAAAATTTTAAGAAGTAATTAGTACTGGTTAGGTATTCCGAAGAGTCAGAGCTTATAGTGAGAGTTAAGATGGAATTTTGGATAAATTCCACATTTTTTTAAATGCTGAAAGACTTGCTTTGAGTTCTTGCAAAATTTACATGAAACAATCACAGAATTTTGGAATACGGCTTCTTTTACTATATGAGTTACTGAAAAATCAATAAGTAGACTTGATAAACGGCTAATTGAAGCAATGTCCAATTTCTGCATTGTTCTGAAGTGCATAAACATAATGATACTAACAAAAGGCTAAAGCTAACTTAGATATTTTGCCAAAACAACAACAACAAAAAAAAGAGATAAAATCCAATCACATTTAAAATGTCCAAGTTAGAGCAAATGTATCCCTGTCAAAACTTACCTGGTAATTTATTTTATATTGGGATTCATTCCTCCAATTCATTTTTATTGACAGCCTAATACTAGGCAGGTTACCACACCTATACATTTATATAGAGTATAAATAATACAATTCCCTTCACTTCAATTCAATAAACATTTATTAAATCTGTACAGGCTGCTTACAAAATATTATACTAAGTGCATGGAGAAAGAAAAGTTCAGATCAGATCCCTATCCATCATCTAGTAAAAGGATTAGAAAAATAGAAATAACTAAAATATAGGATAAACAGAAAATATAGAAAATCACAAACCATCCAAATGTTATAATTTGGGGAGGAAAAAAGCCTCAGCTTAAATTCCTATTTATTTTCTAGGAATTACTAAATCCCATAGCACATAAATTGATTATGATCACTGCAATTAAGACATATTAAATGTGCCTAGCAAGAAGACTGGTAGCTGATGAAACATTTCCTATTAACAAATCCTCCCCCACGTTAGACTAAATTTTTCCTGAATAATCATTCTTTTAAAAAAATCTCAAAGAAAAAAATGGTTATTAACATTTTAGCTGCATCTAAAGAAAATTCAAGAAGAGTTGAAATGTTTTTATGATCAATAGTTTTTACCAACATACCAACATATTTTGCCCTACCAATTTTTCCCTACTGAATTAATAATAGATGAGAAATTGTCAGCTACATTACTACTGATTGCCATATCTTTTCTTGTAGGCATCATGATCATTTCATCCACAATAAAGTATGACTACATAAAGAAGATCAGATATTATACTACAACATGCCTCCAAGACTAACTGAATCAGATGACTTTATAGCAGAAATGGACCTTTAATCAAGTAGAATATTAGAAAGTCTAACATGAAATTCTTAGTAGGTTTACAATTAAGCTGTCAGTGATAGAGTACATTATTCACTTGTACATAATATATAAAATATACACGCTACATGTATACATATTTTAAATATTTTGGAAATTGGCTTATTTTGTAGCTGGCTTTAACAGCAATGACAAAATATCTAAAATTTCTTGAAGAAGCACTTAAAGTCATTTTTTTTCTGTGATAAACTAACTTTAAATGCAGACAAAAATTAATTTTCTTTATCTTTAAAGTAATACAATCCTGATATGACTAAAGGGGGTTATATTTTGAAGACTTGGTAATTATGAACTAAGTTTATTTATAGGAAATGTTATTTCAAAAGAATGAACAAATTATAGTAAGATGCAGTTGCATGGGGCAGATGGGTGGCTCCATGGATAGATAGCCAGGCCTAGAGATAAGAGATTCTGAGTTTCAAATCTAGCCTCAGGCACTTCTTAGCTGTGTGATCTTGGTCAAGTCACTTAACTCCAAATGGCTAGCTATCATCATTCTTCTGCCTTAGAACCAATATTGGATCTAAGACAGAGGACAAGAGTTTAAAAAAAAAAAAGATTCAAGTGCTTTAAAAAGCATAGCAAAGGGGCAGCTGGGTAGCTCAGTGGATTGAGAGCCAGGCCTAGAGACGGGAGGTCCTAGGTTCAAATCTGGCCTCAGACACTTCCCAGCTGTGTGACCCTGGGCAAGTCACTTGACCCCCATTGCCTACCCTTACCACTATTCCACCTATAAGTCAATACACAGAAGTTAAGGGTTTAAAAATTAAAAAAAAAAAATTAAAAAAAAAAAAGCATAGCAAAGTAAACAAAACCAAGATTAATTAAAGAGAATATTAAGTTCTGAAAAAACGTCATTGTTTTGCCTACAGATCATTAATGTGATTTTTCTTTTGTATTGGAGATATTTATTTTAGTATAATATGCTTGTAATCTACTCCACAAATGAACTCATGAAGTGATCAAGACAAAGGAAGTTGGATTATGCTATTAGTGTGTGTGTGCGCTCGCGCGCGTGTGTATGTGTGTGCGTGTGTTTTATCATGATTGAGACTACATAAATAAAAAGGAAGTAGAATGTCTTTAATCTACTTCTGTAGAGTACGCTGGTCATTATTTGGGAACACATGAACTACTTAAGAGGGGCATTCCTGAGCTTTAGAGTATTGTGCTATATCATGATTATTGTCATTTAAATTTTTTAAAAAACATTCCTTTCACCGTAGCTTGGCCAAAACAACTTCTTAACAATAACTAACTAAACAGCTCATAATTTTACAACTCTTTACAAAAAGTATTTCTTACAATACTGTAAGAAAGGATAAGCCTTATCAACTCTGGGAGGGGGGAGGGAAGAGGGGTTGATAAAATCATGAATCATGGAATTATGGAAAATATTCCAAATTTTAAAAATTTAAAAAAAAGAAAGGATAAGCTTGAGAATTATTAGAAGTAATTTGACCAAGGTCACAAATGTCAGAGGTAGGATTTAATATAGTGATCTATCTATTTTTTTGCAAGATGGCATTCCTTCTTAATATTAAAACCAATAAAACTAATTTTACTAATTTACCCCACTAGATGGAGTAGAGCCAGAGTCGTGTTTGTCCAAGGGATGATATATGGGACATAAAGGAGAATCATGGACCTACGACTATCTTTATTTTAACAGTTAAGCAGAATATTCACCAATCTTGTACAAAATCTGGCTCTTTTGGAAAAGAGAGGTTTGTAATCCAGTACAATCCTGATTTATAGTAAGTATGGTTGTAAATTCTAAGAGCATTAAACTCTGGGGTAAGCATAAAGGTATTTCTCCCACCTTTTAGGTATCTATAGAAAATACACAAAACAGAAAACTGAACAGGTGGCATTATTAACAGATGATTTGACTTGAATCAAAATTTTTGCTTTCTTTCAAATTCCTAATTACAAATTCTTATGTTTTAAATATAAAAGCTCAAAGAACACAAAATCTGGTGATGCTTTTATAATAACAAATTTTTTTTCCTTCAAAGTAGGAAACATGACAGCATTTGAGGGGTTGTATGAACATGAATGAAATATGACTGAACAACATGGATTCTAAAACTATTTAATACCGGTCAAAAAAACCATTTAAAAATTTCCTTTTTAATAAAAGTTTTCATAAAAGTTCTGTGTAAATACAAAAGTAGTTTCTAGTATGCCACAATATGCAAATTTGGAATGACACATTCACTGGTTGATGGAAAATGCATTTAATTATTTTTCATAAATTATGCAAAATTATACAAATACATTCATAATACATCCATGCAAATACAAAATATAATATTAATATATTTGTAGATTATACAAAATTATACAATGTAATAGCTCACATCTTGAAATGCTTTATAATATTCCAGTGTCCTTCAGTCAGCTTTGTAAGATAAGTGGTACATTTATTATTCATTTTAATTCCTTTTACAAATGAAGAAACTGAGGCACAAAGAGATTAAATTACTTACTCAAGATGACGCTGTAAGTATTAATAATGGCTAACATTTATATAGTGCTAAAAAGTTTGCATGGCACTTTTATGTATATTATCTTATTTGAGATGCACAATTCTTTTGGGTAAGTAATGTAGGTATTATTGTCCTTGTTTGACAGATAAGGAAATTGGGGTTCTCAGAGGTCAATTAGATTGTCTGTGGTCACACAGCTAATGTCAAGAAGGAATACAGTCTAGGCCTTACTGACTGCAAATACAGCAAATTCACTCACTTAGGGAGTCTTGGAGGCCCCTGAGAAGATTACAGAAAGTCTGCAAAGTTGAAACTATCTTCAAAATAATACTATATGGTACAATAAATATAGATAGATATAATCCACTTCAGAGGGTCTACAATAATTTCAAGAGTGTAAAAGGTAAATATAACTGCAAAGATCCAGAACAACTCCAAAAGATTCGTGAGGAAAAAGGCTATATGCTGCCATAGAAGGAACTAATAGAATCTCAATACAGGTTAAAACATACTATTCTTCACTTTATTTCTTTCATTAATTTTTCTCTAGTCTAAGTGATATGGGTCTTCTTTCGCAACATAAAAAATATAAAAATATGCATTGTAGGTAACATACATATACAATCTAGATCATATTTCCTGACATCTTGAAGAAAGGGAAAGGGCAGTAAGGAGAGAATATAGTTTGCAAAATATCAGAAATCAATTGTTAAAAATTGTATTGACATGTAATCTGGGAAAAAATTAAAAAATTAAAAAGCATAAAGGGGTCCTGAGGCCAACAAGTTTGAAAACCGCTATACTATGCCATATTGGCTCTCAAGTAAATAGAAAAAAATAAGACTTCACAACCCTAATTTTCTCCTTCTTGCACTGGACCTCCCTAATTCACAAATAACAAGTGTAGTGTTGAATATCTCAATATACTGTTATGTAACTGGATATTCTTTTTAGAGAGTATGGAAGACAAATGAAGCTAAAAGAATAATAATTTGAGTGACTGCATGTGAAATATTTATATACAGATACTTATTAAATGCCTACTCCTTGCTAGAAACTAAAAAGGATTTTTCTTTACATTTCTTGGGTTTCCAACCAACCATCATAACAAAAGACATGATTAAATATAAGGGTGAGGTGGGGTGGCGGGGGAAGAGTTGTTTTTTGGTCTGCTTTACAATTTCATCAGTTTAGGAAAAACCTTGGTATGAAAACTCTCCCTCCACAGATCAGACACTTGAGAACAATTTATAGTTACATTACCAGTAAGCCACAAGTTATTAGACTCAAAGATGTGGAAGTACTGGTGAGTACTAAAATGATGGTGCTACTGTATAACTGTCTTATTAAGCACATATTAAATAAGCTTCTGTTACAAAAGCCATATGCCCCAGAGAAATTCCATGTTCCCAGGTGTCTATAAATATTGAACAGATCTCCTGGTTTACTAAGATAGCAATTTAAAACTAATTAAGGAGAATAGAGTTCCACCACTCTTGGCCAATCTTTCCTTCTGCTTTAGACAATTTACTGCATTGTTCAACTGTGAAACATAATTAAGGTAATTGATTATTAAAATGGTAATCTTCTGGAATTTTTCAAGAAATTATTCTCACCATCCCCATTCATTTTTGAGTCTCTATTTGCAATAAATTTGTCTGCTTCAGAATCTACTTATATTTTTCAGATTAATATCAGTTATGCCAAATGATATTGCTGATGAGAAACAAACAAACAAACTAAACCCACCCCAAACTGAGCAAACCCCAAAAACTCGAAGAAATATGGAGGTAGGGAGGAGAAGAGATTTAGGTTCTTTTTTTTTTTTCCAAAGTCTGGGATTATTTATTTCTATTTGAAAGTTGGACTAAATCCTTTCCAAGAAGCTGAGGGTCACCTCAAATGGTATTTCATTGTTGAGAATCACTGTGCATCTATCCAGTTCTTCAAAGCAGGCCCTGCAATTTCTATGCTGTCTCTGCCGAACTTGTTACTCTCTACCTTCAAAATTGGGCCCCAGGGTAGCTATTTAGACTGGGGACCTTATCCCGGATTCAAGTTTACACGGGTTCTAGCTTACCTCGTTCTTTAGGGAGGGAAGACTAAAGTGCTGCCTTCTTATGTTCCTTTCAATTCCTGAGATTCTGTGATTTCTGGAGGATGAAATTGCTACTGTTTCCTCCTGGACCTGCAGTTTTCTTGGATGATGGAGGGGAGGAAGAAAGAGCAGCCAGATTTGGTAAAGCAGGGGAGCTCTAGGAAAGACTGCAAGGGAACCTGCAGCTAGTTCTCTTTGGCCAGAATGCTTTCCATCTCTTCCTGCGGGGCTGGACTAAATCCCCAGGTAAATCCCCCTGCTCCTAGCTCCACCAAAATATCTCAGGACTAAACAGAAATACTTTCAAAAGTAGGGGTTAAAAGAACGATTAGGCACAAGAGACCCAGAATGGCCATCAAGTTGTACGCAATAGCCAAAAGGAGGCTGTGTTTAGAGGTACATTCTATTTTACAGGGAAGGAAACTGGAGCCGGTTGCTCAACAAAATCCTTCATACTTGTAAGGGGCCAAGCAAAGCCTCCCTCCTGGGACATTTAAATCTGTGGCGATTCTGAGGTTAACCACAGGAGTAAAGGACTTGAGGAAAAGAGACCAGAATTGGGGCAGCGGAACCCAGCCAAGGGCTGTAGACCCCAGGGCGGGACAGAAGAGGAAAATAAGAGAGCAAAACCCTGAGGAAGAGCTAGCTACTGCCTGGGGCGCAGGCAGAGCCCAGGGTAGAGAAGGGTCCTAGCAACACCAAGGGAAAAGTTATTTTGAACACCCGCGCCGCCTACTTTCGCTTCCAATTTTCACCCAGAAGGGGCAAGGCTGCCCTCGAGGCAGGGGGTGGGAGGAACAGAGATATAGGAGACTGAAATTGGGGCGCTTCTCTCCTCAGCCCAGCAGCTCTTACCTTTCGTTCTCTGCCGCTGACAGTCGAGCTCACATCAGACAAAGTTTCTCCCAGAGCAAGGAATTAAGCGCTCCCAGAATCTGGGAAGCAAGGTTCGGCGCTGGCACTATGACTCTCAGGGGGCCCGCGGGTGCCTGCCCCCAAACACTCTTCTATGATCAGCCCCTCACTTTCCGCCCCAGCCCCTGCTCCTAGCCTCAGCTGGGACTAAAATAGGCATTGGAGCCGGGAGGAGGTGGTGGCGGTGCCCAGAAGCGGGCTGTCACGGCGCACGCGCCCCCCAGATGCGCCCACAGCTGCAAGTGCCGAGCTGCTTGGCAGGCGGAGACACTGAGTCCTGCTGCTTGCTTACCCACCACTTACAAGGAAGGGCGATGTGGAGCTCTCCGTAGGGGTGAGGTGCATCAGAGTTACAGATCAGGGGCCCAAGGGTTCTCTCCTGGGCTTTTTTTTTTTTTTTTAACCAGAATTCATTTCGTCCCCTGCTCTATTCTCTTTTTATTTTTGTTCAAGAATTGGAGAAATGAATAGCAAGAAATGTTATTTGCACTGGGAACTGGGGACTTCTAATGGTAAAAACGGGTAGCCTCCATGACAAAATATGTGGCTTCAAGTTTTGTGGCTTTACTGATTTCGGACTTGTGATTTCTTAAGAGTATAGAATTACTCCAATAGATCCATATTGGCTATTTATAAATGACTTAGAGGTATAAAAGTATTTTCTGGTAATGTTAAGAAAAGTTTAAGGCATTTGTTCATGGCCAAATAGTTCTGAAAGTAAGAAATTAAATCCAAGCCATACGCACTCCAAAGCCGACTTTCTGGCCATTACTCCATGCTGTCTCTGCAACATTAAAGCAACAAATATAAACTTGGAAGTATGTTTCTTCCCTCCCCACACTTGTTTTACTTTAAGGCATCTACCTTCTCTTCACAGGGGTAACACAAGTAAAGCCACAAACCATAATAGGAAATGGAACACATTTTCATTTTCCCTCCAGCTCCAATGAAGCCATTTCTCATTTTTGCTCCACTCCGCTTAATCTGTCATCCTTCAGAGAGAGATCTGCAATCAAATCCCAAGCCTGTATTGTTTGAGAGCTAATCAGTTTACTTGTATAAGCATTGCCATTAGACAAATAACTTGGTTTAATCTACTTCTGACCAATTTTCTCAGCCCTCCATCTCTTCCAAGATACCTTTAGGATGGGACTAAAAAGTTAGCATTTAGATAAAAAAGGCTTCTATTTTAAATTTGGGATCCTACCCAAATTTAGTGCTGTGAAGGAACTGTGGTGATCATCTAATAAAACCCTCTCATTCCAAAAAGGGGGAAACACATTTAACAGGATCAAGTGACTCGCAAAAAGTCACAGTGAGTAAACAAAATAGAAGACTTAGGACAAGGTTATTTAACTCTATATCCAGCATTCTTCCCACTATAGTCAGGTCACAAGCCAATAAACATTTACTGAGGGCTTAGTATATGCCTCTCCACTGTGATCCATAGTTTTTCAATTTTAATATTCCCCAATATCTATATATCTATACAACTGGTTGAATGCCCTTTGATACCAACTCTGAGTGAGTAGAGAGCAGAAGGGCAGATTCGAGAACAGGCTACAAAACTCCTTTGATACAGGATATGAGCCAAAGATCCTTGCAGCCCAATAATAATAATTGTGCCGAAGGCACCAAAGAGGCTAACTAGTAATTCATTGCCATTTTTTTCTAGCCCAAGTCACAGCCAGACAATTCTGGAACAATTAGAACTAGGCAGGGGTAAGATAGGCAGCTGCCTAGAGCAAAGCATGAATGAGAAATACTTTTTAGTATTAATTTTTATCAATGTTATTAACATTAACATATTGCATATTATCAATTTCATAATATCAATATCACAAAATTCCATGAAATTGAGGTATTTGTTTTGTGCTGACACAAGAAACTTTGGTGGCTCCAGGTTTCCTCTAGAAAGCCCCTCTGTTTGACTTTTCTGTTCTTCCTCTTTTTTTTTCTCATTCACCATAATCCATCACCATCTATATGCCTTTACACAGAATGTCTCTATTCCTAGAATGCATTAATTCTCACCATCACTTCTTAGTATCCCTATTTTAAAGCTCAGCTCAATGGTCACCTCCTACATGAAACCTTGCTTGATTCCTCGAGCTGCCAGAACCACTCTCCTCCAAATTATTTTGTATATGTTTTGTATTTGACTAATTTTTACTGTTGTTGTTTGGTTGGTTCAGTCATGCCCAAATCTCTGTGACCCTATTTGGGGTTTTGTTGGTAAGGATACTGGAGTGGTTTGCCATTTCCTTCTCTGCAGCTCATTTTACAGATGAGGAAAGTGATCCAAAATGGGGTTGTGACTTGAACTCAGTCAGATGAGTGTCCACTGTGCTACCCGCTGCCCATTACTTGAGTATAAATACACATTTTGTTTTCCCTGGTAGAATTTCAGTTCCTCAGAATCAGGAATTGTCAGGTTTTTTTTTCTTCCTCCTTATACAACACCAAGCACAAAATAAATCCTTGATAAATGTTTGTTGAGTGACTGATTGATGAACCAACTCTATGTGTGACAAGGCTCAAACCCTCTGGTGGACAGTAACATGGCACAGGTCAAGGGAGCACGCTTCTCAATCCTTGTTTAGGGTACACAAAAGCCATAGATTCAAACTGTCTTGGACATTGAGAGAGAGTGTGGAATAGAGGAGAAAAGAATAAGGGAGGCATTTGACCTTGAACTTTCTACCTGGACCATTTCCTGGACCTAACCTCACAATCCACTGTAAGAACTGGGGTCATAATGGATTGCAGTGAAAGAAGTGAAAACAGCATTTTCCAAAGAATTTCTACTAATTTTGTTGAGACTGCTGGTGGTGGCAAACAAAGAGAACTTGAATGGAAATTTGAATGTGAGGAAAGGAGGAGAAAATAAAGAGAAATATGTTGGCCATTTTAAAGACTGAAACTTACATATATTGGTCCCTAAAAATACATTGGTTGGCAACGCAAAAGTCTAGGCTTAAACATTTTAACTTCCCCTGATGTTATATAGAACATTTGCCAAAAAAGAATACATTCAAATATACCAAGCCAGAAATATCAGAGCAATTTTCATAGAGAAAAATGTGTGTGTGTGTGTGTGTGTGTGTGTGTGTGTGTGTGTGTGTGTGTGTGTGTGTGTGTAAACTGGTCTCAATTCTTCCTACAACCAGTATTGGCTGTATGACACTGGGTAAGTCAGGTAACTTCTCAGTGCCTCAGGCAACTCTCTAAGACCATCATTTGTAGACAAGTTGCCAGTTTTCACTGGAGGAAGGAATTTTCACAGCAGGGCTTCCCTTCACTGTTGAAATTATAGATCCAGAGAACCATCCCGGATAATATTCACACAGAAGTACAATGACCCTTTTTGTTCAAAATTGTGTTGATCTTTGTGAGTAAACTCCCATTTCCAATGTAGTGAAGCACTTGCTCTTCAACTCACAGTCTTAGAGGGTTTCTGGGTTTCACTGAAGGGTTAAGTCACTTCTCAGAGTCACAAAACCAGTATGGGTCAGTGGCAAAACTTGAACCCAGATCTCCATGATTCTTGAGGCCTGATGTCTAAATGCTATCCCACCACGAGATCTCTGTCTGACTCACTGTCTCTCACTCTTTTTTCTTTATATCTGCCTTCATCTCTTTCATTCTCTAGCTCTTGCACATATTTTATAGGTTTTATTTGACAAGCCCATAAAAGGTTAATAAAGTCAATCCATCATAGGCTGTTTATATCTTTCTAGGTGCTAAGGCAAGAAGATCTTGCTTGGTTCAAATCCTGCTTCAGACTGTTGCCTTAAATCTTAAATAAGGATGTGGAATCCAGGCACTGTAAGATTTATTCCTGCTTTGACTCTACAATGCTATCATTGCAAAAGCTCAAAACTCATTGGGGTACCTAGGTGGTGCAGTGGATAGAGAGCTCTGGGTCTGCAGTCAGGAAAACTCACCTTCATGAGTTCAAATCTGACTTCAGACACTTACTTCTGTGTGACTCTAGGCAAATCAGTTAACTCTGTTTGCCTCAGTTCCTCCTCTGTAAAATAAACTTGAGAAGGAAATGGCAAACTCCTCATGTATTCCAAAATTCCAAATGGGGTCACGAAGAATCAGACACAATGGAAAGGACTGAACAATGAAAGGCTTATTGTATTTCTAGTCTCTGGAACCAAATTTTGGGACAATCTTTTTGATGGGAAGATGATGTACCTTAAGAGGGATCAATTTGAAATTGCTGTCAGATCCTCATGTCAAAGATGTATAATGCCAAATGTTATAAGCTTCTCTTGTTATTAAAAGAAAAATGCATTTTGACTACTGATGCTAACAAATCCAAGTCAAGAATTCAAGACATGTGATCATATATTTGTTCCCCCTCACATGCATTAGATTACTCATGCCAGTCATGGAAAGGTCAGACTGACAAGATTTCTTGGCACTGGTTGAAAACTAATGTGAAACAAAAGACAGTTTTCAAAGAAGTGAAGAAATGGAAAGGGTAGGGGTTGAGGGGAGGGATGGAACATCCACTTGTTAGAGGCTTGTCTATCTCCTCTGCAGAAACCAGTAGCTGGTACAACTCAGAGTGACATAAGCAGCTATTTCTATCATCACCTTTCCAGAACCTTATTCCTGTACCAACTGAACAAAAGAAAATTGATGAGACTTTATATTTGAGAAAAGAGTGTACTTTTGCAGTAATTGAACAAGACTGAGAGGTAATTTTGTTTTTAAGAGTAGAAAAAAGTTTTGAAATCTCTGTAGAGTATAATAAGAATAAAATCATACACTCCTTCACTGCCTTGAGTATCTTCCTATAAGTTTGAATCAATGTGACATTTCATCAGATTGCTAGCTTTAAATGTATAGGAATTGTGCCTTCCCAAGAATTCACTTTATATAACCCCTTTTATTCAACCATACAGTGTTAGGCAACTACATGCTGCTAACTAGCTACCAAACCAGGGTCTTTCTGCTTAGCTCTTCCTTTTCTGTATTTATGAATTTCTTGAAGCTGCACTAATCTGGTGTGTATGTGTGGAATCAACATAAAAGTTGCCTCAGTCAAATCCTAGTTTAGTTTGGACTTTGTTTTTTGTTTGAAATTGACTATCTAAAAAATGAAGGAAGGGGGCCTAGCAGTACCAAATCTTAAACTGTACTATAAAGCAGTGGTCATCAAAACAATATGGTACTGGCTAAGAGGTGTGGATCAATGGAATAGACTTGGAGGGTGGATCAGTGGAATAGACTTGGAGTAAATGACCTCAGCAAAATAGTTTTTGATAAACTTAAAGATTCTAGATTTTGGGACAAGAATCCACTATTTGACAAAAACTACTAGGAAAATTGGAAAACAATATGGGAGACATTAGGTTTAAATCAACATCTCACACCCTACATCATGATAAATCCAGAATGGGTAAATGACTTAAATATAAAGAGGGAAATGGTAAGTAAATTAGGTGAACATAGAATAGTAGACTTGTCATATATATGGGAAAGGAAAGAATTTAAGTGCAAGCAAGAGATAGAGGATATTACAAAACATAAAATGAATAATTTTGATTACATTAAATTAAAAAGGGTTTGTACAAACAAAAGCAATGCAACAAAAATTAGAAGGTTAGCAACAAATTGGGGAAAATTTATAACAAAAGCCTCTGACAAAGGTCTAATTTCTCAAATTTATAAGGAACTAAGTCAATTGTACAAAAGATCAAGCCATTCCCCAATTGACAAATGGCCAAGGGACATGAGTACGCAGCTTTCAGATAAAGAAATCAAACTGTCAATAAGCACATGAAAAAGTGTTCTAAATCTCTCATAATTAGATGCAAATCAAAACAACTCTGAGGTACCACCTTACACCTAGCAGATTAGCCAATATGACATCAAAGGAAAATAATAAATGTGGAGGGGTTGTGGCAAAATTGGGACACTAATGCATTGCTGGTGGAGTTGTGAATTGATCCAATCATTCTGCAAGGCAATTTGGACTATGCCCAAAGGGCTTTGAGCCAGCAATATCACTATTAGGTTTGTAACCTAAAGAGATAATAATGAAAAATATTTGTACAAAAATATTCATAGCTGGGATCTTTGTGGTGGCCAAAAAAAATGGAAAATGAGGGGGTGTTCTTTGATTGGGGAATGACTGAACAAATTGTGGTATATGATGGTGATGGGATACTACTGTGCTGTAAGGAATGATGAAATGAAGGATTTCTATATGAACTGGAAGAACTTCCATGAACTGATGCAGAGTGAAATAAGCAGAACCAAGAGAACATTATATGCAGAAAGAAACATTGTAGAGCATACAATCTAATGGACTTTGCTAATACAAGACAATCTCAAGGGACATATAAGAAAGAATGCTATTCACATTGATAGAAAGAACTGTGCGAGTAGAAACACTGAAGAAAAACAAATGACTTATTTGTTTATATCTATATATAATTTGGGGTTTTGTTTTAAAAGATTGCTCTATTGCAAAAATGAATAATATGGAAATATGTATAAGTGATAACATTTGTGTATTGGATCTGGGAGGGGAGAGGAAAGAGGGGAGGAAAAGAAAATCAAATATGTAAACATAGAAAAATATTTTAAAAATTAAAAATTGAAAAAAATAAAATTAACTATCTAGAGGCCCTGAAAATAATAAAATTAATTTCTTCATAAAAATGCAGATGATTACTTCTTGGCTTGACTCTGACTTGCTAGGCTCACAAAGTAGGGATCAGAAGAGGCAACTTCTACTAGATTACATCAGATGAATAAATTTTCATATAACTGCTTCCTGCCAAACCATGTGCCCCCAAAAGTTAAACAACAAATATGCCAAAGCCAAGTTGAGGTTTGAGAAAAATCTGATTCTATAGTCAACATTTAATAATTGATTTTAAGTTATTTAATTGATAAATTCTCTTTGGTAATGATGAATGTTTTGGATTAATGAAATACAACCTCCAAAGAAATAAAGTTGAGGACCATCCAAAGAACAATTGAGAAGAGGTACATGAATAGGTGGCAGCTTGTAAATAGGGAATTATGTGGAGGAAGTGGTCCAAATAATCGTTATAAAATAAACTTATGGCCATACTTTTTGTGGTGGCAAAGAATTAGAAAATGAGGGGATGTCTCTAAATTGGGGAATGACTGAACAAATTGTGGTATATGATGGTGATGGAATACTACTGTGCTATAAGGAATGATGAACTGCCTGATTTCTATATAAATTGAAAGACCTCCACGAACTGATGCAGAGCAAAATGAGCAGAACCAGGAGAATGTTGTACACAGTAACTGAAACATTGAGGAATGATCAAATTTAATTGACTCTGCTACTAAAAGCAATGCAATGATCCAACAGAATGTTGAGGGACTTATGAGAAAGAATATTATCTACATCTGGAGAAAGAACTGTGGGATTAGAAATCCAGAAGAAAACATATGATTTATCACTTATTTATATGGGCATACAATTTGGGATTTTGGTTTTAAAAGATTACTTAATCACAAATATGAATAATATGGAAAAATAAATAAAGTTGAAAACACAAAAAAAGAGAAACTTATGAATAGAAGAAAAACATCCATCTTTTTTGCCACTTTAGGAAAATGAGGGATAACTGAATGGACAATTCATGAACTCCATTGACACTCAATATAAATAGAAAAGGAAGACCTCCAGTATATTGGATGAAGTTCCTGCATGGTAAATACTGAAAGGACGTGGATGAGGGTCATTTAGGCTGAGCCTTCAAGATGCTACCTTCATTGTTGCATGGAATGTTCACATATTTGAAACCACAGATCCTTTGATATGTTGCTGTATCACATAGATAAGTATTTCCCCAAAAGACTGGATGTAAGGAAGCAATGGCACAGGAACAATTCAGATAAAGATGATGCTGAATCCCAACAGGACAAGATTTCAGATATTTTTTGCTTCTCCTCTTCTCTCATAGTATCTAAAATTGCTTCATCTAGTAGGCATCCATTAATCATTTATTGATTTGGAATGGGTTCCAAACATCAACAACATTTACTAATTATCTGAAGAAAAATTCAAATAGCCTATGCAACTAAGAAACACCATCCAGAGGCTTTGGTCATTTCTGCTTTTTTTAAAAAAAAGATAATTAATTTTCTTGTCTTAATTGTTCTAAATAAGTTAGATACTATATACATGGGATCCTATTGTTTGACTCGACCCAGATGGATTGGCAAATTACAAAATTTTAATGAATGCACATTTTTCAGTGGCTAAAGATTTCCCTGGAGCAGCTAGAAAATGGGTATTGTCTCCAGAAGCAGACTCAAAAAGTATACAATAGTCTAGATTCCTGAAAAAAAAATGGGTGTTAGCAGGATTGAACAATAGTAATTCATTAAGTTCAGGTTGGCAGCAAGTACCTGCAAATAATTGCAATGTCAGAAACTATGAGCTTGATATTCTTTCTACCTGTTCTTTCTCATATATCTTTTTTGTTTGTTTCTGTTTGCTTTTTTTAAAAGTGAAAAGCAAAGGAAAGGATGAGAACAGTTGATAAAATGTTTTGTGAGTCGCTTAATATAAAAGGTAGGGGGAAAAACAAAGATTTGTAGCATTTAATGTTGCTAATAAGAACTTCTTGATAATTTTTTTTCTTTTCATGTCTTTTATGAGACTGATCCTCCTACCTGTCTGATGGGCCCTCTCTTTGACTGTTTTCTCTTCCTTTGGACATCTTACAAGTCTCTAGTATTAGCTAGTTTCATTTTTATGCAGATGAGAAGCAGTGTGGTATGGTTCCTTGAAAGACATCAGAGTCATAAAGACCTGGGTTCACGTTTCTCCCCTGCCACATATGGGTGATGTGACTCTGGGTAAGTCACTCAACTTCTCACATCTTCAGGTATGAGATGCAGAGAAGGTGCATTGGCAAAAGCAGTTTCCTCAAGAGGGAATTCCTAGGTCAGTGAAATCCAGTTCATATCCCTGTGCAGATGACACCCAAGCCCACATTACTATCCTATACCTCTCTCCAGTCCTATGTTTCCAATTGCCTGCTGAACACTACTACATTCTACCTTGATGTGATAAAACTTCAATCTCAGCCTCAAAACTATACTCATTATCTGTCTCTAAAACTTGATCTCCCTCCTAACTTTTCCTCTTTTTTGGATGACATTAACTGAATCAACTTTGTTACCGAGGCTCAAAACCCCAGAGTCTTCTTTGATTCTTTTTCCTCACTTTCCCCTCCACTAAACAATTACCAAAGTCTTATTGATTTGTCTCCAGAAATATCTCATAATTTATATCTTTTACATCCCCTTTTATCATTCTATCATTTTTATTTATAATAAACTCAACTCTTAGCTAGATTATTTTTCTTGTTCAGTAATTTCAGTCATGTCCAGCTCTTTGAAATCCCATCTGGGGTTTTCTTTACAAAGACACTGGAGCAGTTTGCCATTTCCTTCTTCAGTTTATTTTACAGATGAGGAAACTAAGACCAACAGAGTAAAAGTAAGTTGGCAAGAGAGAAAGCTAGTAAGTGTTTGAGGCTGGATTTGAACTCAGGAGCATGTCTTCCTAACTCCAGGCCTAGTGCTCTATTCCCTGTGCCACAAAGCTGCCACTTAAGACCACCACAACCTTCTACTTAATCTTGCCAGTCTTCAGTCTATTACAGTAAAACCTTGGTACTTGACGGTTTCAGAACTTATCAGATTTGATATTTGATGCATTTTGATGAGAAAAAAAATCGTCATAGTTTTTGACCTTTGCTTGACACTTGATGCTCTTGCTAAAACTTCTTGGCATCAAGATCTTGGTGATGGGGCAGCTGGGTAGCTCAGTGGATGGAGAGCCAGACCTAGAGACAGGAGGTCCTAGGTTCAAATCCAGCCTCAGACACTTCCCAGCTGTGTGACCCTGGGCAAGTCACTTGACCCCCACTGCCCACCCTCTTCCACCTATGAGCCAATACATAGAAGTTAAGGGTTTAAAAAAAAGATCTTGGTGATGTGTTTGCTTGCTTCAACCAAAAAGAAGGATCCTGTGTTAGTTAAGCAACACTGAGAGCTTCAGGAACTTCAAAGGGAACAGCAACAGTGAGTGGCAGGAATTTTCTTCAGGTGAAGAGGAAGCCAAGAAGGATGTTCCTACTTCATTAATCAAGGAAATGTATGCAAAATGGGAGGAAGTGCATAATTTTGTTGAAAAATATCACTCTGATAAAACTTCAACAAACAGAATTATTAATTTGTTAAGTGACCAGACCATTTCCCATTTTAGAGGAATTTTGAAACACAGACAAAAATAAACATCATTGCATAGTTTCTTGTGACGCTTATACCTGGTGAAACTGAAGAAAGGTTCAGTGGTGATGAAGGACAGAAAAGAGAAAGAGAAAGAACTCCAGAAGAACAGTTGCCCAAATGATATAATGGAAGGGGACTCCTCTTCCAGATAATAACTTATCTTCTCCCCACCATCCTCTTGAACTCTTCTCAATACAGAAAAAGTCATTAAAATTATTTTACCAAATCTTATTATTGTTTATATATACATATATATGTACTATTAATGTTTTAAGTAAAATACAACTCCATTAAGGTATATAATGCCTTTCAAAATCTGGGTTTTCTGGGTGTCTGGAATGGATTAATTCAATTAACATTATTCCTTGTAGGAAAAAATATTTGGTACTCGACCTTTTTGGTACTTGATCTGCCTTCTGGAATGAATTAATGACGAGTACCAAAGTACCACTGTAATTGCCAAAGAAGCAACATGCTTTAGTGTAAAAATTCTGGATTTGGAGTCTGAAGAGTTGGGTTCAAACCCCAACTTTGCAATATTTTAACTACACAACTTTAGACAAGTAATGATGTCTCTCCATCTCAGCTTTCTCATTTGTACAATGAGGGTATTAGATTTATCTACTAGAAATCTATTATCTTTCTAATGTACAGATTTGGCTATGTCATTCCCCTACTAAAAAAAAATCTCAGCATCTTCTTATCACACAATATTCATTGAATAAAATATGAAGTCCTTGGCCTGGCATTCGAACCCTCAGCAATCTGCCTCTAATCTGCCCTTTTTGTAAGCTCTGATTGACATTAAACCCTTTGATGTATTCTATTCTCTGGGCATACTGAACTATTTGCTGTTTGTCGATCTCATTCTCCTCCGTACACCTCTTCAAACTGGAAGACCATTTCAGTTTGGTAACTCACATCTCCAAAGTATTTTCTGGTGCTGGGACCCTTCCCTCTCATTGGAGGATGAGAGGATCCTCTAGAATCTCCATTTAAGGAGAGTGGCCAGACAAGCCATCTTTTATTATTTACCACCAGGCTGAACTCCTCTGAACTTGTCTCTCCTCTCCAAAAACATTTCTTCTTGCTTTTAGGTTTCTTTTGTTTATTGTTGTTTCTCCCCAGTGCTTAGCCTAGCTTTCTACACAGTTTAAGCACTTAATAAACATTTGTTGAAGGGCAGCTAGGTGTCTCAGTGGATAGAGAGCCAGACCTGGAGCCTGGAGGACTTGATTTCAAATCTGGCTCAGACACTTCTTAGCTTTGTGACCTTGGGCAAGTCACTTAACCCCAATTGCCTAGCCCTTACCACTCTTCTGCCTTAGAACTAATGGCTAGTATTGATTCTAAGTTGGATGATAAGGGTTTAAAATAAGTAAATAAACATTTGCAGACTAAATGACTGACACCTCTGAATCATTGTACACACTATTGTACACACTATTGCCTATGCCTAGAATATAGTCTTTCCTCTTTTCCTTCCTTCTCTAACCACTGAACTTTCTTTTTAACACATTTAATAATTTTAGAAAATTCTTGATCACGATTTTCTCAGCATCTGACTCAACTTTTCATTTCTAGGATCCTATTGGTATTTTTATATAGCTACAGACATGGAATACTATCATCTCTATTAAAAATTAGTATCACTAGGAAAATGATGGAAGGTATCCATGATGGATATGAACAGTTGCAATAAACATCCTTTTTTAAAAAAAAACAAAATCTTTCCTTCTTTCAATACTAAGAACATAATGGGAAAGACTAGGGAACTGGAGCTAAGGAACTTGTCCAGGATCACACAACTAAGAAGTGTTTGAGGACAGATTTGAATCTAGGACCTCCCATCTTTAGGCATGGCTCCCTATTCACTGATCCACCTAAGTGGCCCTAGCTGCAATGCATTTAAAAATTTATTGGAGGACATAGACAAGAATTAAATTAGTTGGTCAGGTATGGCGGGGTTGCCATTTGCCTTGTGAGAAGGATATTGATATCAATAGGCCCATAACTACATTTAAGTATTTGAAGATAATTTGTATAATAGTTCATTTTGTGTAGTTCATTCCCTCCTCCCCAGTTGATTTAATTATAGAAAGGAAGAGATAAATAATATGAATAAGGTAGAAATGTATAAATCAATGGCAAATACATTACCTATATTAGTTATCCCTTTACAACATGTGAAGAGGTTTCTCTGATGGAACTAGAAGGGCAACTGTGCCCATTATAGAGCACCGTGGGGGCTCCACAAGAGAAGACATATTAGAGCCTGCAAGTTAATAAAGATATGAATTGTCTTGGTCCTATATCCCCTACATTTGTGCCTCATGACTAGTTCACTCTAAATTTGTAGCCACTTTTCCTATTGACACTTGTGTGTATTTGTGGGAAAACATGCCACAGCTTCAAAAGAGAATATTTTGCAGCTAACTTTCTTACTAAACCATCTTGGGAAATCCATGTATTTGAGCTATGTTTATTGACTGACTATTAACAATGTATGCATCTATGAGGATTTGTGTTCTATGAGTATGATTCTACAAAATATTCTTGGACCTGGGAATAATTACCCCCAATAGGGATCCAACCTGGAAACTTCTGAGTGCCACACTCGGGCTACAGGAGAGGGTGGGAGGAAGAGAGGGAAAGAACATGAATCATGTAACCATGGAAAATATTCTAAATGAATTAAATTTTTTTCAAATTAAAAAAAGAAAATGATTTCAAAATAGTGGAAAGGAAACCACAAGAAGTGATTAGATTCAGGGGAATTGTTTTAAAGATGGAAAAAGTCAGATATGAAGAGAGGAACAGGCACTGAAACAGAAGAGAGGGGTAGGAGGTTGGGGCAAATGTATATTGCATGGTCCACATAATCTGAAAATGAATATCTGAGAAAAGGCTCTTCAGCTTCCCAAAAAACCTTTAGACAGGGCCAAATGAGCCTTCCAGAATAGTTCTAATCAAGAATGGACCACCTTTACTTAATTTATCCTAGTCTGAACTTACAATCCTGTGAAGGAACTGCTTTCTCAGAATATACCTAAACTCTGCTCTGGGTAGGTTCCTCAAAAAAGGCTGGGATGAATTAGAAGGTAACTTTGTACAACTTTGCATCTCTCTGGGCCCTTCCAGTGCCTCCTAGGAGAAGATGAAAATGACAATAATTTATTCTTAGGTAGAAAGATTTTTCAAGTCCTTAACATCAAAATCATCTCTCTATCTTCATTTAGTCATTCATTGACGAATAATAGTTAAGTACCTATTATGTGCTAGGCACCATCCTAGGATCTGGAATACATAAACAATAGTTTCTGCCTTCAAGAAGTTTACAACTGAAATTTTTCATTATTGTACTCTTTTGAAACATGGAGTCTCATCAATTTTTCTGTACAGCTGGAGAAGGAATGGGGTTTCTGGGAGGTGAAGGTGAAAATCATCTCTATATATCACTCTTTAAATGTGTTTTAACTCATTTAAACCACATTTGAAAGACACTTTAAGCCTATGAAAGGAGAGACAGCAAATTATTCTGTTATAACTTGCAAGAAAAAATAATTAACCCTGGAAAACTATGGTTGATTAATATGAGGTAGGCGGGAGTCTGGAACTTGGACTCTCCTTTGTCCGGAAACAGCCTCTACAAGACAGATCTGTTGCTTTTCTGCAACTTATAGCATAAGGCAATTGCCTAAGGAAAGGAAAAGATAGGCTCTTTGTCCATATCCATTGCATATCAGTGGCAGGTGTTGAGTTCAGGTCTCCCTGGTCTAAAGCCCTATTCTCTGTCCCAGTATAACCGTGTTGTGCCTCAATTGATGGATATCTTCTCAATAAAGTCACTTAAATAATGGTGTGGATAAAATTACTATTAAAAAAAGAGATAAATATGTCCTTTTTTCCCTATAAATAATGAAAGGTGTCTTTCTTCTATGAGGGAAAATGAGGAGGCAAATGTAGTATCTAATGATATTCAGAAAAGTAATTGGCATGAGACTGAAAAACAAAAACAGCAAACAGTACATTAAAAAGATAGAATAATAACAAAAATTCAGGATAATAAATCAGCCAAGGAGCATTAATTGATACACTCAAGCACTCTTAGTTCCCAGGAGGAAAGAAATTATTTAAATGCAAATTATTATTATTACCACTACTTATATTGTTGTTATAAATTCATGAAAATAAGACACTTCACTAGCTTAATACATATCTAACGATGATTGAAATATTTATAAGGAAAAATTTTTTTTCAAAATATTCCACTGCCAGTGATGTACTATTCACTGAGCATAAAATGAAAGATAACTGGCTAACAAGATTAAACATCTTTTTAGTTCAAGAAAATTTATTTCATACTTTCTCTGCTTGTTTACTTGTATAGGTCAGAGTTGTGACTGATCTAGAAGTCTGCTGTAAGCCCTGCTTAACCTTTATGTCCTGGTGGCAATTAAGATTGTCCAGACTAATGGTCTCCAGATTGAAAATTCTGAGAAATTGGATGGGGAATTCTTGGGGAAAAGAAGGTTCTTTTCCTGTTTGTATTTATAAAGTCCTCTGCTGCATTTCTAAGAGTATCACACAAAGGAAAAAATAGTTAATATGGTGATCACAGATACACCATCACTGGGGAAATAAGGTTGTGGCATCCAGAGAAACCAGGCATCTTAAAGAGCCATTTGAATGTATTATTTCTGACAAGAATGGAAACATTTGGGGTAAAATATGTCCTGATAGTAGATGATTTGTGCTTCTACGCCACGCTCAGAGCTATAGAAATAGAATATAGAAATAATCACAGCTACTTTAAAATATTACTTACTGCTCAGTTGTTCGGAGGACATTTTAAAATCAACTATACAACATTCAAAATATCTGAAGACAAGGAACAGATATCACAAGCCCACGGCATGGTTTGTTAAACTATCAAAGTATGACAATCTCATTCAAGAAATTTTTCTTGGGTTTTTCCCTGAATCTGTTTCATAGCCAAAATTAAATACTCAATTCCAAGGAAATTGAGGTGTCAAAAATTGAGGAAGAAAATATGTGACTCATCTAAGATAGTTCATGACAATGCAAAACTATGATGAAATCACTGAGGATGTTTTATTAAGAAACAAACTGCAATACCAGGGAAACTAGTAGTCCTGGCAACTTAGTTGGAGATAGACAGGGGTAGGATCATGTATTCCAATTGATATATATATGTGTGTGTGTATATATATATATATGTATGTATGTATGCATGTATGTGTATGATGAACACTTTGGGAGTGCTGGAATGGATTTTTTTTCTACTGATTTCGGTCAGTAATTTTTGGTTATAGGGCACTGCTCAGGGCAGGTTAAGCAACTTGATCATAGCCAGCTGATCTGGTTTTCCTGAGGTCATGGTAGAGTCTCTCCATCCATTGTACCACACTCCAATTCGTCATAATGGTAATGATCATAACTGAGGAAGTTAAGTATCTTGAAAATAATGTAGATTTAGTTATAGGTTCTTTATAAAGGCAGTTCATTTTTTAAATGTTAATTTCATTCATTTATTTACTTTTAAAGTTTAATTGATGCCTTTTATTTTTACATCATGGTCATTTTTTGATCTTCTACCATCACTGTTGTCCTCTCTCTCCCTCTCCATCTTGACCCTTACTTGGTGCTAGAGAAAACAGGCAAGCAAAAAACAAAAAAAGGCAGACAAAACAAATGTGCCTGATAGCATGTGTGACATTCTATTCTCATAATATCCCATCTCTCTAAAAAAATAAGAAGGTAGGTTTCATCATCTGATCACTGAGTCTAAGAGATTTCACTATAATTAGTCTTATTTCAGTTGTGATATATTGCTATTTTCCTCTGAATTATTTTAATAATTGTGTCTATGTGTTACTCTCCTGGTTCTGTGCACTTCATTCTCCATCATTTTGAAATAGTTTTTCTCTTGTTTTTTTCTGAATTCTTTACATTTACTTTTCTACTAGAGTACTGGTATTCCATTATATCCATTATATCCATATACCAAAATTCATTGACTAGTTTCCCAATCCACGAGCATCCATTTTCCCCATGTCTTTTGTTATCACATAAAGTGTTGCTTAAGAATTTTGGGTTCTACATAGAACTTTTTTTTCTTTCTTTGACCTTCTTGGAGTACATACCCCATAATTCTACTGGATAAGAGTGCAACTAGTCATTTCCCTTTCTCACAATGCTTTATCAATGCTTTTTAAAAAGATCCTGACATTTCCTACTAATGTTACCTTCCACAGAAGCCTCACATTATAAAAAAAAATGTAATCAAGTAAAATACCTTGATTCTGACTTTACTCTGTGCCTGGAGTCAACAAACTCTCTTTTGAGAGTAGGAGATATGTCTCATCATCAGACCTCTAGAATTAAAGAGGGGTCAGTGCTTTGATCTGAACTATGATGCATCTGAGTGCTGTTTTCCTTGACCTTGATTTAGTCACTGCTTATACTGTTCTGTTGGTCCCAAGTTTGACTGAGTTTTGCATTCATCATTTATAGTATGACATCAAAATTATCATAATATTCTAAATTGATCACATTTTTGACCGTTCCCCAATTGATGAATAGCTCCTTTATTTCTAGTTTTTACCATGCCATAAAAAGTGCATTTAAGAATCCTTTGATATACACAGACTTTTTCCTCTGCCTTTGACTTTCTTGGGACATATAACCAGGAGTGGTCAAAAGGGCAGCTAGGAGGCACAGGCTAGGAATTCCTGGCCTGGAATCAGGATGATTCATCTTCCTAAATTAAAATCTGAACAATTACTAGCTGTGTGACCCTATGTAAGTCACTTCACTGCATTTGCTTCCATTACCATATCTATGGGATGAACTGGAGAAGAAAATAGTAAATCATTCTAGTATCTCTTCCAAGAAAACCCTGAATGGGGTCATGAAGAGCTGGACATGACTGAAACAACTGAACAACAATGAATTGGTCAAAAGGCTTAGTTAGTTTTCTAGCATGGAACAGTGGAAAGAGAATTGTCTTTGTAGTTAGAGGAATTGGATTCAAATGTTGTCTCTGATGCTTACCACCAAGAAGCCTAGAGTTCTTCCCTGGGGCTTGACACAAACTTCAGTAAGGCCCCCGCAGAGCCTGGGAATCTGGGCTCAACTGAATCTATGCTATTTCCTTGCCGATAATTCTTCCCATAATATGGTAAAATGAACTTCCTTTTGTTAGCTGCTAGATGGTCTACCACTTTATCCCATGTGGAACCTGACCCATCAGATCAGCCCAAGTCAGGCCTGACCTGCAGCCCTCAAAGGCATCACCCCAGGCCCTCCAGGTAAGTAGAAAATCTCCTTGGACCTTAGAGAGCATGAGCAAGGCTATGGGCTTCATTCTGCCCAACTCTAAAGTATTTTTTTGGCTAAGTTCCAAAGATAGACTACTTGCAAAAAATATACAAAGCAAATTCCATAGTGAGAATCAAGAAAGTTCTCATTGAATTTTCAATTTCAATTTCAATTAAATCTCAGTTATTTTTGGAATAAAGTTTGAGTTGAGTTTTGAAAGAAGCTGGAGGTTCTGAAAACTAGAGATCAGGAGGGGATTCAAAGAAATGGAGATGAGAAATGTTTGTCCTTTGGGGTCAAGGTATAGCGTGTTTGGCTGTGTCTGGTCAATTCAATACAAGCGTGGAAGGCTCCACCATAGGTCAGGCACCAATGGTCCATTTGTACTTTTGGGCTGGAAATGTCTCTAGATTGGGGCAATTCATTTTCTGTTTTGCTCTTAGAGCAGCAGCTCCTTCTTTGATGTGGATGTGCCGTACTGGTTCTCCAGTCTCATAACTGATACTGAAGTTCTTCAAAGAGACCTTGGGAGCATCTTTGCATTGCTTCTTCTGTCCTCCATGTAAGACTTTGCCTTGTTAAGTTCTCTGTAAAATTGTCTTTTAAGTAAATGTACATCTGGCGATCAGCCCATTGAAGTTGTGTGAGAGGACAATCAAATAAGTCAGTTTTGCTGGAAAATAGGGGATGATGAGGAGCAGTTTCTGATAAGTCTGGAAAGGTAAGCTAAAGTATGATTGCCAAAAGCTTTCAATGTCCAACAGAGGCATTTGTATTTCATCCCAAGGATGATAGGGAATGTTTGAAGATTTTCAAGCTGAGAAATGACATTTTGACCTATGCTTTAGGAATTTCATTTTGGCAGCAGTCTAGGAGGTTGGCTGTATAGGGGATCATCTTGAAGAACTGAGAAAGTCTGAACTAGATCAGTGGTTGTAGGACCAAAAAGAAGATAACAGATGCAAGAAATGATAGGAAGGGAGAATTTGACAAGTTTTTCTAATTAGATAGAGCAAGGAGTACAAAACTGAGAGATAGTGAAGAACTGAGGATCATTCTGGGGTTACAAACCTGGATTATATTAAAGAATGTTGGTACCCTGAATAGAAAATGGGAAATGAGGAAGAGGAATGGGTTCTGGGGGAAAAGATAATGAGCTCCATTTTGGACCTGTAGAAGATGAAATGTCTGTGAAATATCCAATTGGAAATATCTAATTGGCAACTAGTGATGTATTTTGCAACTCAATATATAAATGGATATACATGTATAATAGATTTATACATATGTGTACATATAGGCATATATAAACATATACTTATGTGTGTATATACAGGAATCATCAGCATAGAGATGATAATTGAATCCACGAGAATTAATGGGATTACAGAGAACGGCCATAGATAAAGAGATCCAAGAGAGAGCAAAGTCAGAGACACCAGAGCCTCCTATGTGTACATAAATCATTGACTGATATAGTGAGGACTAGAATCCAGGGCTTCTGACTATCAATGGTCTTTCCAGTGTACCCTGCTAAACACAATACTACTTATTTCACTATGATGACCTGAACATGCCCATATTTTCCCTTGTTTCCTTTCATTACCGTCCCCAACTTCTTACTCTTCCCCCTCTCCTGCCCCCCTCATCATTTTTGCTTCCTTCTTAAATGTAAAAGTTCATTGTGTGGTATTGGTATAAGCCTTTGGGAGGAAGGATATAGTAGAAATATAATATTTACTGTAAATCAATATAAAAATGAATGCATGGGGATGGCTTTTGCATAGACCAGCAAAGAACCCCCCCCTCCAAAAAAAGCTTTTTAAAAAGCCTGGAGAATATGTTAAAGCAAGATTAAAGACATTCCAGAAAATATGTGTAACTTGATATAAGTCACTCAGGGAAAACAAATACATGAAAAAAATGAACCAGTGCACATTTTCAGAGTTAAAAGAAAAAGTGACAGGAATTCTTTTCAGAGGGCACAAAGATTCATACAGTGCTTCCACTCAACCTTTAGAAGCTCTTCCAGGCTCAAGAAAAAAAAAATCTAGAACATGAAAACTAATAACTTTCCATTCTTAACAAGAACTGATGAAATTCACTTTAATACTTTCATCAGAAAAAATGTGTTCTGAAAAAGCTTCTTTAGAAATATCAAATTTATAGTAGGCAGTATAGTTGATATTGTAGCAGGCCTGAGATTTTATTTCTTAAAAAAAATCTTTTCTTTCAGCATATTGCATGTCTCCAATCAATATGGAGGCAAAAATAAGAAAACCATGCTGCTTCAGATAAAGAGATAGGAAAAAAAAGATAGAGGGAAATTTTCTAGAGATTTACCTTCTAAAGAAAGAAAAAAGAGAAACTGGATTTCTTGGAAAAGTAAGTGCTTATCCATGGGCTAAGCCATCATCTCTTAGATGAACCCATTTATATCCAACAATAATACCCTGTTTCCAAAGCCTGCCCTAAAGGCACACAAACTAATTTAGCAGAAATGTAGTTTTTCAACTAACAAAGGACCCAAAGGACAAGAGGTGCAGTCTAAATTGCATCCGGGTCTCTAAGAGATCTCCTTTTTACAAAGTTTCATTGTATATACAGTACCCTGCCTCCCTCCGCATCCCCAAATTTTGAGGATAAACAGCACCTTAAGGGGCAGTGAACTAATTCACCCACCAAGCAGAGCCTTCTCAGGGGATATTAAACTTAATGGGTTCAGATGAAGACTTCTCTTAGGAAACTCCCAGAGAGCTCACAAATAAGCTTTGTAAGTGCTTGAAAATGGAATTGGAAAGACCCAAACCTTGAAAAGCTTATGTAAACTGACTGTATCAAAGCAGCTCACCCTTGCCCTCTTCTTTTAAAACTTGAAAGCAATTTTTGTGAAGTATTGACTCTGAATTGCTGTGAAATGTAAACCAGTTTTCGGTTCAAGCCAATTTCTGGATCTTCACTAATTATAAAGATAATATTTATTTTTTAGTATTTTATTAATACTATTCCTGAAACTATTGTTTATGGATCTGAGCTGAAATGCCTCTACTATTTTGTGCTTGAATTCTCTTTCCATTCAATGTGGATGAATTCCCTTTATTGGTTTATGATAAGGTTTTACTTTCCTTTATTCACTCCATGATCCAGACAAACTGTCCTTCTTGTTGTTTGTTGTTTGTCACATGAAACAAGGTAGCTAGGTCTTTTGTTCCACTTGTTTAGTTGTTTTTCAGTTGTGTCTGACCCCTTTTAGGGTTTTCTTGGCAGAGCTATTAGAGTGGTCTGCCATTTCCTACGCCAGCTCATTTTATAGACTAGGCAATGGAGGCAAAGAAGATCAAATGACTTGTCCAGGATCACACAGCTAGTAAGTGTCTGAGGTCAGATTTGAACTTATAAAAATGGCTTCAGTCCAGGTCTGGAATTTTATCCACTGCACCACTAGCTGACTCCTATGAAGAAGGTACTATGGAGTCTGAGAGAATATATGGAACTAGGGAAGAGCCACACAGCTAATAAGTGAGTGAGGGAGGATTCAGACTCAGGACTTGTGAATGCAAGCCTGAAGCTCAATCTGCTACATCAAGCTGCCTCCTATATGCTGGTTTTAGCAAATTTATACATGGGGTAAATTGAAATGGGCAAAATTTCTTTTTGGGCCATCCCCAATTGCTTTCGTGGCATCCTTCCACATCCTTTTCATTTCCTTTTCTCTTCTCATCTTCCCATCTATCCTTTACTTAATAAACCCACAGCTTATCTTTGTGGGACCTTGCTTTCAAATAACCATCATGATTAAGAAGCAATTTAAAATATTCCTTGGTAAGAAGTTTCCTAATAAGTTATATGGGAACTCTTAGGGGGTCTTTGCTTTTTCACAAAAATGAATTTATAATGGTGGAACTTAGGGCATAGGTAACAATGGGGGAGGGAAATGTTTTTTGAGGCAGAAAACAAAAGAAGCAAACTATTCCTAGCCAGAAGTTTCTCATAAGGGTATACACACCATTCCCCACCTTTGATAAATGGCTACATCAGAAATCATCCCAGTGGCTAATCTGACTTTATGATAAAGTAGAAGAAGACTCCATGGTTTACTCCAAATAGGCATTCAAAAGCTATAGCCACTGATTGCATAGATAAAGCTGTTGAGATGTAGAGTCAGAGGACATGATGTTACAGAATTCTGGCTCTTCTGTTTTCTATCTGTCTTATCCCAAGTAAGTTACCCTCCTGCTCTGGAATTCAATCTTCATATCCATAATACAAGATTAGATTCAATGATCACTAAGGTACCTTTTAAGGGAAATATTGAAGCTGGTTATGAGGTTTATGAGAGCTAGATTATTAATTTTTTTCTGTGATAATTTGCACCTTAGAATTCATCAAACCCTCCAATTTAGGACTTGTTTCTATCATCTTATAGATGTTTTTAGATTTGAAAACTCAGTTATGCATATTGAACTTGAAAGTGTATCATGAGTATGTTTTCCCCCTTTTTTTCAGAAAGTCACTTGTAAAACACAGCACAACCCTGTCCCTTTTTCAACTATAGATTTCTGACTCTAAGAAATGGGAAGACAGTATTTTGTGACTCAAATCTGCCTCAGAGCAGCAAAACTCAGCTTAGAGGCAACCTTTAGGGGGAAAAAAAGAATGAAAATTATCGAGAGCAGTCCAGTGCGTTTTGTCTCTTTCTGACAAAGCTGATTGAAAGAACTGTCTTAAAACAGATGTCCATGTTTCTGTTGCTGCTGTATAACATTTATTGTATGTTTGGGGCCATTGGAGTTCTTACTGCCTCAATATAATATTAACAACAGGAAGAAGCACTTTGTAACTTCTTTCTAATTAAATGACTGTTAGCAATGACATTGACAGCATCATTTTTATGTGTTCTATGATCTATTTGCATATAATATATTTTTCTGCATATTACATGTAAAGCTTAAATACATAAACAATTTATACTTGTCAAAGTAGTCTTTTAAAGAGGCATTTTACGTTTTCTAGAACTTATTTTATTTGAAAAGTAATATCAACTAGCATTACATTGAAAATATGCAACCTCTACTTACTACAAAGCATGAATTTGTTTCTATCAAGGAAGGATTAAAGCAAAATTTTCAAGTAGCAACTGTGAAAGCCACAGTTGATGTAGCATTTGCTTTGCAGAGAGGATGGAGAGGGAGAGGGAGAGGGAGAGAAAGGCTGACCAGTACTGCTACTCTCAAAAAGTCACTGGGCATAGGCATGAATAAATTGGATAAATGATCTGAGCATATAAAATTTTGATTTTCCAGTTCTGATGCAAGGGCACCAAATACACACCATGATTATTGATCTTCCGCTACCAAAAGTATAACAATAAGACACACAAGAGAAATCAATACCAACTACTTAACTATGCCAAGATAGTTGAGATGCACAAAAAAGTGGGCTAGCTGCAAAAAAAATATTGATACAATGCATGAAAATAGATGTTCTTTAACAGAGGCATTGACCCTGTGACTTCCCAGTGTGATTTATAAAAATATTGGTGAACTCAACTTTTGCCATTTCATTTTCCTATTTAATTCTGGGAATGATAAAGAGAGAATTTTTATCCTTTAAAAAGTCACCAGTTGGCAATGGTTAGCTCATTATCTTCTGGTATTTTTCAGAAAGTGTTCTGTCAGGGGTGATCTGGTTATTTCAGGGGTGGCAGCTTGATAGAAGTTAGGTAACCGAATGTCATAGCGATGGCCTTTCCCCATATTCACCCTGTCATTCAAAGCATAGAGCTTGTCAGCAATATCACTGCCAATTAAAACAGAAAACAGGCGGGAGATGAAACGATGCTGAGCAAAGAGCAAATACAGTTTCTTTCGCCTCCAAGCCACATACCGACAGTCTGTCTCTGCGGTGAGGGTTACCTACAAAACATAAGACCAAAAACAAACAGTTTAGGGTAACTAAATATAAACATAAGCAGCCTCTCTCTTTGTGGATAGCATTTGAATTGGTTTAGAAAATCACGCCACCATTTTATTTCTTCTATTCTTCATTTAATTCCCTTTTAAATTTCAGAATAGAATTTGGCAATTTACAACATATTACAATGGTGGGTTGGAGGCATTGCTCCAACATTTATTTACTTCAATTCAGCTATGAATTGCTAACATCCAAAATGACCATATCTACTGAGAATTTAATAAGATGTCCTATGTTTTGGAGGCTCTGGCCCTTGTGTGATCTTAAAATCACAGATCCCAAACCCTGAGCTGCAAAATTATTACAAAGGTCCTATGAATTCACATGGGAATTCATAAATAAAAAAACACACCTTCCTTACACTGAATGCATAATGTCTTATATATTTTCAAATATATGTAGATGTTAGTATGATTAATAAAATACAAATTCATTAAAGGCAGAACTGATTCCATTATATATTTCTGTCATTTTATGTATATGTACATATATATATTCCAATTAGTGGATGTAAATATATAATAATATAAATATCATATGAGGTAGGGAGCGATTTGTGATATTTAGAATTAATGGGTTCTTGTTAAATTGTGTTATGTTACTAAAATTAATACTATCATGTCATTAAGATTGGAAAGAATGAGAAATATAAATATAAAAAGATATTTATGAATATAGCCCATACTAATGTCAGTTATGTAAGAAGAGGAGTAAATGGATAAATAAAGAGTTCTGATGGAAACTTAGAGGAAATAACTGAAAAGATCTGATGCAATTTATTGCATTAAAATTATTTTTTAAAAATTCATAAATGATTACATAGCAAGTTTAATAGGTTTTACTGATGCCCATGTCTGTTTAAAATAAAACCACCCCAAACCTATACTTTTTGGGTCCCTATATTCGGTATATAAAATACAGTAGCTTGGTTATACAAGAGGGTATGTTTCAAAATGAAATCACAGGAATAAACGTAAAACCTAATGATGGAACCTACTGAGCCATTAACTTTCAAAATAACTAGATGCAACAGAGCCAAATAGATGTTGTTATAATTTTTCAAGATGCCAAGAGACTGGTACTTCCTAGAGAATACAAAATAGCCTCCCTTGTAGCAATAAACATGCCTTTATTTTTGTTTATTTCTAAATTGTCCCACTAATGAATTTCAAAGTCAGATAATTGTCCCCCAATGTCTTTAAAAGTATGGTCTGAATTAAACACAGTGTGATGATCCAGAAAAACTTTTTTTTATCTGCCCGTTTCATCTTCTTATACACACTAGTATGTGATGGGTGAAGCCAGTTTTATGTGTGCTCATCTCATATAATCTTGAGTTAAATATAATCAGGAAAGCAAATCTCTCTCTTTTTTTAAAAGGATATTATACAGAAAGTATAACAGAAATGAAAATTATTTTTTCTTTTAAATTTTCTTTTAGTCCATAATCCAGAGAATTAGGAACTTAATATGCAGTTCATCCATGCTTTACCTGAAAAATGCCTTCCTCTGTGGGTCTGAGTGAATCCCATTCAGGAGAATCCAGGAATTGAAGAGGGAAAATGTAATGCAGAAATTCTCCATCCACCGTCACTCTGATCCTATACAAAGTACAATGGCCATGGTTTGTACAAATATAAGATAAAGGCATTCTAGTTCTAGAGGCACTTTAAATCTTCCTCCTATTTCCTTACCACCCCAAGATTCTCAACCTACTTACACAAAAGGAGGGTACAATGCATATGTTCTCATCAATCAGAAATCTTTTCTTAATTGCCTATAATACTAGGCCAAAGACTGACACAAATTCATTCAAGCTGTCTTCATATTAATGGCCATGTTCCAAATTTCATATATAAGTTGGTTTCTGGGATAAGCAACACATTTTCCCACCAAAATTCAACGAAAATTGATAATTAAGTTCCCAGGTCAACATACAAAGGATTAAATGGGCCTCAAATTCAAAGGGAGGTAAAAGTTATGTGGAACAATATTTCTAGATGGAGAAAATATCCACAGAATTACCTTGGGAGGCCAGGAACACATCTTCAGCATAAGCAGTAAAAGGCTGAGTCACATCTGGCATGGGGCAGCCAGGACTTTACCTCAAATGCTGGCATCCTGGGTGATCCAATTTTTTTCTTCTAAAGTGGAACATGACCTTCCCACCCTCCACCCCCAGCTCCATATACCTGCTGGGGCAATTAAGGCATTGGATAGCTAATTACTGATTCTTCACACCTGGTAGATTAAAAGGGGAATGTAGACAGGAGGAAGTTCGAGGTGGTGGGGGCAAATAGTTTTTTTTTGTTATAGGAGTGGTTAGGGAAACCACAAATTACTTCTAACTTTGTAGAGACAAAGATTTGAAAAATATTTTATGCTATTTTATTCAGACCTTCCAACAACCCCATAAAGTACTATAGATTTTGTTAGCCTCCTTCCTAGATGAGGAAACTGAGTCCGAGCAAAGTTAAAAGGCTTGCCTACAATTACATAGCTAGGAAATGCCAGGATCTGGTTTTGAACTCTCCTGACCCTAATGTTCAGCACAATTTCCACTATACCACACAGGTTCCTCAAGAAATAGAGAATTTCAATTGTGTGTCGGCTAAGGGTGGTTAGGAGGGTTTGGGGAGAAGGAAAGAACATGAAATATGTAACTATGGGGAAATGTTCACAGATACCCTTACTAATGGGGGCATCTGTTATTGACTTCAGGGAAGACTTGTGGCAGTTAATTATCTGAAAAAGAGGTATAAAAGCATTTGTATGTTGACCTGATATTATCCATTAGGACTTAGGCTATCTTTCTGGTCATACATTTTGAATGTCATGAAGAGCCTCTTGAGAATGGCCAAATCTGAGAGTTGTTACCCACTACTGATGACTCCATATGAGAACAAATGATACTCAAGAAAGAATCTGGGCAGGAAACTGAAGAAGTCAGAGGCACAAGTGGTACTTCCACCAATTCTGCCAAATGAAAGTAAGATCTTGAGATGATAAAGTGGGATATAGGAAATAAGCAATTGGTTTTTAAAATAGCAATAGTGGGACAGGTCAGTGGCTCAATGGCTAGAGAGTCAGGCCTGAAAAAAATGGATGTCCTGGGTTCAAAAGTGGCCTCAGATGCATCTTAGATGTGTGACCCTGGGCAAGTCATTTAACCCCAATATCCTAGCCCTACTGCTCTTCTGCCTTGGAATCAATACTTAGTAACAATTCTAAGACAGAAGGTAAGGTTTTAAAAAATAAAACAAAGTAGCATTAGAGAATAGGATATGATTTTCTAGAGATAGTATAAAAGGATACTGAAATAACTTGTAGATGTGATCACTGAATGAGTCAGCAATCTTTGAGAAATTATAGTGAGCTGGAGAAGTGCTGAGAGACAAAAAGATGGGTGACTATCTCAATATCCCTTTCTTTCCTTTCTTTGCCTTGCCAAGACTTAGTATCCCTATCTCTCACCATTTGGAAGTATAAGGGCTGCTAACTGGCATGGTCCCACTCTGATCAGTACAGGAACTCTAACCTGATGTTTCTGACAACCACCAGTTTTCTCCTCCTTAAGCAGCCTTGTTAGCTCCTTTATTCACTGAGATGCACCATTTTAATGCCAAATTTAACATGGACACCAGATTAACGTATACCATTGCAGCTTAGAACTCCTGAACTCAAGAGATCCACTAACTTGTCTCCTTAGTCATTGGGATTACAGATATGAAATACTTTCAGCTACACTTCAATTTTCTAAAAAGAGAAGGAGGTGAGTATTTCAGATCCAAAGGCCTAGTAAAATTTAAAAAAATGATTCCTAGTAAAATCTAGAATGTAAAAAGGTACTGTTCAAAGCTTTAATAAGATCACATAAAAGAAAATAGATTATTACAGGACAATAGTGGTTCATATAAAACAAGATCTCAGCCTAAACTCATTCCTTTTAAGATAGGGTTCCTAAGCTTAGTAATTCATAAGATTATTATAGATATTGTTGTTAATTCAGTTGTTTCAATTATGTCTAACTCTTGGTGACCCCATTAGGAGTTTCCTTGGCAAAGATACAAAGTGATTTGCCATTTCCTTCTTCAACCCATTTTTAGACATGAGGAAACTTGGACCAAGAGGTTAAGTAACTTGTCTTCACAAATAGTAAGAGTCTGAGGTCAGATTTGAACTCAGGTCTTCTTAACTCCAGATTCAGCACTCTATCCATTGTACGATCTAGCTGCCCCACTATTATAGATAATCCACGAATTGCAGAAGGGCACATGATAGAATCTCTTGGGCACAAGGTAAAGAAATATAAACCATTTAACGCCATTGACCACCCTCCTCTTTGGGTTTTTCTGACCCCATCTTCCCTTGGTTCTTACTTCTCCCTTCTCATTCTATCTTGTCCTCTAACTGTGGAGACATTCCAAGTGCCTGAGACTGCATTGCCTCCTCACCTCAATTTCTATGGCCTGAGGGCACTGGCACCCCAAGAATCAGTGCTAGAGATGGAAGTAGAAGTTGAGGTTAAAAGTTGGGGAACATGGACTCTGGGATGAGAAAAGGAGCAAGAGCTACAGAAACCTCTGGAAATCTCTATCAGAGAAAAGAAAGCAGAATCAGTTGAGCTTATATAAATCAGGGTCCTGACTCTACACTCTCTAAACTTCAGATTATTTTATGAAATTATAAGTATAAAATCAAGTCTCAGTTTTAAGTGTGTTAAGAGGACTCACACATGCTATAATCCATTTTATAAACAATTCTTTCTGTATAACTAAGTAATCTTATATTCCTCCCCCTCCAACCTTCCCTTCCTTCTATCTGCACTATATCTGCACTATTCATATAAGAGTTTAGCATTTATAGAGCACTTTAAAGTTTGTAAAGAGCTTTATTGATATTATCTCTTTTGACTCTCACAATAACCCTGGGAGGTCGATGCTGTTATTTATCTCCATTTTACAGATAAGGAAACTGAGGCAGACTGTGGCTTTAGAGACTGGCCCAGGGTCACAGAGCTGGTGACTGTCTGAGGTTGGATTTAAAAGTGCATGTGCCACTATTCATAACCTTAATTTTTTAAAAGGGGAAGGCAATGAACATTTCAGAGCCAAGAGATTAATATTGATTCCTAAGAAAACTCTAGAATGAATAAAGATACTGTTGTGAGCTTTAAAAAGGCAAGAAACTGTCCAAATGGAAATTAAATCATTCCAGGCCAACAGGAATTAATCTAAATACAAACCTTGCCTGACCCAACTCAATCCTTTTTCTGAGGGGTTCCTTTTGTTGGCAATGTTATTTAATCAATTTGTCATGTCTGACTCTTTGTGACACATTTGGGATTGTCTTGGAAAAGACACTGCCATTTTCTACTCCAGCTCATTTCAAAAAACAACCCAAGGGGGCAGCTGGGTAGCTCAGTGGATTGAGAGCCACTGAGGTCCTAGGTTCAAATCCCGCCTCAGACACTTCCCAGCTGTGTGACCCTGGGCAAGTCACTTGACCCCCATTGCCTACCCTTACCACTCTTCCACCTATAAGTCAATACACAGAAGTTAAGGGTTTAAAATGAAAACAAACAAACAAACAAAAAAACAACCCAAACCCTTACCTTCTAACTTAGAATCGATACCAAGCATTGTTATAAGGCAGAAGAATGGTAAGGGCTGGGCAACTGGGGTTAACTGACTGGCCCAGGGTCACATGACTAGTTAGTGTCAGAGGTTAGATTTTAACTCAGGAAGATGAGTTTTCCTGACTCCAGTTCTGGCACTATATGCCCTGCATTACCTATATAAGGGGTCCTTGGGGAGGTAAATCAGAAGAGTATTTCTGGCTCCAGATCCAGGGCTCTATCCATTGCCCCATCTAGTTGCTATTCTGATAGTCACAACCCAGGAATCATTTTTGACTCTTAACTTAACCTCATCTATCATATCCAATCAGTTTCTAAGTCTTGTCAATTCTACCACCAAAATATTTTTCATCTTTCATCCCCTTCTTTCCACTCAAAATACAACCACTTGAGTTTAGGTCCCCATCATCTCTGGCCCTTACTACTAAAACAGCCTCCTAACCTCTACCTTTCTTATCTGTCTGTATTTAGCCTCTTCTCTCTTCCAGTTCATCTTTCACAGACTATTTCTATACCATGGATCTGTGTCTCCCTTGCCTCCAATATCTCTCTGGTTTTCTCTTGCCTCTAATATGAAAGAGAAACTTCTAGTTTAACACTGAAAGCTCTTCAAGATCTTGCTCCAAACTCTTTACTGGCTGGTTATACATTCATCCCCCTCACACACTAAACTTAAGAGATTTCCAATTTCTTGTCTTTATTCTCCCCTTGGCTAGGGATGCCTTAGAAGGGTAATAAACAAAGCACGCTGGTAAATTGACACACACTTTTATCTGAATTGCCTCTTTGTATGGTTTTCTGAGAAGAAATGTTCAGCTTGGATCATTACTTGCTTCAGCCACATAATTCTTTGTCCCACATCTCCTCATTGATATCTCTTGTATCCATGATAGCTCTATCATAGAATCCCCTATTACTCCAAAATCAATGCGAAAGAAATGCCTCTGTTGCCACAGGTTTAAGATGATTCATTCAACCATTGTGGCAAAAATATGGAAGGTCTGATGGGTAGTAAAGACTAAGTCTTCTCTTGCTCAATTCTACTTTGGACCACTGAACACTAAGAAGGGAAATAAATTAACACGGAGAGAACACAGACCGACACAGACACAAACATATAACAAGAAGAGATGGGTACAGACCTTCCTGACACAAGTAAAGAGAGTTTATCGATTGGCGTTTTGCCCTGCATGGCATAACAATGCTCCTTTTCCAATGAGACCACTTGGCAACACAAAGCAATCTTCCTGAAAACGGGCAATGTGATTCCCAGGGGCTGGAACAGAGAGCTGTAGAGCTCCTGGAATTCTTTGTCAAAGGTGACACTGCGGACTTGGTACGCCACGTGGACGAACTGCATGAAGCAGATGACGAACAGGACAAAGTTCCAGGAGAATATATCAGCTGCGCAGACATCCACCCAGGCCCAGACTGAAGAACAGAGGAAGCCTAATCCAAGCAAGCTGAATACGTAGAGGAGCCCGAAGAATCCACTCCCTCCCATGAAGCCAACTATGAATAAGATACTAGCGAGATGATAAATGGACCCTTCTGCTTCTTGCTTCCAGGCCGTGCAGAGTGGATGCTCGCCTAGCAAGTTCCACCAGATGCTCCCATTTTCTCCCATGGCTGGCTGGGATGGGCTCTGTTTTTGAAGGCTGTTAAGCAGAGAAATGAGTCTCTTGGGGTGCCATCTTCAGATCTTAGGCTACCTGGTTACGAGGTCAGGAACATCTTGTATTTGGGGGCTCACATGGAGGCCTTCAGTCTTTATGGCAGTGAAAGCATTCAGGAAACCATCCTAATTTCTGAAGTTTTAGCTGACCTCCCATTTTGGATTCAATCCTTACATGGTATGGTATGATCTGCCCTGCCCAAGGGGAAAAAATGTCTATTTAATTGAGATGAAAAAATTGAGAGATATGTTGAAAGAATTATTAGAATAAGTTTTAAAAAAAAGGTAAACAATTGTTGCAATTAGTTGCAAATATTTACTTACTGACAAATAGGATGTCTAAAATAAAATGTCTGGGGGTTACTCGGGTAACAAGTCTGTTAAAGACTTATCTACTATATAAATAGAGGAACATGGTTTAAATCTGAACTTTGCCACTTCCTACATATATGACTTTGGAAAATTAGTATCTCTTCCCTGGGGCCTATCTCCTCAGGAGGGAATCAGAATAGCTTGATCAAGCATTTATTAGGTACCTACTATATCCCAGTCACTATTCAAGACCTGGGGTGGATACAGACAAAAAAAAAAGAATTTATTTCCTACTGTGGGAGACAACATATACACTTAAATATGTGGATAACATGGAACATAAATACAAAATAATTTAGGGAAGTAAGGAACTAGCAGCTAGGATGATCAGGAAAAGCTTCATGTAGGAGCTGGGGTTTGAGATGAGCTTTGAAAGAAGTTAAGAAATTCTAAACGGTAGAGGTTATGAATTGATTTATTTCAGCCTGTGCAAAAGGGGTGATGATGGAAGATGGAATGGCATGTGTGAAAAATAACATGGCCAGTTTAACTAGAACATGAATCTGAAGGAGTATAATATGTGATAAACCTGGCAAGGCAATTGGTAGCCAGGATGCAAAAGTCTTTAAATTCAAAATGGAAATTTGTATATCATCTCAGAGGTAATAGAGAGCCACTGAAGTTTATTGAGCAAGAGATTAATATGGTTAGACCTTTGCTTGAAGAATAATACTTTGGCAGCTGCCTGGATTATAGAAGGGAAAAACTAGTTAGTAAGGATACCACTTAGGAGAATATTGCAAAAGTTCATGGGAGAGATAATGAGGTCCTGAGCCTCAACTAAGGTAAGGGCTACGTTAGTAGAGAAAAAGGGACAGGTGTGAGAACTGTTATGGAGGTGGACTGGACAAGACTTACTTAGTAGCTGAATGGATATGCAGAGAAAGGCAGACTGAGAAATCCAGGAAGTCTCCAAAGTTGTGAACCTGGGTAACTGGAAGGATGATCATACCCTTGACAGAAATAGAGAAATTCAGAATAGGGGTAGATTTAGAAGAAAATGATGACCTCCAACATTCATTCCAGCTCTATATGACCCTGTCATTCTGGGACATGCACAAGAAATTTATATAACTTTTTGCTTTACTAATAACATGTGATGAATAAAAATTGGCTTTTAAAATTATTGGCATTTTTATACATTTCTCAAGAAACTGGAGTGTTTCCACGTACACTGAAATAATAGATAAGGCAAAAAGAAATGTATAATTCTGAAAACAATGAAAATATAACCATATGAAGACATAACAAGGTAAGGAGATAATTTTTCAATAAGATATTTTTAAGGTTTCTTCATAAATCACTGGGAGCCATTGTGGACTGCCCACATAACTAGATGACTTCCTTGGAGTCAGGAAGACCCGATTTCTAGTCTTGCCTCTGAGATGTATGCTAGTTGTGGCACCTTGAGCAAGAAAATTTAAACTTAGTCCTCCCAGGTGACCCTCTACTGGTGACAGACCAGCTACTGGATTGCATCAGTAAGCTCTCTCACCATCTTTCAGCCCCTCCCCATTAATAAATCAATAGACATAAAAATAATTTGAACAAGAGCCAAACTTCAATAAATCTAAGAAAAAATAACCCCATCTTAGCTTAATGTATTAGAGGTTATTTCAGGTTAAAAGCTAAGTTCATATAGCTAAACAAATGCTATGAATACTCCTGGCTACATGCACTGTATACTGATTTACCAGATGGTCAAAAATGTTACTACCAACACTGCTCTGTTACACATACATTCTCTTCCCTTTAGGCCATATGGTAAAAGAACTCTTATTTGACGTGAGTCACACAGAACGCATTCCCAATGCTGTAGGTGCCGAAGGATCCACAGCAATTATCAGAGGCACTCAGATGCTCTGGATGATGGTGTCCACTAGAAAGATGAGCTTGTTTTCCTTCCTCTGATAACAAACCAAATCAGTGAACTTTGGGGCTATTTTTAGTAAATTTATTTTTAAAACAGCTCCTGCGGATGAAATATCAGGTATCATGGCCTTGTTCCATGGAAAAACTATATAGAGAAATGGAATGACTTAGCCACAGGGAAAGGGGCTCATCGCTGCCACAAAGTGGAATTAGAAGCCCCCTTCCCTAACTCCTCTGGTACGGATCCTTTCCGGAGGGGGAGGGATCCTTTCTGAAACAGGGCCAAATGGACTCCATAGTCATCTGTAATAAAGGTCTGATATTCAAGATATGAAGGGAACTAACACAAATACCTGAGTCATTCCCCAAAGGATAGATGGTCCATTGGGCTTGTCCTTAGGGACAAACACTTCTCTAATGAAGAATTGCAAACTCTTCACCACCATTTGAAGGGTTGCACCAAAGATGATGAAAATAATGAAAATTAAAGTAAATCTAAAGTCCTATCCTTTAGCAGTGATGACAGCAGATAGAAATAGTCCATGTTGGAGGGACTAGAGGGACATAAGAATGGTGCTTCTTCTCTTGAGCACTTCTATGGCCTTAGACAAATTACTTAATATCTCAGAATCTCAATGTCATCATCTGTAAAATAAAGTGGTTGCACTAGGCCAGGGCTTCTTAACATTTTTGTGTGTGGCATAGACCCCTTTGTTAGTCTGGTGAAGTCTAAATTTCACTTAGATATTAGTGAAAATAAAAATGTAACTTTTTCCTATTTAAATTAATAGATTTCCTTAAATCTCTGAATAGAACTCTTGGGTGTCCATGAACCCCAAGTTAAAAACCCCTAGAGATGAACTCTGAAGGCCCAGTAAGTACCAATGATCCTATAACACCATGTTGATGGAGCTGCTAATTGGTCCACTCATCCTGGAAAACAATTTGAAACTACATGGGGGGAAAGTGACTAAAATATCTATACTTGTTGGCCCAGCGATTCTACTTTTGAACTTATACCTCAGAGATCACAGATAAAAAGCAAAGTCCCACATATACCAAAATAATAATAGTAGTACTTTTGTGATGCATGAAAATAACAAAATATTTTTGTGCCATGAAAAATAAGGAAGATGAAGAACTCAGAGAAATATGGGGAAATACTTGAACTAACAGAATAAACTGAAAAAATATTATACACGATACAAAACATTTTTTAAAAAATGGGATATTATATAATTATGATAACCAAACTTGATCATGGAGAAGAAATGAGAAAGTACGTTTCCTCTTTTGTTGAAGAAGGGGAAGGCTACGGAAGTGAAATATCATATATATGTGTGTTCAGATATGGTTGAAATGGGACAGCAAGGTGGCTCAGTGGACAGAGCGTTGGGCTTGGAATCGGGAAGACATATCATCTTCATGAGTTCAAATGTGGTCTCACACACTTACTAGCTGTGAGACTCTAGGAAAATCACTTAACTCAGTTTGCCTCAATTTCCTCATCTGTAAAATGAGCTGGGGAAGGAAATGGCAAAACATTCCAATATCTTTGCCAAGAAACTCCTAAAATGGGTCATGAAGAGTCAGACGTGACTGAAACAACTGAATAACAACATGGTCCATATGTTGGTTTTTTTAAAGCAGGTATTTTTGTTTTATTTTTAATCTTTCCTACCAGAGACGTCTTGGATATTAGACAATTAAGGGAGGATTGTAGAGTAAGAATCATAAGGACCTCAGAGATTAGTTCACTGTCTTGCAGTCACTATGAGATAGAAAAATGAGGAATCTGCAATACTTTCCTATTAGGAAGCCAAACCCATTTTAAATTTAGAGTGATCAACTGTTAAATCTGGAAGGGCTGTTAGAAATCAAGTCTAGACTGATCATCTCTTACACGTGCACCCCTTCTCTTTCCTCACATAACACTACATCACCCTACTTCAGGTCCTCATCATCTCATACCTTGAGAGAACTTCTCAAAGTACAGTTTGGGGACCCCTATGTGTCCCTGAGACTCTTTCAATAGTCCCAGAGACCCTTTTTGGTTTTTCATGAGTTTAGAACTACTTTAATAATAATACTAAGATGCTTTCATTTCTAATATGATAAAAATATAGATGGGGGAACCTTAATAATTTTCAGGAGTATAAAGGCGTTTGGCAGCAGGTAGGCAGTGCAATGAACAGATTGCCAAACCTAGAGTCAGGAAGACTCATCTTTCTGAGTTCAAATCTGACCTCAGGCACTTATTAGATGTATGACCTTGGGCAAGTCATTTAATCCTGTTTGTCTCAATTTCCTCATCAGTAAAATGATCTGAAAAAGAAAATGGCAAACATTCCAGGGTCTTTGTCAAGAATACCTCAAATGGGATCAGGAAGAGTTGATCAGGACTGATTGGCCTCCTTCCCTCAAGGACCTCTCCACTTGAATCCATCCTCCATAAAGTTGCAAAAGTGATTTTCCTAAATTGCAAGTTTTACCTGCATTTTTTGTAGGTATGTCATATACCACCCATACATACCCCTTTACTCATTAAAGTCAGTGACTCTTTATTACCTTTAGAATCAAATATAAACTCCTCTGTTTAGCATTTAAAGATCTTTGTAACTGGGTCCAAGCCTATTTTTTTCTTTCTTTTTTTAAAACCTTATCTTCTATCTTAGTAGTAATTCTAAGACAGAAGAGCAGCAAGGGCCAGGTAATGGGAGTTAAGTGACTTGCCCAAGATCACACAGCTAGAAAATGTTTGAGGTCTTTCTAATCTTATTACATACATACCTGTCCATGAACACTGTGGTCCTACCAAACTATTTTTCTTTTTATTCTTAAGTTTTAATACCCAATTTTCTCTGTGCCATCTTTTAACATTAGCCCAAGTCTAGAATATTCTTCTTCCTCCTCTCTGCTTCTTAGAATTCCTGATTTCCTTTAAGGCTCAACATAAGAGCTAGCCTCTACATTAGACTCTTCTTAGTTCCACAGCTGCTAGCACCTTCCATGTAACCAAGAATATTTTATACCAGCTTTGTATAAGTCTCATATCCATTTGTGTGTGTGTGTGTGTGTGTGTGTGTGTGTGTATAATCTGCTTTTACATTTTCTGTGACATCAGATATATTATTTCAGCTTATATATGTATATACATGTATGCCATCTCCATGAAGTATAAGCCACCTTGGCATCAGAACTGTTTCGTTTTTGTCTTTGCATTTCCAGGCATGGTGCCTGGCTCATAGACATTTGACAAAAGTTTGTAGGCTGATTAATTTTATAGAAGAGGAAAATGAAACCTAGAAAGCTGAAATAATACATCCAATGTCACAGAAAATGTAAAAGCAGACAAAATGGCATTTGAACTGAGGTCTTCTGATTGTGAATCCTGTATTCTTTACCCCATACCCACAAACTCACGGCACAGGTGCCAAAGATGACATGCAGAGACTTCTCTGTGGGCACAGGAGCTGTTGCCTGCCAGAGTTGGTTACTAGAAATACAGAGGGACTTAAGAGGAACTGCTCCCTTCCCCCTCTCCATTCCCCTGAGCAGAGGGCTCAGGCCACCCCTTTGCCCCTCTCCACTGGCCTCTCATTACCTGACAGTCTGCCCAGCAGCTCAGTGGAAGCACTTACCTCCCTCCCCTGACTGGAGCCCCCAGGCTACTCCCTCACTTTCTCCCTCCCCTGTCTGAGGTAAGGTGGGGGGGTGCCTAGGACACTTGGTCTCTGGAGGTGGGGCATAGCACCCAGTCTCTGCAAGGGTCAGGGCACAGCATATAGTGTCTAAAAGGTTTGCCATCACTGACCTATAGCAACCTCTTGCCAGGTCAGAGAGATAGGCATCATAATGGGGGGGGGGATGATTCTTATTGCAGTGATCTAGAAAGATAATGGTATTGGAAGAGGATCCAATCAGACACCAAGTGAAGTGGTCTTTATTAACATATCCCTTAAAATCATTCCATCTTCCCCATTACTACTGCCATTATCTGAGTCGAGGTCCTTGTTGCTAGAATATGACAATAGTCTTTTGCATCCAGTCCATCCTTTTCAAAAACTAACAAATGTTCCCTAGTGCTTCCTGAATAAAAGCCAGAATTCCTCTGGCTGCCATTTAAATATCTTCATAATTAAGCATCAATTACTCTGTGCTCCTGTGTACTCATTGTCCCTAAACTGACCCTTTCATTTTCTGGTATTTGGGTTCTTTGCCTGCTTCATTCTCTTTGCCAAGAATGCCCTTCCCTTCTCTTCTTCCACTTCTCTCCAGTTGAATTTTATCCATGCTTATAGGTCCACTTTACCCAGGGTACATTCTTACTGCAATTGTTCCAGCCTCCCTGCTGTAAACAGTTTGGCATTTTAATTGTATCTCATGGGTATTCATACTCTCCTTTGTATTATAGTTATTTATCATTCAGATCTAATTCTCCAACCCATTTCCCAATGAAATTGCAAGCTCTTTGATTATAGGGACCATCTTATTTTTAAAAATTTTTTTGTCCTATATATAGAGCCTTAGTATAGAATGAACATATAATAATGATCATTTAGTGAATTCATGAGAATCATTCAACTCCATTGAAAGTCACTATCTTTCTCTTTGCCTTAGTTTCTTCATCTATAAAATGGGAAAAATAGTACACGTTTGGTGTGTAGGCTTTTTCTGAGGGAAGGATCCAATGAAAATATTTGTAAAATGTTTTTCAAACCCTAGAGGGCTACAAAAATGTTAGCAATTATTGTTACTCAATAAATTAGACAAACACATTTAGCACTACTTGTACTATGTTAGGCATCTAGATACAAAGCTAGATCAGAAAGTCTTTGTGAAAGATAAAAAAGACTGGGGATGGACCTGTTTGTACAAAAATATTTATGGCTTCAATTTTTGTGGTAGCAAAAAATTGGAAATTGAGGGGATGTCCCTCAATTGGGGAATGGCTGAACAAATTGTGGCATATGATGGCTATGGAATACTATTGGGCTATAAGAAATGTTTGATTTCTATAAGAACTGTAAGGACCTAAAAAACTGATGTGGAGTGAAATAAGCAGAACCAGGAGAACATTACACACAGTAACTGCAATATTGTGGAATGATCAAATGTGATAGACTTTGCTACTAACAACAATACAATGATACAGGAAAATTCTGAGGAACTTATAAAAAAGAATGCACTCCACCTCCAGAGAAAGAACTGTTGGAGTAAGAATGCAGATGAAAACATGATTTATCACTTGTTTATTTGGGTACATGTTTTGGGGTTCTGGTTTTGTAAGATTATTCACTTACAAAAAGAACAATGTAGAAAAAGGCTTTGAGAGATAATACATGCAAAACCCAGTGGAATTGCGGCAGCTGGGTAGCTCAGTGGATTGAGAGTCAGGCCTAGAGACAGGAGGTCCTAGGTTCAAATCCGGCCTCAGCCACTTCCCAGCTGGGTGACCCTGGGCAAGTCACTTGACCCCCATTGCCCACCCTTACCACTCTTCCACCTAGGAGCCAATATACAGAAATTAAGGGTTTAAAAAAAATTAAAAAAAAATTTAAAAAACAAACAAACCCAGTGGAATTGCCTGTGAGCTACAGGAGAGGGGAGGGAAGAAGAGAAGGAGACGACATAAATCATGTAACCTTGGAAAACTTGGATGTAGAATAAAATAAAGGGAAAAAAGGAAAAAAGAAATAGTCTTTGCACTAATGGCATTCTCCAATGGGCCTCCATAGTCTTTCTGGGTTGAATATAACATGAGTTTGGGACATTAGAATCCTGACAAGACTTTTCTAAAGTTAGCTCTTTAGTTAAAAGTATGTTGTTTGACTTTCAACAAATATTTATTAAAATATCTACTGTGTATAAGGCACTGTGTTAGAAAAATGGGGATATACACATTAAAAATGGCAGCTAGTTAGGAAGTGTGTATTCTAGTCTTACAAAGCTACACTATATTGGATGTCCTAAATCAATATGAAGATTTCCTAAACTCAGTTTAAGAGATGTACCTCTGCCTTCCATCACAGGAGTTGGTTTCAACAACTGACTTATGTGGTGCACTAATTCGCCTTATCAAAATCTGGCTGTCTGGGGGCAGCTGGGTATCTCAGTGGATTGAGAGCCAGGCCTAGAGACGGGAGGTCCTAGGTTCAAATCCGGCCTCAGACACTTCCCAGCTGTGTGACCCTGGGCAAGTCACTTGATCCCCATTGCCCACCCTTACCACTCTTCCACCTATAAGTCAATACACAGAAGTTAAGGGTTTAAAAAAAAAAAAAAAAAAAAAAAAAAAAGAAAATCTGGCTGTCTGAAGTACATTGCCTGAAAAAAAAATATGGCTCTAGAGATATAAGTAGAAAAGCAACAACTGAGGCCTAAGTATGGTACTTGTCTTTTGTTAGCAAGTTAGCAAACATACTACTGTACTCAAATACTACTATGTTGAAGGGCATTATGTTACTTGCTAAATTTTTTTTCCTTTCATTTTCTCCTCCTAATAATGAAGATGATGATAACTATCTGCATCCATCTCAGTAGGCTGAAGTGCCAAAAGCTTGATTCAGTTTTCCTTTCCACATAACTTAAAATTGTACAGTGCTTCTGTGTTTGAAAATCTCTTGCTTCACAATAGCCCTCCAAGATAAATAATGTGAAATTTTAGTAGTTCCATTTTCCAGATGGGAAAATTGAGATTTAGAGAAAATCAGAAACTTTTCCAAATATTCCTGGAATATTTGACCTCTGCATTTGGACAACTATAAGAACTGTCAGTCAATGGCTCTGAATATCAATCCATCCATCCATTTAAGACACTTCAATGAGGTAGATGAAATAATAAAACATTATTAACAACAATTATAGACTGTTTATGTGTTCCTAATACATTTATTATTTTTAAAAAAATTTTATTTTAAAATATTTTTCCATGTTTCCATGATTCATTTTCTTTCCCTCTTCTCTTCCCCTCCCCAAAGCCAACAATAATTCCACTGAGTTGCACAAATATTGTCACTTGATAGCTATTTCCATATTATTCGTTAGGTGAGACTACCATGTTGTAAATTTAGAGCTGGAAGGGATCTTAGAGTTCATCTAGTACAACTCCCTCATTTTACAGATAAGGAAATTGAGGCTCAGGGAGGCTAAGCAACTTCGTAACAACCACAAAGCTTCCTTTGGAGAAGTAGATGAAGTAGAAGAGATGAGATTTAAAATCTGGTCCTCTAGCCCCAAATCCAAGGTTCCTTCTACTATACTGTGATACCTTTTTTTTTCTTTTTTTTTTTCTTTTTTTTTTTTATAAACCCTTGTACTTCAGTGTATTGTCTCATAGGTGGAAGATTGGTAAGGGTGGGCAATGGGGGTCAAGTGACTTGCCCAGGGTCACACAGCTGGGAAGTGGCTGAGGCCGGGTTTGAACCTAGGACCTCCTGTCTCTAGGCCTGACTCTCACTCCACTGAGCTACCCAGCTGCCCCCTTGTGATACCTTTTTAAAAAATTTTTTTTTAATAATGTGTGAGGAGTAACCAGAAGTCTAATCTGGCTGCTACAGACTGTGGTGAAGAAAAAATTCTAAACCAGGAATAAGAATCAATTCTATACATTGATAGAATCAATGGATCTAAAGTTTTGTCAATATGGTTACTCCTTCCTAAAATGCGAATCACAGCCTATTCCTTCTCTTGGGCAGCTCTTGTTTATGTTCTATGCATCATCCTGTTCACTCCCACCATGCTTCTCCTTGTAACTCTTTGGGTCACCCATAATTTTGGTTTTTTTTAAGATATTGTCATATTCCATGAGTCAAGTAAACAGAATATTGGTGTTAAAAAGACACTGGGGAGTAGCTTGGGATCATTGCAAGCAACCCACGATTTCCCAAATACAACTGAGTCATTCTCTAGTGCCTCCTCTTCAGTTCCAGTTCCAGCTCATTATTTGTCTGCATTCATTTGCAGTGCCTGTCCAAAACATGAATAAAACTGGACTAACTCATTGGGTTGCTTATTTAATGATATGCCATAGTAGGATAATAGACATTCTTTATCTATTTTATTTTTCCCATGTTGATCTTTAGGACAATCTCTCTTCTAGCAGTCATAGATCTAATTAGAAGAGGTCCTATAATACTTGAAACAATTTGTACAATGACATTTGCAAACCTAGAGGATCTGCAACACAGTGTATAGAGCATTGGACCTGGAGGCAAGAAAATCTGAGTTCAAATCTAGCCTTAGATAATTCACTAATTGTGTGAGTATAAGTCTGGGCAGATCATTTAATCTCTTATCTTAATTTCCTCTTCTGTAAAATGGGGATAATAAAAGCACCAAATTCCAAGGGTTGTTGTGAAGATAAAATGAGATCATATTTGTAAAGTGCTTCATAAAACCTAAAGTGCCATATAAATGTTAGCAATTATTATCTGCACTCTGGATAAAGCATCCTTGATTTCAGGAGCAAAATCATATCTTCAGGTTTTACACCTTGCTTGCTAGTAATAGTAGGATCAAAGTTCTTTCTATCTTGTTATATCTATCAATGAAACCTTTATAATCATAACATAGGCATGGGAAACATGATTGTTAGAGGTCAATCTTTAAGATTCCTTTGCTTTATTACATTGGATACTTTTCAAAAATAGATTTTACTAACTTTTTTTGTTTTTAAGTCATTTAGATATTCCCCTATAATAATTTCCTTTTCCCTCTACCACCCCTAAGAACAAAAACTATTTTTTAAGATTAAGAAGAGAAAAAACTAGCAAAATTGGCCAACACGTTAAAAAAAACTGATATCAAATTAAAAGCAATGTTCCATCCTCTCTTGTGAAACACTCTGTCTAGATAGAGGGAAAGCGGGGACTGTGAAGGGAGGAAAGTAGGAAAAGAGAAAGGTTAGTCTTCTCATATCTCTACTTTAGGGCTAATCTGGTTAAAATATGATCAAACTATAAATATCTTATTTTCCCTATTCCTGTCAGTTGTTTGTGTGATTTCAAAGATATAGTCTGTTATAAAAAAATACTATGTGAAAGTCTGTTGCACCCTACCCATATTTTCACCAAGGATACCCCTGATTTATGTGTAGATCATTCTCATGAATGAATGAATGAAAATACATTTAGTTCTTTCAGTGTACTAAGCACTGTGGTAAGTCCTGGGAATACAAGCGGGACAATTCCTACTCCTAAGGAATTTATACTCAAATGTTGGCAAACAATACTTTTAGGAAGGATGTTTCTATCAGTAAGAAGGTTGATAGAAAGGTCCACTGGTTTTTAGGGTATGGTGGCAAAGTAGATGATAATATATCTCTTTTAGTGTCATTTCCATTGATAAAACCACCTCTACTGAACCATTTTGCATGCCAAAAACTTGTTAGAACTTCCTTTTTTCTGTCTCTGGGAGCTGTGACTCCTGAGGAGATGGGGGCTGCAGCATCTGGCAAGGGCAATTGCCAGGTGTGATATACATAAGAATTGCTTCCCTGGATGATGGCTTAAGGGGCTGGGCTAGAAGCAGGTCCATTTGTTAAGAAGTTCTCCTACAAAAAAAATTATTTTAATTTATATATTTTACATAAAGATTTTATAGAGATGAATAGTAATGTAGTTCAATAGTCATTGAAATTTTCTTGTTTCATCATTAGTGGTGATGAGACTATCTAAAATTTTTTGGAATCACTTTTTATCTTTATCTTTTATTGTTAGAGATTATTTTTATTATAATTTAGCAGTTTTTATTATTTATTTACCTTATTATTAGTGATTTTATCAAATTACTTTTATCTATTTATCTATATTCTCTTTTATGTTTCTTTTTTACCTAAAAAGAAAAAGTACTATAAAAAATATCCTTGAAAATTTCCAAAATTGTCACATTTCACATGGATTCCTTTAAAATTTTAATCTCAACTTCATTTTTAAAATGCCATTTCTCATTCCAAGGATCAAGGATTGAGATATGACAGTGCAAATATGGTAGTTCCATTCTACTTCTATTGCTATATAAACACTGTCAGAAATCTTCCATATGAGGAATTAATTTAATATCATTCAATTTCATCTCTAAACATTCTTGAGAAGATCTAGTTTAGTTGGGTTTCATGCCAAGGTTAATGAAAATTCATTTTCTCCTTCCATGGGTCTTTGCTATTTTGTGAGGAAATATTGCTCATAAACTTCCACAATCTTCTCCTGTTAAGTTTTACAAATAAGTGCTTAATCTAAACTAATGTTTCCTTTGGCCACAAAGTCTTTCTGTTTGACATAAAAATGAAGTTTTCAGCAGTTAAAATTGATTTTGGGTTTCTTTGGCCTTCTTTTTGTGGCTATTACTTAATGTTATTGAAACTTCCTTAGGAAATGGTCATGATTGGAGGCAATATCCTTTTCTCTATCCATTTCAACATCAATAGTTTATTTTGATAGGTCAAGTTCAGTCTATTGAAATCTTCCATAGTGACTTCTTGTTTTTTTTTTTTTGCTTAGTTTGACTTTGATTTTTAATTGTTTCATTACACACTGATAGTTGATTCATAAATGCCTTCCACACTGGTAACTATTTCCTGACCCTCGGCATATAGTCAATTTTATACTTTGCAATGTTTTTCCAATGTCTGCAGCCTTTTGACTTCCTTCTCAAAGAAAGTATTTATGCTCTATAAGTATGAGGCTTCTGAATAGTAAGACAAACAAACTCTACAAAACAAAAACAAAAAAAGCAAACCTTTGCCTACAATTCAATTAAACAACCAATTAAATATCTACTATGGATTTTATCTATTATACCATACTACTTCTCCAGGGTCAGTCCCTATCACTACCCTATATTCAAAATACCATGCTAGGTACTAGATTACAAAGCCAAGATATTCCCTTTAGTCATTCAATATTCCTGGTCATAAATTGCATCATTATAGGAGGGGCATCTAGCTAATGAAGAGAATAAAGTGCTAGAACTGGAGTCAGATTTCAATTTCAATATAATCTCTAACAATTATGAGCTGGGTTAAGGGCAAATTATTTAACTTCTCTTTGCCTCAGTTTCTTTAGTTGTAAAATAGAGATAATAATAGCATCTACCTCCCAAGGTTGAGTGAGCATCAAATGAGATAATATGTAAGTGATATATAAACCTTTATTTCATCATTTCCTTCCTTCTCAAAGGTAAATTTATGTGGGAAAGACTTTTCATATTTTCAGGTAGAAAGATATATCCAGATGTGAACTATTTGGCTTTCTAATGATGACATATTCAGAACATAAATGCCACACACTGTAATTGTAATTATTTATTTTCTCTGAAATTCAAGTCACCAAGTCAATAAGAATTTATCATATGTCTAATAAGTGCCAGGCATTGTGCTAAGTGCCAGGGGTACAAAGAAAGACAACAAACAAAAATGGTTCCTACTTTTAAAGAGCTTATAGCCTAATAGGAAAGAAAACATACAAACAGTTATATACAGACAAGATGCCTGTAAAAGCTCAGAGGGAAGGCATTAAGTAAAAGGAGGACTAGGAAAGGCTTTTAATAGAAAGTGACACTTTAGCTGAGACTTGAAGGAAGCCTGTGTAAGATGGAAATAAGGAAGGGTAGAGTTCCAGGCTTGGGGGAATCCAGAAAGCCTCTTATAGAAAAAGTTTCCCAAATGCCAATTCATATCTGAAGATTCTTTAAGTTAACCGCTTCCATAAAATCAATAGAATATAGGGCAAAATAGGACAATATGGCTACTGGTCACACTATAGTATTAAAAATGAAAGGCTCACTGGTCTGAAAAATGAATTAACAATGGAATGATGACTCACATAGCCAATCAAAAAGGACTTTGAGGATGCCTTTGCTGTTCCTAGACTGGTGTCAAATATTCCCTTGTATGGGGGACACAGGAAAGATATCCTCTACTTGATGGGGAAGGAAGTGAAAATAATACTTCTAGAAGGCATTTTAAAGGATCCATTCTTTAGAAACTATTACATAAAGACAAGTGGTTGACACAAACCAATTTTCTTATATTAAGTATCTACATTTTTTGCATTATTATAAACAAAGTAGATGCCCATCACTTGGGAGATGATTAAACAAATTGTTTTACATGAATGTAACAGAACATTAGTATACTATATAAAATGATCAATATAACAATACAGAGAAACATGGGGAAACTAATATAAACCGATGCAAAAGGGAATAAGCAGAGTTAGGGAAACTATATACACAATGTGTATAATAATATAAACAGAAAGAACAATAGTGAAAAAATAATGAAAACTTAGTGCTATGAAATTATAATGACTGCTTGGCTCCAAAGAAGAGATATGAGAAGGCACTTACCTCTCTTTTATAGATATCATATTTCTTAGATGTATTGTTTAATTTTGTTGAACTTTCCTCCCATATTTTAAATTCTTTGTTATAAATGATGGCTTTCTGAGAGAGGAAGGAGGAAGAAAGCTAGACTGAGAAATGCAGATAATATTAAAGCAAATGATGATATAAATAACAATTGCCTTTAAAAAAATAAAATAAATAAATGTCTTGTACTCCACTGGACTTATACTGGGCCTTTTTGCCTTTTTACAACCCATAATTCTCAAGTTAAAGTATTGATTTAGTTGGAATCAATGAATTTAGATAGTGTGTATCATTGAGCTAGTTTTTGGTTGCTAGGTGATTGAGAAGAACATAATTTATACTAATACTTTACTCATTAAATTAGTATCAGCTTCAGTATAAACTCCAGATGTCAAATGGCCACTTCCCTAAATTGGTTTCCTCCTCCTTTCCTAGACTGTAGTTAAATTAGACCTTATAAGGCCTCACTACTTCTAGTCCCATCTATTCTACTTACTTACATTGTGACCATGGACAAGACAATAAACCTTTCTAGATCTCAGTTTCCTAGTTTGTAAATTGTGGATAATAATAATTTCCCTTCCTGCCTAACAAGATTGTTCTGAAGATCAAATCTGATAATGTTTATTAAAATGCTTTGAACTGATGAAAAAACTATACAAGATGTAAGGGATCATAACTTCAAATGAATAATCTTAATGTAATTATAAATGTCCATATGGTAACATAAGAGAACTTGGTTTAAGTCATACTTAAACTCAAAGAAAACATGAGGACATGTAGTAACTAAGAGAAATGAAAATTAAAACTGTAAAGTTTTATGTTACAACCTGGGTACTGGCAAAGATGTAAAAAATATAAATTATCAGTGTTAAATGGGATGTTGGAAAACAGGCACACTATAAAATTTAAGGCTGAAACTTCAAATTTGCTCAACCTTCATGAAATTAAATCTGGAATTAAGTAAGAAAAATTTTCTGATGTAGTTGTTCTACTACTGGAAAAAGAAAAGAAAGAAAGATGAGAGAGAGGAAAGAGGGAGGGGCAAAGGAGGAAGGATGGAAGGAAGAGAAAGAAAGAAAGAAAGAAAGAAAGAAAGAAAGAAAGAAAGAAAGAAAGAAAGAAAGAAAGGAAGGAAGGAAGGAAGGAAGGAAGGAAGGAAGGAAGGAAGGAAGGAAGGAAGGAAGGAAGGAAGGAAGGTAGTTGTTTCTGTAG